>NW_016690184.1:117812-507481 GCF_001604755.1 Lepidothrix coronata
GTCTCAAGGATGAAGGACCACCGCCTCCCTAAGATCTTGCTTTATGGTGAACTTGCCACTGGCTGCTGCAAGAGAGGAGCCCCAAAGAGAAGATACAAGGACTCCCTGAAACAACATCTCAGCCTTGGCCATATTGATCACCATAACTGGTCTACTCTGGCCTCCAATTGGGAGGTCTGGAGACACACCATCTATAACGCTGCTGACGCTTTTGAGAATGCACGCAGGATCACTCTCGAGGAGAAAAGACAACACAGAAAGAATCGTGCCTTGCAGAAGATACCACCTGAGGAGTCTTTCTGCTGTGCCTTTTGCAATCGGACATGTCTATCTCGTATTGGCCTTTTTAGCCACCAACACGCTTGTAAAAAACATGGGTAGAGCCCTTCCCAAATCTTCATTTGCAAAGCCTAGCCATGATTAGTGCAAACACAAATTTTTTCCAGATTTTAACTCAGAACTTTGCAAAGATATTACTATAAAGGAATATAGAAGAAGAAAACAAAACCATATGCAATCTGCATTACATTTAATCTGGTTTATGGCAACTAATTTCATCAGCTTTCAAATGAGTCATTAATCTTAGGATATTTTGTTTTACTAATAAAAATATTTTCTTCCACTTTCATAACAATAAGGATGATAATATGAAAATATTAACTCCTCGCTCTCCAGTAGGAATTTAAATTTTAATTTGTCTGGCCCCTTACCAGGCTGGATTCATGAATGGGCTGACATCCCAACTGGGCCTTGGTGCCACTCTGACCCAAAGTAAAATGCTAATAAACACCCCCACACACACCCGCTGCTCCTCTTGGTTAGGGTAAATGAAGATCTGCAATGAGAGTGTTGGACTGTAGTCACAACAGTCCCAGCGGTATTCCAAAGAGCTGCTCTGCTCTGAGTGCACATCCCTCAGTTTATTTTGTGTCTCCGAGAAAAAGATGGTATTTTTATTGGTCAAGCCATTTCAGAACTGCACTGGACAAATCCAAACTAATTAATTTTACACTAGAGAATGAGTCCAATAAAAAAATACTACACTTTGTGAGTAACTGAAAGAATAAGGAGCTATAAAAATCATAATAGGTCTTTCTCATGTATAATTTCTGCAATTATATTTACATAAAAGTCTTTTAATTAAAAAAAAAGGAGGAAAAACAACCATTCTAAATATTAAATTTAAAAAAAATTCATATTGCACAAATAATACGCATTGAGAAAATTATCATAAAAGGCTGATAACAACTGCCTGTGGATTGCTAGAAGCTAAAGAGAAATACATTGTTATAACCCAAGGATCCAAGACTATTTAATTTTAGTTTATGTTGACAGTTTCATTAATTTTTTGAGCTGAATGTACACATTTTGATTGAAATTTCTATTGAGCAGGGATTTTAATTTACCCATATTGATTTTTCTGATTAATAAAAAGTCCTTAAGAAAGAACTCATTGTGTTCTTTCATTTCACATCTTTGTCTGGTTTTGCTGAGTTCTGATAACCACATTATAAGCAAACAAATAGAAAAACTTCAAGCAAATCAATACCACCATGCATATCTTTCCTCTTTTTATTTCTTTAGAACTGAAAATTTGCTGTTTTGCCTTGAAAAAATGTTGCAATTATGCCGTCATTAAATACTCTGAAACAACTATACATGAAATTAAAATTATATTCACACAAGGAATTGAATATATACTTTCATTGCCGCTTTTCACATAAAATTGACCAAAAAAGAAAACAATTTTCACACAATGGAGGCACAAGGCTGAATAAAACAGAAAGCATAAAATCCGTCAGATTCAATTTTTATGTTCACTGATCTTTGTTCATATTGTCAGATATGTGACATTGCCAAGCTTAAAATTATATGTTTTAGGAAGAATAGAAGTAGAGAGAAAAGAAGCTGTCTAAATTATTTATCATGTAGCGTTATCTTACAAGATTCATAATTAAGGGATACCAGGGATTTCTTTTAGCAGGGAGAGGGGGCTAATTTAAAATATTAATGAGTAAATGGCATTTCTTTAATTTCAAGATTGAAAGAAAGCATTCAATATTTTTATTATCTATAGGTTTTAGGTTAAATCAGCTTTGAGGTTTCCTGAGTCTTACTATTTTCTAATGGAACTTTGAACTTGAAAATTCAATGACACTTGAATTTTGTCAGTCCTACTCTGTCTGCAACTGGGAAACAAAACTCGTTATCGATGAGATGATGGTTCCACTTGGAAAGAGACAACGGTCCCATTTCTTGTACTAAAATCCTATTCCAGGGCCAACAATGCTAAAATTCATTTTAAAACTTCATTTTGATTTAGTATCTAAGATAGCAATCCACCAAGTTTTATTCTCTGCATAATTGATTGAATGCCTGCTCAAGTCAATGGTTAACTTAAGCCTGAAGTAAGACAGGACCTGGGTCTTCAACCTATGGATCTATGTTCCTCCTCCTTACCCTTGGGCAAATCAAGAATTACTCCTGCCAATAGAAGCAACTTACTGTGAGCAAGCAGTGGATCAAACTCCAGACTACTTAATCCCAGAAATAAGTAAACCAATTGTGTTGTAAAATATCTACCTGACCTTGAAACTTGAAAAAAAAATCAAATCTGAATGCCAATCTATTATATACTAACATTTTGAAGGACTGTTTTCCTGTCAGGGTGGCTGGAATAAATTGCTCAAATATAGTACAATGAAAAACTTTTGTAAACTTTGCACTGAAAATAAGTATGCTCTTATATGCTAGTCTATCAAGTGAGATTAAGAGATCAAGAGATATTAAAGGGCGCTGAAGTTCTCTTTAGATGCTCCTGCACAGTTAATGGCATTGCCCTGAGAATTTTTTATTACAAGAACTGTCACATATAGTGTGTGATGGACCTAAGCTCTGCAGATATTCACCCTTTTCAAATCTGAGCTTGAACAGGAAGACTAAACTGAACTTTTCCGTATACATACTCCTTTCTTTTTCACTCTACTGGGTCCTGATGCTACAGAGGTGCAGTATCCGTGTTTTTATTTATTATGTACTGTTTATATTATGACAGTGACAACTTGACAGGTTTTTCATTGGTGACCTTCCTCCCCTTTGAGAGATACCATGCAGGAGTGAGGTGCCTTTCCAGCAACTGTTTTGGGCTTAGATGTGGTACAGTGCTGGGCCACTTACTGGCATGCACACTGTCTGCCTGCAGCATGGGACAGAGGTAAGACTGAAAAAAGGCTAGATGGGGACAGACCCCAGTATCTCCAGTGCAGGAACTGTCTCTGCATTGAGTCAGCCCTTGGGCATCTCACACAGAGCTGTGTCCTCATTGGTCACAGGGTAGTTCAGGTGCAGTGTGCTTGTGGGCAAAACAGAAACAAGGGCAGGAGAATTTCGACAGTGAAAAATCCCATGGAGCAAAAAGTGCAACTGCATTGGTAAGATATGCTTTTACCATAGGGTATTGGAAAACTCAATCTGAGGAAAGGAAAGAAGTATTTTTCTACTCTGTAGTATGTCAGGAATTGAAGTAGGTGAATAGACCACTCAGTTCCCAGCTCTTTGTTCCTTCTATCCCAAATACAGGGCATAGGGGTTAACAATTCTGTGGAAGAAGCCATGACTAATCCTCTGTGAATGTCCTGAGATCCAAGGGAAAGGAGAATAGATAAAGTCCAATGAAGAACATATTATCTGGAATGTCAAAGGTGAGTGTAGCTTTAATATTACCATGTTCCTGTGTTTTATAATAAGAATTTTGTATTTTTATGACACCTTCTCTGACAAGGGAAAAATAACAAGCCAGTTATCTAACTGTTTAATAACAGAAATTTGGTCTGCTTTGCAGCTATATCCATCTGCAAGGACTGTTTTGACTAATGAAATATATTTTAGGCTGTATCACAACATTTTAATTTATACTGTGTCCTTTTTTCTAGTCTCATCAGATCATCTCTCATTACTTTCTGGAACAATAAAGCTTTGACATATTTTTTAAGTGAAGTCCTTTTTAAGAAGGCAATTAAATGTGCATTTTGGTAACTGGTCTGTTGGACAATGATGTAAGTTTTAGAATTGAACAGATAATGCACAAGTTTGGAGCATTTAGTTTGTTTATTTTTTTAAAAATATCTAATTTATTTCTTATCATAGAGGCACCATGAAGAAAACCTAACGAGGAGCTAGACAACTATCCTTGTTTGATGTTGAATACTCTGTGTCTCTTTTGACTGAATTAAACAACTGTTGTGTTTTAGCACTTAAACTCACAATATTTTGTTGCTGATAGTATAAGACCATTTTTCAGTTACTTTTCTTACTCTGCTAACAAGTAAATCTGTTTTTTTAGTGACACAGAATCTTTTAGTTTTTAATTAAAATTATAACAAAGCATATATAAGTAACTAAACAATTTTAAACAAGTTCAAAATATTTAAGCATTCAAAAATAGCCAAATGGATAATGGAGAAAGAATCAAAGCTCTAAAATCCGCAAAAGAAGAAATTAAAAATACTTATAATTTATTCAGATTAATTTTAATTCCATTTGACCTTGTAAGTTATTTCTTAGTTATACACCTGTAAGCAGTTTTGCTGATACCAGAAACAATGTCAGCTAACTAGAGGACTGTGCAAAGAAAGTGGTTTAATGCCATGCAAAGATCTGGAAACTCCACACAATCATGCAAATCATTTTTTCTACAGGGTTAGTTATTCTAAAATATATGGTGAATGCAAATAAGTAGCAGATTGTCCGTTACCTAAAAAATATCTTCTAAGCTATTTTTAATTTGTGCCTCTCAAGTGAAATACAAAGGACAAAGATTTGTTCATATAATGTTCCATAAAAGTTTATTTTATTGTGTCTGTTTTTTCAGTTTAAAGTGATTGAGAAAATTTCTACCTGAAAGTGACTTTTGACATTAAATATTTTTCATCTACTGTAGATATTTCAGCTACAAAGAGGTCACTCAAAACAGTCAACTACCTTGGAAAGGAACAACGTTCTTAAGAGGAATAATGTTCTTTTGGTGCAAATTCATCATAATAAAAAGTCAGCCACAATACTAGTGCACTCTGGTTTCTGGATACCAAAATCAGCTATTACAAACAGAGAGTTAGAATGGAAATAGGGTACTGAAGTGTTTGGCTGTGTGTTGTTCTCATCCCTATAACAATAGAATAAATTTTGTCTCCTTTAAAGAGTGATCAGCAGTGTTTGTAAGAATCCCCTTGCAGTTAGTTCTCAGAGATCATTAGACCAATGCTAGTTTGTCCTTTTCTTATTGTTATTTGTCTCCATTGGTAACACAATGCATAGCTGATCATTCTAATAAGTCTTTTGCCCATTTTTTTCCAGCAGTTGTTTATAGTGTTGATAATTGGGGAATACATATTTCACTGATTTTCTTTTATGAAGTATTGTTCCCATTAGTTTCTTTCATCTTTCCAAGTGTTTTATGAGTAACATTGTCCATCACACCTGTTTAAAGCCATGTTTATGCAGCTCAGAATGTTGACTGGTAATTAGTATTGCCAGAAAAAATTTCTGATAGACTGTTTTTTCCACAGAATATGTCAATTTGTCAACATCAAAGTGTACTGTGAGAAAGGGACAGTGCCAGCAGTGGTCTGAGGAGCTTTCTCTGCCAAGAGGGATTTTGGATTGTTCACTGTCCAGCTGCTGACTAATGTGCTGCTAAGAAGCCCTACTGCAGTGGCGATTAGGTCCTCAGTCTCCTGACTGATCTGCCAGCCAGGATCCTGGAATCCCAAGGAGCCTGATCTCAGATTCTGTTTATATTTGGAAAATAAACCATTATGGAGCTGGGACTTGAAAACTAGGAAAGTCAAAAATCTTCCTTAGATGAGATGGGCACAAGGATTGGGAAAGTTGCATTCGCAGTAATTCAGCTTCTTGAGAAACTTAGCAGGTATTTTGTTGTATGCTGAATGATACTGTTCATGGAAAAAGCCCCAAATCTCTAAAGCTTCCCATTACAATCTAATTTTGATACTATTTCCTTTTTTTTTTTTTTTTAGATTTTGTATTCTCTGGATATTTAAAAATTTCTATAGCACATCAAATAAGTTCATTGATAAAAATACAGTCACGCAACTTTTGATATTTTTTGAGAAATATGTTTCTGTCATTTTTTCATCCTTTCAAATTGCTTATGCACTTTCTTCTCTTGCCCTCTCATTAGAAGAAGCCAGCTTCTTAATCTCAAAGTATAAGAAGTAGCACTGTCACATTTTCCTTCTTTCATACTCTCATTTTTTTAAATTGTGTCTTGTGTCTAATGATATACTTATTTTACAATTCTGAGAATTGATTTTGTCCTTTCTGGGCTCTCTGCATGTTTCACAGCAGTCTCCAAATTCTAGTGTCAGCTGATGAATGCATAATGGTGTTTTCATATTAGCAGAATTTCTCTTTGTCTGGTGATTGAAGGGTGATCTTCAGCTTACGCATCACTTTTTTTTTTTTTTGTGTAACAGTTTGCACTTTTTTTCTCTGGACAGCTCTGTGCTTGTGTTCCAAAGTTTCTTATCTCAAGCATTTCACTGCTCCGTGATCAAAGGATCAGCTGCATAAAACATAAATATCTCATTTTCAGGCTGTTCTCGGTAATGCATTATGTAAAATGGAGATTAGACTACTGCCTTCAGTATTAGACCACTGTCCAGTATTTGTGCTTTGTAGTAGAAGGTAGAAGTCTAAAAGATGAAACTAACCTTAGGGACAGCTGTGTGTGTATAAAACAATCTCACCTTATGACACCCTGAAGATTGAATCTTTTGATGCCACAAATCAGACCAGCGCCAGAGAAAGAAAGGAAGCTAAAAAAGCATTGAAGAAATTTAGAGATGAATTAAAGATATGTCTTTGAACTGAAAACCTAGTGTTTGCATCTCTTTCATAATATTTAAAATAGACTTTGTTAGATACTACTTACAAGCTTTACAGAATTAGTGAATTGTTGTTGCTGCTCTTTTAGAGCGAAAAAAAAATGTATCAATGTACATGTTTACAAATCCAGGAGAACAGAGTAAGTGTAATGATAGTCTTAAGTTTGTTTTCAGTATTTTAGAGAGTGGGGAAAACTCACATAGCATGAGCAAATGAAGCTCTGAAAAGTCTTTTATTTACTTTCCTCAATGGAAATGCTCTTCATTTTTACTTTTTTATATGGAACAGGCTGTGAAACACACTTTTGATAGGAACCTTCTCTCCCTATAAAAAAGAACTTCTCTGCTGCTGTTTCTTGTAATTTTCCAGAAGGGAACGGAGTGTGTTAGGAGGATTGGGTTAAAAGACTGTCAAGGTAGAATGTAAAACATTGAAGTGACCTTGCAGCTGGGAATAACTCTTGCTAAGGCTGTGTGAATAGCAGGCCAGTGATCTTCTAGCAGGGAGTGAATGTAATGGGGCCTGCATCTCTATCGTGTACCTCTGCTCGGGTGTTGCTTCAGGGATCCCTTGGTTAGAGACCTAATGGAAATAAATTTACTCTTTGCATTCTAGCCAGAGTCTGTAGTTGTTCCAGCCTGTGTTGACTCACACATTTGAAGTAGTCACCAGGATATGGGAACAACCATGCCACAGCTAGTGAAAAAGTTGGGGACTGGGGAGGCTGTGACAGAGAACACTTGGTTCTCTTGGGGTTCCTCCTTACCCACTTTCTATTTTTGAGAAATACGATAAGAAACAACAAACAAACAATTGTCAGATATATGGCTTTGCTCTTGCAGTGGGCAAATTAGTTCCTCTGGTTTCTTCCAGCTGTTACTGCCAGAGCAAATAAGCATAACTCTTTTAAAGTCTTGAACTTATATTCATAGCAACTAAACATCTGCCTTCCGTGTCCTACTTGATTTCTGAGATAAGAACAGTCTCATGTTTTGTAAGAACATGTCCTGTCTTTAAAGCTATGTCCTTTCTTTATGTCGGGATGAGAACTCACCTCTTCATTCTCTTCATCCTCAAGATCTGACCACCCACAAGTCCTGGACAAAATATATGTACAATCAAATGCACATCCCTGCAGCATGGACTCAGCCTCTATGTGGTCTGTTGCCTTGGTCCCATGCTGAAGTACCCTAGTATGCCTCAGTATGGTTACCCATTTGGAATTACATAAACATTTTCATGAAGTGCAAGTTTGTCTTCCAGAAGGCATATGGTTATGTATAGCTATATATATATATATATATGTATATCTCTACATATGGTTTCAGAAGAATTCTGCCTGGTTTTCTCCCCCTCTACCTCACTTTTTCACTTCTATCTCATTAGATTGTATGGTTTTTGTTACCTTGCATATTTGCTGGCAACTGCATTTAGAATAACAGATTAATTTTTTAAAAAACAGATAAAACCATATTGATGCTAACACATAAATTTTCTTCCAGATAAGTCCTTTCAATTACTATTACCAGCAAGAATTACAGTTTCTGTCTCTTATTTGATACAATGACGTACATGTCTTCTGCCCTGTCTGTAGTCTTAAATACTGGGTTCAAGTGCTGAAGGGCTGAAAGGAGCTGTATATGTCAGACTGGTGGCTGGGGGTAATGCTCTGGTGTGGTGAACAAGGCCTCCTACATGAGTAAAAGACAGAAATGAGAAGATGTTACTGGAATCAAGTCACACAGTGTAACATGGCAGCTTCAACCAAGGTTGAAGGCACGCCTGGAAGCCTGCAACAGACACCAAGGCTTTTTCACTGCTGAGTATGATGAAACACTCCTGGATTAAAGGGGTACAAAGACATTTCCCAGACAGATTTACATTGCACTTCTCAAACATGTAGCACAGAGTACCACAACAGTAGCTAAATTCTGTGTCCAGTAATGTGATTGTAACTGATTGAAAAATTTACACTAGATTTACAGCCCTTAAGACCTTACAGGCAAGTCTCTATCGGCCTATAAATCTACCTGTGGCAGGAGGACTATAAGTCCCCAAATAGGACATCTACAGCGTGCTAGTGTTGCCTCCAAAAGTAATTATTCTGCAGGGATGAGAAAGAACAGGTTCCCTGAGGCTGCAGCTTCCCTGCAATGGCAAGGATAGGGCTGGCACAGGTGAACCAGCACTGCAAGAGAGGTGATTTGTATTTATTACAAGGTTTGTACAGACTCATCTCCCTAGAACAAGAAATAGACTGAGAAAGTCTTTGCTTTTTTTTCTAGCTTGTCTTTAATGGAGAAGATCTATCATTCTTTGCTCATGCTGAAATTCAAGTCAGCTTTCTGCTACACTGCTAGATACTGAAGATAATGATAACAAATGATCATCAGTGAATTTGTTTTATTCTTGAAAACAGAGGGGCAACTTATATGTCTGTTATTGTCCATCATAGCCTTTAAAGTTTCAGGAAAAAACAAAATAAAGCCATTATCACCAATAACAATGACCCTAAACAAAACAGAAAGCTTTATTACTTTAACAGTTCTAAGTTCACATTAACTATGGGATGATTTAATTTTACAGTATTCAGAATTTAGAACAATCAAGTTACCTGTAATAACAAGTCTCTATAAGCCTTTCAATTTTAAACATAAATGTATAAAAATATAATACTTCCTGCTTTACTGAGCTGGGCATTACACAATAGGCTTTATATGTTTTAGAATAGCACATCTTCCAGGTCCCAGATAAGAAGTTGTATTCAAGTATGCCAAGGTCTTGCCCTCAACTGCATGTCCTTTATGCAGTGTCCCAAAAAATATCTCAGAAAGTATGAGGTGGAGAGACTATTACAAAAATCATTTGTCCATGACAAGCGGGAAATGAAACAACCTCTGTCTTAACATATGTCAAGTCATTTAGTCTTGCTCCTGACACGACTCTATCCAAGGTGGCTCTACAGTGTGTCAAGTGAAAAGGGATAAAGGGAAATATTATCTGTCACCAGAGTTCAAGAGAAGTATTAGCTTGTATTAGATTTTATTTTGTGACTCTCTTTTTAAAATTATTAATCTTATTTGCAAAGATTCTTGCTTTATAAAACCAAGAGTTAAAATAGAGTTTTGTAAAATATTGTGTTGCAAGAAAGGTTAATAAACAATTATTTCACTGGAGGTATAAAGCTATAGCAAGAACACATCCTAGAAAAAACACCATTGCACAGAATTCTTCCTTTGCTTACTAACAGCTAGCACATAGTGTTGAGAATAAAAGGAAATAACTTTTAAAAGTTAGTAGCCATTCTGATAACTGTGATATCAAATACTAAAGCAGTATGTTGAAAAGTATACGACAGCTTCAGTGATTCTGATAAAATTTCAGACTTTTCAACAAATTTATAGTTAGCACATTGATCTCAACATTTATATTGCGATGCTATATGATTATATGGAGTGCTTCAAATGGGACTCCAACAATACCATCACGGACAGTCTGAACCCTTCTTGCTTTCAGACCTCCTCTTTCCATTTGCTGTATCTCACACTTTGAGTTCCAGGAGGTAATACCAACATATACTAGCCCTATTTCACCTCTGTTCATAGTTTTTCCTTCTAAGCCTACGAATTTACTTCTGCACTACAAAATGCTGGGAGGTAAGGTTCTGCCTGGCAAACTCTGGAGCAGTGTGTTGAGATTACCAGAGTATTAAATCTAGACCTGCATGTTTTGCTTTACCACTAAGCAGATCTAGAAGTACCTCAGCCTAGGTGAGTGTTTCGTTGTTGGATTTAATGAAGACAGGATTTCAACCCCAACCCAAATGTTCCCCCAGTTTATAATGGTCCCAAGGTGAAAGGGTTATCTTACCCCTGGCTGTCAGCAGAATAATGTAGTGTCAACTGTAACACTAGATTGAGATAGAAAGGACCAATTTAATTCCAATTACTTCTCCTCGATCTGTCTGTGACCATCCACACCAAGATTCCTTCAAAAGTTCAAGGCATTATTAAGTAGAAATAAAAAGTTAAAAGTCAGGAACAAACATGCATCTTAAAGATATAATTCTAATAGACATCATCAACTGATTTGTCACCTTGCTATAATCAAAACTAAGTGATCCTACTCCTAACTCTTCTTAATGGGAGAGATGAGATGTAAAAAGGAAGGAAGGATGAGAATATCCTTCAGCAGAGGAAACAATCTGATCAAGTCAGCTGCTCAGGCAACTGCAGCCCTAAAAATCACATCATTGAAGGAAATTGTCTTTAAATATGTCCTTCTATAATCCAACCTATTTTATCCACCTATTTATTTAAGGTTATCAACATATATACATACATACATATATATATACATATATATATGTATATATGTATGTGTATATATATATGTATATAAACATACACCTCTTAATAAATCATTTCCTTTACATTACTTCTCATAAAAAGCATTATTGGTGTTGTCATGACCTTAGAAATACTTTGCAAAAATCTTTGTAAAGTAAAGATGTATAAGGTAAACCTTATACATCTGGTAAATATTAAAATATGCTGATTGTCACTGATCAACAGCTGATCCTCAGCTGTTCTAAACACCTTCTAGCCCAGCAAATTACTTCATCACCTAGTTCCCTTGCCCTACTACTCTCTTAAAATACAAATGCATTCTTCTCTACCAAATAAATTCCTAGTTTTATCTCTGTTAAGTCAAAGATTCAAAGACTGAAGAGGTTCTGGCTTTTTTTTTTTTTTAGAAAAAGATGAAATGTGGAAATAACATTATTTAAGTTATTGATCTTTGGAAAAATTGTGATAAATGCATTCTAGTTTTAGCTGTGTTCTGTAAATACTCAGCTTCATCATAGACCAGTTTGTCAACTATTGTAAATTTTTACAGATCCATTTAAACCATTTTGTGTTCCCTAAGGATCTATCCCAAAAGATGTATCTGAGAACTAATGCAATTCTAATACATGGCCTGTCTTCAGTGAAAAGACTTACGGAAAGTACCTTATCATGACAATTTTTTGAGTTTTCCTTTTATCCCGAAAAAGAAAACCTACGACTTAAAATCTTCAAACCAAACAGCTACTCTTCTTTAAATTAATCTAATAACAACAGCAAAAAAGTGCATTTGCAAATTCAAGTGAATGAACAAAATTGAAGAAATATCTGGTAATTGGTTTTTTTGAATTAAAAGACTGTGTTCTTTGTATTTGAATGAGAAGCAGAAAATTGCAAACATTGTTTTCAGAATAGAAGCTATTCCCTTTATTGCTGGGAGAGTGCCTATCAGAGAACAATAAATTTCACTCACAGGGATCTCTTAGTACTCATGTAAAAAAAAAGAAAACCAAAAACGAAACCAAACAGAGAATCAAACAAAAACCTAATTAGAAAATAGGCTTCTTTTCTATAGCTAAATTATCACCAGTTTTGAGGCTTCGTGTATGTTTGCTGCATTCTGAAAACAAAAATAAAAGCAAATAATAAAAAAAAGCTCTGTAAATAACATTAAAACCCCCACAATTGAAGAATACACTGCTGAAAGTCTAGAGATTACAAAAACTGTTCTGTAAAACAGTCAAAGTATTCTATGGAAAGTAATCAATCATGAAGTTGATTAGTTTTACCTTTACAATCATTATATTCAGGTAAAGAAACCTGGAACTTAATGAGCTTATGAAATTAGACTTTTGTCGCCGCTTAATTTCTGTTAACTTCAATAGAGCTGCCTGATAGTGGTGATCAGCCTGTGTACATTTGATTATCTGTTTAGAGCTGCATAATGTTGGCAAAAGTCAAAATCATCACATTTTTATTAGTCAGAGAATTGGGGGCTGAGATATTCTGTATAATAGAATAATCTAAAACAGAAACAGTGCCTCTGTGTTTGAGGTTCTCTGACTTAAAATAGCAGAGTCTTGTCTGTCCAGGGCTGTGACCACTTGGCAAGTTGTCCCAGACCAGAAAATATTGAAAGTACATATTAAAAACTTACTACCTGGTCATTCACATGCAGAAACTCATGGAACCCTAGAATATTTTAGGTTGGAAAGAAGCTCTGGCACTGAATCCATTGCTCAAAACAAACTTCAAAGGTACATCAGGTTGCTCAGGGCTCTGTTCAGTCAAGTACTGAATATACTCAAGGATAAAGGTTTCGCAGACTCTCTAAGCACCTTGGTTCAGTGTGAAAATTACTTTTCTGAAATTTAGTCAGAATTTCCCTTGCTGCAGTTTGTAACTACTTCCTCTTGTCCTTTCTCTGTCCCTTACCAGGAGGAGTCTGTCATCTCTAAAATTTTTATGTACTTGAAGACAGCAATTGGATTTCCTGTCAGCGTGTTCTTCTTTAAGTTGCACAAACCCAACTCCTTCAGTCTCTTCTGTCATCGCGCACACCAGTCCTACAGTCACTGTGGTTGACTCTGTCCAGTTTATCTAAGCCTTTCTTGCACAAGGGGGCCTCAAACTGGCCACAGCTCTCCTGCTGTCTTTCACAAGTACTCGGCAGAGGCAAATAATTGTTTTTCTCAGCCTGATGACTACACTTCTACTAATACAGCTCAGAATGTGGGCAACCTACATAACCACAAGGACACACGGTTGACTCATATTCAACCTTTTCTGAAGAGCAGCTTGCCAGGCACTTGACCCCACAGCCTGTACAGCTGCATAGGGTTATACCATCATAGGTGCAGGATTTCATTTTTCACAGAATCACTGCATATGTCAAGATGGAAGGGACCCACAACTATCATTGAGTCCAACTCCTGGCCCTGCACAGGACCATTCCCAAGAGTCACACCCTGTGCCCTGAGAGTATCATCCAAACACTTCTTGAACTCAGGTGGGATTGGTGCTGTGACCACTTCCCCGGGGAGCCTCTTCCAGTGCCCAACCACCCTTTGGGTGAAGAACCTTTTTTCCAATATCCAGTCTGAACCTCCCTGGCACAACTTCAGGCCATGCCCTCAGGTCCTGTCTCTGGTCACCACAGAGAAGAGATCAGTGCCTACCCCTCTTCATCCCCTCACAAGGAAGTTGTAGACTGCAATGAAATCTCCACTCAGTCTCCTCTTCTACAGACTGAACAGACCAAGTGACCTCAGCCACTCCTCATACGTCTTCCCCTCAAGGCCCTTCACCATCTTTGTTGCCCTCCTTTGGACACTCTCTAATAGCTTAATATCTTTCTGATATTGTAGTGACCAAAACTGCACATGATATTCAAGATGAGGCCACACCAGTGCAGAGCAGAGTGGGTCAAACACTTCCCTCAAACAGCTGCCATTGCTTTGTCTTCATAGATCTTCATGAGGTTTCCTTCTCTCCCCTTCTTAAGCCTAGTTCCAACTGCCTGGAAACCATGCTATGCAGCGTGTCAGCTACTTATTCTAATTTTGTGCATTCTTCCAACTCACCAAAGGAGTGATCCAGGCCATTGTCCAAGTCCTTGCAAAAATAACAACACCAGGACCCAGCTATTCAAGCCATCCCTGGTGATAATCTGCCTATATCGTGCAGCTTGGCTAAAGACCTACTACCATTGAACTCATGTCTTCCTGGAGATATCACTCATGTTATTTCACTCCTGGAAGAGTTTATCTGTGAACCAAAGGATCCAGCCAGAGTCTGTGGGGAAGGTGCCTGCATTGTACCAGGATAAAAAAGTTAAACTTTCATATATTTAATTTGATTTTTCCTAGAGTAATTTATTTTTTAGGTCAAAAGTTTTTTGTGTGCATTTACAATAAAATGAGATTATCTAGCACCTTGTCCAGTCACATCTGCTAACCCTTGAAAATGAAACTAGACCAAAACAAAACTGGCCTTTCACGCTTAGGAGTAAGTGTCACTTTTCACATCAGTTCACATACAAGGCTGTGATTTATTCACTATCAGGCTTTTTCTTACATTTCCAGCATCGAAACTCTATAAACAGTAAAGTAGGAGATCACAGTCTTTTAAATAAAACCTTGAGGATTCACAGACAAAAGGGGAACACTTCATCTGGCAGCTTTACCAGACAAAGGGTAATGTTGTCTCACTTGAACTTGCTTTTGGATGTGTTCTCAAGCACATATGAAATGCAGAGAAGTGAAGTGTAGGAAATTAATTTAAATATATCGTTAGCAGGTAGTTTTAAGTTATCATCATTTTAAAGGGAAAATATTAATTGAAAAATCATCAGCTTTCTGCTTTCAACTTCCAAAAGGAGTTTCATAATCATCCTGTTTCCATTTCACATCCATGGATAAGTACAATGTTTTAATTTTAGCCTGGGCAGACAACTTGCAGAAATGTGATTTGATTGAACTCTGTTGTGACTGAAGATTTCTTTTGAAGATCCAGATTACTGAGAATATTGAACTCAAGTGAATAAATAATACACGAACATCAATAAGGATGAGGAAACTCAAAGTTAAATAAAATAAGATGTTATAAGACGACCACAGGGTATTTAAATGTGCAACACAGATTTTATAGTGGAAAAAAAAAGGATTATGATTAATTTAAAACTGCAGAAGCTGCAGATTTTTGCAGGAGGCAGAAGGAAAATTAGTTGCCTGTTTTAAAAACGTTTTGTGGCCATGACCACAGATAGGATAAAATGGTGCTGTGATACAACTCTCATCCTGATTTGTAATGTTTTGTATGTTTACAATTTATATCCCACATTTGACTGTATGTCAAGAGGCCAACTGAGAGGTAACATTATTTGTTAGACCACACAATGTATTTGGAAAAAAATGGACTTGCTTTCAGGTCCATGAAATCATCCTCAGTCTTTCTAAGAAAATTGTTTCCCACCGAACTTGCATATCAAAATGCAAGGGATTCAGCCATTTTAGTTATACTTCTGGATTAGAAAAAGGTCATATTTTGGTTAGGTCTGCTGTCTTTGTCCATGTGGAGCACAGAGCTTTCTTTCCTCCCTCTTTCATTTGTTTTTGTGATATGTAACGTGCAAGTTCCTGTTGTTCTCTACAGGATAAATCTGTGCAACCGACACAAATTTTTACAGCTGGATCTTGCTGTCTTACAGGCACTTCAGAAATCACTTCTGTTTCATTTTCCATTGTACAAATTGTTATTTACAGTGTATTGATAACAACCATAAAATATGAATGTAACTAGAAATAACTAAGAACCTTTCACACACCCATAAATTATGGCCCTCATCCCTCTGGATGAACAACAAAAGCTGTTTTCTGTGCTTCACAGGGAATGAGCTTCTACATGGAGGAAGAACTAAATTACTAACCACAACTGACTAACAATTTTTTTCTTTTACTAATCTAATTTATTCTAAAATATGGAGCAATGACTATCACTGATATTTTATCATTGTAATTGTGATTGAGAACTTTAAAAAATATATATACCAAATATCTAGTCAGTCTAATAAATGCAAAAATATTTATGGCTGCCTGCTCCATTCTAGCAATGAACAATGCCTGATGGAGCTGACATTTTGATGTAAAATTTTGGAGATCCTCACTGAGAATTACTTACAGTGAAACTGCCACTGGAAGTCCCAAAAAGATTTAGTAGGTACAAAAGCTACAATCAAAATAATAAAACAATGACCTGCAAAGGATACCCAACACCATATTTACATTAGAAGCACCTTTAGTGCCAGAGAGTGGATTTAGGACCGTAACACAGCTGCTGGATAGGACTTTTGAGCATATCAGGTGTTCCAAGAGAAAAAAAAAATACTGAAATTGAGTGCACTTCTAATTGTCCATATAAAATATTTTAACACTTTATCATAATACAGCCACAAATGTTATCTGAAATGTCAAGTTTCATCTGCCTACAAGACACATACTCATCCATGAGCTATGGAGACCTTTTGGCTGCATTGCACAGCACTTGTTTCAATGTACATAAAATTTTTGAAAATTGCCTTGAGACAGTTGACCTGACTTAGGGAATTGTTTTGACAGAGAAGTGTTGCTAAAACATGATGACATGCCAGGGATATGTCAGAAACTGGAAGCATATCTGAATTGCATAGCACAGGACTTGGTTAAGGATCAGCTTGGGGGCAAACCTTTGTAGGTTGACTGAAGTGCAGTCAGTGTAGGCAACCCTCAATGTGCTCTGAACTTAAACCAAGGACCAGGCTAGTCCGCAGTGCAATGAGAGAGATGAAGGAAGATTTTCATGTTAATAATTTTAGCATCAAGGTAAATTTTCCAAGATGGGATTCTCCAGTCCTCTAAGACTTAAACATCAACAGCATGAGTCTCCAGAGAGTGTTTAGAAATCCTAAGCAACACCATGAACACAGAACTTCCTGTGGATGCACCCAGCTCGGATTTAATAGTACGATAAGTCTAAGGATCCATATCATATCTAAAGTCCAATAGGATGAATGCTCCCTAAAGTTGCTTTCTTTTAAATTTCTGTTTGGACTCAGAAAGGACAAGGAATACTGCTGGGGATTGGGGAGGAGGTTTATAAAGCAAGCTGATTTTTTACAGCTTCCCCACTGCTTAGATTCCCCCCCCCTTAATTCCCAAGTTTTATTTATCCATACTCATCCCTGATTAAAAAAAAAAAAGTATGTCGATTGTCCTTTTTGCCTTTGTAGTGAAAACTAGGTCTGTAGATTTTTACACTAGGGTAAAACCCTTGGGCAAGCAAAAGTGAACCTGACGTTGTCAACCTCAGGTAGTAGTAAAATCAACTTTACGAAAGACATTGCAGAAGCTTTTTACTTTTACAGTTTTTTGCAAACAACCCTAACAACTCTCTTGAGAGCAAGAGCTGTCTAATACTGATCTTTTTAATCTGTTCATCCAGTAACAACAAATGAACATTATCTTGACATTCTAGGCATTGTTCTAGTTATTTTCAGTTGTTGTTATTGTCACCTGCTTTAAGGCATCATGCTGAACACAATTTCAATTTTTAAAGAACCGGAAGCTACTGCCATTATTGAGGAATCATGCCAAACTTGCCATCAAGTATACTGCGAAGAAAGATGATGCAAAGCTGAGCTGCAAAATTAGGCATCTTCCAAAATGTTTGACACAAAGTAATGCAGCTGTAGGGACTTAACCAAAGTAAACCTACTGTAGCAGTCACAGTGAAAATAGAGAAGTACATTCTGATTGTGATCAGAGACTAGATTTTTTTTTTATACAATTCCTTCCTAGATAATATTTACGATTTCATTGTATGAAGGCTGACACTAAAGACAGTGGCAAACCTAGAGGCCACTTAAAGTATGTTTTGCATCAAAAAAGTCAATGAAATATATACATCCTCCACCCCAGGGATATCAGTGTTTCCCTCCATAACGTTTGCTATCTAAGAGAAAAGGTGTGATATTTAGCTAAATTTGCACTGAAAATAATAAACTCTTGCTAGTCAAATTTTCATGTATTAACAAGACCCTAAAGAAACATCACTGAAGATTTTCAATTCAATTTGATGCTAATGCAGCTCTCCAGTAGAACTTTTTTACATTCTTGGGCTTGTATGGATTTAGTATCAAAAATAAAACCGTTTAAGGTACAATATATACATAGACTTATTTTTATCTTGTCAAGGCTTACATGATGAGGACTTGTCAAGAAAGAAGTACAGAGATCTGTTACCCTCACTTCCGTCATCGTTTTTATTAAGGAATCTGAGACGCACAAGGAGGAGAAAGGGGTCTTCATGACTTCTTGTATACTTGTATTTTCTTTAGTTGAAAATATAATTTTGTCTAGAATTTAGAAAAGGGTTGTTTTATGGTGTTGATTGCCAAGTAGTTACATTTCAAAAATAATTAAACATCTGCAGTCTCTAGAAATCAACAATTGTATCTGCCAAGGCCACTGTAATTTTTTTTCTTAATGGAAGCCCAATAACCTGATAATTGCTATAAATTGTCACAGGACACTTTAACTATTAGTTAGGTTACTCACTTTCTAACAGTAAATAGTCATTAATAAAGAAGAAACAAAAGGAAAGGAAAAAAATCCTAGTGTATAAACAAGCAATAAAAATTGTTGCTTCAGAGATAGTCTTCACATGTTTGTCAGTGAAGTCCTTTTTACAGACATCACCATTTTCAGAGCAGGTTTTCCTCACTTTGGGACAAAATAAATAACACTAAAGTATTATTCCTTTCTTTTTTTTTTCTATGAAGTGAAGAAAAGAAATATGAAGCACACTGAAGTAGGACAGCAATGTGGTGAAGCAATATAACCAAACTATACTTGGGAATATTCTTTCCATATGTCCAGACAAAGGATTGCAGTAGAGTGTCAACAAACAGATCGCAACATCTATAGTTCAGCCAGAGCTACTGCATTCAACAGAGTTTAAAAGAAATATGAGACATTATTTTCTTTTTTAGTGTCCCCAATGGACTGAATCTTTCTTGTCTTGGAGTCACCCACAGTTCCATCAGAAAAAAGTGTGTATTAGTGCTGGGAATACCTGACAGACCAAAACCCAGGCTGCCTCCTGACTTGCATGTTTACAGTAAGCTGAAATGCCATGGGAAAGTTAAAATCAAAAGCAGATAAACTTGGAAATTGCCTTTTTTCAGAATAAAATTTACCTGAGCAGAAAAATAGGTCTAACTGCTGGTATTCTCCATGCTTTTATGGAAAAGTTGTCTATGAATCACTGGTTTTGTTTAAAATCTATTTTGAAAATGTCTCAAGGTAAAACCTCAGAAAACAAAATGTCAACCAAAACAATTAATTGACTTCTAGAAATAGAACTAGAGAAATTATATTACTTTTACCATACAAAATAATAATAATAATAATAATAATAATAATAATAATAATAATAATAATAATAATAATAATAATAATAATAATAAAATCTTCTGTTAAAGTCCCAGCTGAACAAGCCCCTCCAGAGCCACAGAAACAACGATGGCTTCACTCAGAATTTGCCTCTGTACATAAACTCTCAGATCTGAAGCAGCATCCAGAAATCAAAGGAGACTCTCTGTTCTGGAGCTAGTATTCAGGTTGAATGAAGGAGCAAGCTATTGAGCAGTGTGCTGGTTTAAACGTAAACCGGCAGGAGAAATGAACCCAACTCAAAAGAGATTATAAATCAGAGTTACAATTTAATAACAATAATACAATAAACACAATTTTATGGACAAACAATTGGTTTTAACCCACAAAACCCAGATGTATAACTATATCAGGGAGAGTTCAGAGGGATGCTGAAACTGAAACCGTTTCTGAAACTGTTGAAAACTCAACAAAACCCAGTATTTATTACTAAGAGGTTGCCAACAAAATGAAAACCTGAGAGGAAGGAGGAGGAAAATAAGCCCTCAGTACGACTCCCCCAGTCACCCAGGTGTTGTTTATGAAATTATCTTACTGACCCAGAATGCCTAGAATTACCCATAGCATCCTCGGAGAGTCGGCAGGCTCCCAAGACGGCAGGTGTCCCCTCAAAAGGCAACGTTGTCCTTTGATGTGAAGCTTGCATCCCCCAAGCATGAGTTATCTGCTTTTTATACAATTAATTGGTAATGTCTAACTGGGCAGGTGTGGTCAGCACCGCCCAGCTAGAGGCCTTCAGTCTCACCTCCCGTTGTGCAAGTGGCATCTCTTGTGCGCACGCATGGGTACCTTAGAATTCCCCCTGCGCTTGGTCACTAAACCTCAGGGGTCTTTTCTAAGTGAGTCTGGGGGCTTACTTCATCATCCTCCTCTTCACTTTCTTCTTCAAACGCCCTTGGAAGGCAATCAGCCAATAATAAGACACCAATTAATTAGAGTTTGTACCAAATTCTTCCTTCAAGGACGAAGTTCCCATTTGTCAGTGCTTGTTTTCTCATAACTTGGTAGGAAAAAGATGAACTTTCACAGGTGGCTGGGCCAAACGCAGACCAAAAGTATCAACATCTAATTAAGCCCTGATACAGTAACCCAGCACCCTGGGGCACGAACAGAATGGTGTTTGTTGGCCCCCATGCTGAGCCCCACATGGTCCCCCTGAGTCCAGAGTAAAAGGGGACGAAAACTTGTTGGTGAGAGTGCTGGTCGTAGTCTGGTCAAGAGTGCTGGTCACAGTCTGGTCGAGAGTGGTACTTGTAGTCCGGTTGAGGTTCTGGTCCTCCTCTGAATCCGACAAGTAGGCCCCAGAAGTCCCAAGACTCCAAGATTATATACACTCAGGTTCGAGTGGGAATGCCCAGTACCTCCCCCAGGGCAGGGAGTTCCACAATGGGTGATTGTGAATCGTGAGATATTTTTGAAATCCTTGTTGGCCCATTAGCAAACACTACCCCTCAGACTGGGTGTGGAGGTGCTAATGACTCCCCGGAGGGGAGTCATCACACCTGAGTCATTGGTGTGAGGACAGGAACATCCTCCATCCTCCTATCTCACAGGCTTTTTAACACCCAGCTTATAGCCTGAGGGATCAGGTGTACTCTGGACAGCTGCTGCAAAAGGTCTATTGTTAACAGTTCCTGGGAAATGACATAGAGGGTGTCGAACACACAGTTTGGATTACACCAACACAGTGATGAACTGATCCCGGTTGCTCTAACTAGGACAGGCGGGAAGTAATAGGTAATGAAAAGCCAAAACTAAATGAGAAAAGAGCATAATGGAAGGAAGAAAAAGCCAGGAGAGGTGATGGGACTGTCTGCCTAAGAAGATTGGAGGGAGCAAATGGGAAAAGAAAATGCTGGGACCAGGAGCTATCAAAACCTGTAAAGGATGAGCTTCAGGTTAGACATTAGAAAATAATTTTTTCACTGTTGGGGTAGTCAGGTATTGGAATAGGTTGCCCAGTCGTCATCCCTGAAAGTGTTTAAGAGACATCTGGATCTGGTGCTGGATGATATGGTTTAGTGTTTAAGGCCTACTGTGGTAGTGTTGGGTTGACAGTTGGACTCGATCTTGAAGGTCTCTTCCAACTTGGACGATTCTATGATTCCATTCTATGATTAATCAGCAGGTCCTGAAGGAGCAGGCAGATGAATTTGCTAAACCACTATGCACCCTTTTTGAAAAATCATGGCAGTCAGGTGAAATCCTTAATGACAGGAAAAAGGAAATATAACCCCCATTTTTAAAAAGGGGAAAGTGGAAGACCTGGAGAACTACAGACCTGTCAGTCTCATCTCTGATGCCAAGTGCCAGATAAGATCATGGAGCAGATTCTCCCAGAAATTATGCTAAGGCACATGGAAAAAAAAGAAGTGATTGGTAACAGCCAACATAGTTTTAAAAGGGGGAAATCATGTCTGAAAAATTTGGTGATCTTCTACGACAGGGCTACAGCATTAGTGGATAGTGGCAGAGCAGCTGACATGGTCTACCTGGACTTGTGCAAAATGTTTGACACTGTCCTGCATGATATCCTTGTCTCCAAATTGTAGAGACATGGATATGATGGATGGACTACTCAGTGTATAAAGAACTGTCAGGATGATGGCACACAAAAAGTTGTGGTCAATGGCTCATTGTCCCTGTGGAGACCTGTGACAAGTGATGTCCTTCAGGGACTGGGGCCAATACTGGTCAGCATCTTTGTCAGTGACATGGACAGAGGGATCAAGGGCACCCTCAGCAAGTTCAACACACTGTAGGAAGGGATGGGCCATCTAGAAGGATGTTGACAGGCCTGGAGGTGGGCCGATGCAAACTTCATGAAGTTCAACAAAGCGAAGTGCAAGGTCCTACACCTGGGTCATGGCAATCCCAGGCACAGGTATAGGTTGGGCAGAGAGGTGACTGAGAGCAGGACCTGTAGAGAAAGACTTGGGGGTGATGCTTGATGAAAAACTAAACATGAACCATCAGTGTGAGCTTCCTGCCCATAAAGTCAACTGTGTCCTGGGCTGCATCAAAAGGAGTGTGGCCAACAGGTCAAAGGGATCATTCTGCCTCTCTATTCTGTTCTTGTGGGACCCCACCTGGAGTACTGCATACAGTTCTGGTGTTCCCAACAAAAATAGGACGTGGACCTGTTGAAGCAAGTCCAGAGGAGGCCAGGAAGATATAAGTGGACTGGAGCACCTACCCTACAAAAGACAGGCTGAGAAAGTTGGGGCTGTTCAGCCTAGAGTAGAGAAGGTTGTGTGGAGACCTTATAGCAACTTTCCAGTATCTGAAGTGGCCTAAGGGGAAGCCAGAGAGGGACTTTTCATCAGGAACTGTAGTGACAGGACAAGGAATAATGGGTACAAAATGAACGAGGGGAAATTTAGGTTAAGATATTAGGAAGAAATTTTTTACTGTGAGGGTGATGAGACACAGGAACAGGTTGCCCAGGGAGGTTGTGGATTCCCCAACACTGGCAGTGTTTGAGGTCAGATTGAATAAGGCCTTTACCAGCCTAGTGGGAGGTGTCCCTGCCAGGGGTAGGATGGGTTGGAACTAGATGATCTTCATGGTCCCTTCCAACCTCTTAACATTCTAATATTCTATGATATATATCAGACATTATGTGTACAATAGTTTAGAGTAAGACAGCATCAGCAACTATAATTCTGCCACTTTCTAACAATTGAAATTTTGAGTTCGCAGCCTTCAAAAGTATTTGCTTGAATCATTTGTCTGTTAAGTGTATATGCACACAGCAAAATGACTACTTGGACCAGTCTAAACTGGTATCGAACATGCTTTTTGTTTATAAGTTCCATTAAAATTTAGTGCCATTATAGCAATAATTTTTCTACTTTGTTTTCTTTTAAATAGGTTTGCAACATAAACATTATTTCTACCAAAAAGAATATCCATATAATGTAACTTCTTGTTCAAATCTGTATATAGAGAAGATGCCTGCATTTCTGCGACAGATCCTTGTTTCATATGTTTCATATTCTAAGTGCAGTAAGAAGACAGATGTTGGAAAATACACTGATCTTACAAACTGTGAAAGTGTAAAGACAGTAATTCAGGAATCCTTTTTGTGTCAACATGGTTTCTCGACACTTCAACAAATCTATTCTGCCTTCTGCCTATCCCTGTGTTTTGCTCTGACTTGCTAAATAAAAGCCTTTCCCTTAGTGACCAAAATGACCACTTTGTATGCTACATGAGTAATGTTTTTTAATTTCTCTCTGCTATTTGGACATGTATTAGAAAACAAATGGTCATAACTGTGCACTTATGGAAGCATAAATAAGAGTGCCACTTACGGAATATCCACAATGAATAGCATTTAGTAAATGCAGGAGGGGTTTTTGACCTTGGAAGCAACTACTGTACTAAGATAACACATGGGAACAATTGTAAAAGCAAACTATTTAAAAGCTGCTCTCTCTGTTTTGTTGGGGTTTTTTTTGCTTATGCCAGCAGAAATGCAGGTACAATAAAGAAAGGTGTAAGATTTAATGACTTTGTTGTCTCATCTTGACTCCAACAAAAATCGACATGCTGTCTTTATTAAAGACTATTGTTACACATATTGAACTACAAACATAAAATATTGTTGTTTTATTTTTTATTATCTTTATTAAGGTTACAATTTTTTTAGGGCAGATGGAATATGCAAGTGTCTCAGGCACTCCCAGACATTTCCTTGGGAATGGTCAAAGGTAGCCAAATTACGTACCAGAAAGCAAGAGCCAAAGTACTTCTTCAGTTGTACATGTAGCTCCAGTATGAAACACTTTGCTTCTGTTTCATAAGTCTTCCTAGCTGTCTTGATGAATGTGGAAGAATGCGGTCTGAAAAATGAAGTTTTATTTTAATATATTTGACTAAATTCTACGTCAAATAGTATCATCAGAGAGTTACATCTTGCTGTTAGGTTTGATGAAGACAGATTTTGGATTATTGTACTGAGTATCGTTGGTTTTGATATCCCACTTGCAGCCCTGACTGGTAAGTAAAAAAAACTAGGGCCCAAAATTTCAAAGCTGTTTAGGATCTGTGGCCAACTGAAGTTGGTGGAACAGAACTGATGTCTGGAGGAATTAACAAATAAGTCATATTTTGTATTTCAGGCATTAATATACTGTTCAGTTAAAATATACTGCTAATGATTAGTAGATAGTTCCTTTTTTCTAGTATATAATTCTCAGTTCATTTTCCCCCTTTTAATTTTAATGAAAAAGGGTTGGTAACCCACCATGTTCCAGTGCATCAAGGTACACACATAATTTAGTGGATCTGTCAACACACATTAGTGGGAAAACACACCATGTTTTTCTTCATTTTCTAGTCATGTACCCAAAGTGGAAAGAACTAATATTGGCACAGTAGAAACAGAGGAACCCAGCAGAACTGTTTTATAAATTTTATCACCAGAAGGTAGCTCAACAGTGACTATGTAGTACTTCTGCCTTTAAATTGCTTTAACACATCTTTCATTGTGTGGTGGGATATTTAATGTACCCAGAATGGATATCCCCATGAAATGAATGTTTTGTGCACATCAAATGTCACTGAAATGTATATATGTGCAAGAAAATACGACAAAGATTTTCACAGATGCTTGAAGATAAACACTTACATTGTAATCATATTTTCCTATTTTCCAGCTTTATCTTCTGCTTTCTAATTCCATATTTCTTTTTTTCTTTGACTAATGTACTTAAGATATCAGATTCAACAACAAAATAATGAGTAAGAGTCCATTTTCTTGGGACTTTTTTGTTCTTTTTTTTTTCCTCTAGTATAACCTCTATATGTTTTTAATACATCATGTCCTATTCATTGTGCATATAACTAGTTTGAAAGATTTCTGAGAAAGGTTTTTTTCAAGTTGGTTAACTGGACTGACTTCTGACATATACCTATCCATGAACTAGGAACTACAATATGAAAATTTCACCAATATCTTCCATGAAAAAGCAGATTGTCTATTTGCTCCTTCCCCTAGTTCTAAGCTATGCTCTGTTGGATCTATTTGAGATATTTTGTTACAGTTTCCAATTGTGATTGCAAGCAGGAGAAACAACTATGGAAAATTTTCACACAGTTAAGGATTTTGGACTGAAAATATTCAATTATTTGACATGCTTTCAAACAGTCTTATAGAAAAATGAGGAAAGATAATTGTGAATTTCAATTGTTGTGCCACAAAATCACAAATTTCCATTTTATGGAAACACATATAGTCTAATTCAATTTGTTTGATACTATTTTTCAGTGTGATTGAAACAATAGCTCCATAAATGTTTATAGTCTGATTTGCGTTAAGCAGTGAGACTTACTAACAGATTACATTTCATTTTTAAAAGTGATTACTACAGCATATCATTAGAGCATGCTTTCAGCGCTTCGTGGAAACCAGTGACCAACCAGATCTCAAAACACATTAGTTCATGTGAAATTATCAAAGAATTTCATGATAGAAAAAAATACAGTCTTGCAAAGGAATCCTCTTAGCTCCAACATTTTTCAACACCTTCTACCTGATAGAGCAGTGTCTCTTCATCAAAAGGCTGATTGCCATTCAGATCTGAGCCCATTGACGCAAGGGAGAACCTTGCAATAATTGGCTTTTTCCATGAGTGTGTAGCCCCATGTAAGAGTATCAGTACCTGCCCTCAGCTCCTGCTACTCCCTGCACCCACAGTATGAAACTTTAGCTGCATAATTGTCTCTTCTCCTGTCTTCTTCCTCTTTTCCCTCCACCATCCCTTCTTCCTTGAATTGTGTTGTTCTTTGGATCTCCATACTAGGGAGCAACGCGCTAATGTAGAAGTCATTCCAAATTTTGGACAAAGCTCTTTGAGAAGTCTTCTGTCATCGTGACTTAGTATTTTAAAAAATATTTCACTGAGTTAATTCTGAAGTCTCTATCCACAGAAAGAAAGAGGTGCCTCAGTTTCTCATCCAACCTTCTATAAAAATAACCTTACTCAAAAGAGAAGTTTTAGCTTGTTAAATAGTATTATATTGTCTGAGTTTCTCTCTTTCCAGCTGGTAAATCTTTCCAGGGGTCCTTTGGTTAGGCTTCTGAAACTTAGGATGACTCTGAGGAGAGATTTAGTTACTTAACAGTCTTCTGGGGCTCTGGGACTACAGCCTGATAGTGCAACATAAGCACTTTGCTGCATTTTAATGCATTGTACAGTGACTACCCTCTCTTCTTAGTATTGCTGCCAATAAAGTGCATCTGCCAGTTTTCAAGGCTGAATGACAAAGGTATAAAATGGACTTCTTTCTATCTTGCCTTGCACTTTTCTATCTTGTCTAGTATGCATTGCTAGTTTGTCCATAAAGTGAGGATTTATTTGAGCATAAGCATGTACAGATAAGTATCATCTTTCTCATAACAAATAAATGTAGAAGAGAAGCTTTGAAGACTTTAACTACTTTCAAATGCTAAAGTAGATATAATATATACTTTATTGACTGAAACATACTCCATTTCCAAAGAACAAAAATGTGATGGCAAATCCATCCACCACATAACAAAATTTACATCATCAACAAAAGAGAAATATTATTTTAAATAAAACATATGAAAAAAATAATCAGTTTTATACTGTACCATTTATAATAGAAATCTAAAAATATTTTTTAAAAAAAATCATACGATTTGAAAAGAAATTACTCTCTTTGTGTTCAGGAGCATCAATTTGTTGTAAAATATGATCCAGAATCAATGTTCACTTCTTTACATTTATTGCCAGCATACAATACTGAAAAGACATTCATTCATTCAAGTGAACCCTTAGGATATTATCTATTACTGACAAGGTAAGTACCAGTATTTTTCAACAACATATATCCAACAGATATGTTAAGGAGAACAAAGACAGCCATATAAGCCATAACCTGCATGTTCAGACTACCAATGTGGTTTTAGTTTAAATCATACATATCTGCAATTAAGGTACACAAAATGTATCTATGATCAAATCTGACTAGGCTGAATTTTTCCATGTAGGAACAGCTTTGTTCAAAACAGCTAATTGCTCCATGAATACAAGTATCCAATCAAATTGTCATTACTGTCCCTAATTCTAGAGTTAAGTCCTACTTAGATAGAAAAGAAGGTTGAAAGACAGACCACAGTCAGAAAAGAAATACATGTTCTTCAGAGGTATGTTTACAGTCAACAGAAACCAACAACTTTCAATGATAAAAGTAAGAGGTTCTAAAAAGTAAGATGGGAAAACCAGCTAACAGGTAGAAGTTTGAATAATTCCACATGACACAATGATGATGGAAAACATTTCTTATGCTATTCAAGGATGTAAGTTTACAATATAAAAAATTTAAAACAATTAAAAATCTGTAATCTTACTTTCCTTGAAAAAAATGAAAATTAAATTCTTCCCCACAGATGTCTTCTAGATCTATTTCCTCTTCTTTAGAAACTTTTTCCTACATTTTGTGCAATTAACATTTCTTATTTTCAATTCCTTATTAATTAAATCCATATTAGTGTTCAGCAATGTCAATCATTATTGTTCAATTTTTTATGTTCTCCAGATAAATCTAACTACTCAGCCAGATGAAAAAAATTGTAAGGATTTAGAAGTATTTTTCTTTGTTTCTTTAGTAATAATTCCATGGGATTCCATAGATTATTACAGGGAGGGAGCACTTCTACTACGAGGAAAGGCTAAGGGAATTAAGATTATTCAGCCTGGAAGAGAGAAGGCTCTGGGTTGACCTAATTGAATCCTTCCAATAGCTGAAGGGGGCCTGCAAGATGGAGAGAAACGTTTTACAAATGCATGTAGTGATAGGACAAGGTAGAATGGTTTCAAATTGAAAGAGAGTTAGGTTTAGATTAGATATTATGAAAAAATTCTTTACTGTGAGGATGGTGAGGCTCCGGAACACATTGCCCTAAGAAGCAGTGGATGCCCCATCCCTGGAAGTGTTCAGGGTCAGGTTGAATGGGGCCTTGAGCAACCTGTTCTAGAGGAAGGTGTCCCTGCCCGTGGCAAGGCAGGGGGAACAAGATGATCTCTGAGCTCCTTTCCAACCCAAGACGTTGTAAGCCTTTGTAGAGATACTTTCTGACATACAATTAATTTCTATTCTAAAGCAGTAAAGCTGATAATGACACCTGTTAAAAACAAAAATAAAAAACTCTGTAGCTCATAATCAATGAGAACACTGTGATTTCCTCATGGAGGCTAAAACTTTGCTGGGATTCTGATCTGGGCTTTACTTACTGCTGTTACTATTGCCAATAAAAATCTTACTAATCATTCATCAATAGATTCTGTAGCAGACAAGTATAAGAACAAAAAAAGGTAAAATTCACTTTTGTCATTAACAATACTGTTGTATAATTATTTCCTACAATAAAAAAATCAAAGAAAAAGTATTTTAGGGGTCATTTGGGAAATATTTTAGCACCTTAATAGAATTTCATTAATTTTATTATTTTATCTAGTCAATAGAAAAATACATATTATTGGATTCTTTTACAGGCCTTGATCATCTAGTCTGTCTGCCAACAAAACATAGGCTACAGAAACCCTTGAGTTAATTCCCGTTTGATCTCAAGCATATTGTTTAATAAAATATCCAATATAGATTTATAAATATTCTCTTGAGACGAAGAATCCATTAGCTGAATGCTTACTATAGGCAATTACTTTCCCTCTTTGGTAGTTCTCCACTAATAGATTTCTATTCACAGGAAATTATTTATCGATTATGCTGGGGTCACCCCCACAGACTTGTCTTTTATTAGACAAATTGTTTGAGCTATATATTTCAGTGAGTGTCATGTTTTTCCACCCCTTCATCATTCTCAAGGTTCTTCTCTGAATTTGCTCCAATTTCTCAACATCATTCCTGCACTATAGATGCTGTACTCTGTCTCCCAGCACAAAATCACTCCACTCTCAGTATAAAATACATTCACTTGACATTTCTTTAGAATGGCACTTCCTTTATATCCAAAAGGGGGTTTGTCTCAAGCTTATTAAGTAGTTCAAATCTCTACTTCCAATCCACTGATCAAAAAAAAAAAAAGTGTGAACTGGGATTCCGTATAAAGCACATCTCAATGTAGACCTTGCTACCTGCCTTGCAGAAGTATAAGACATATTTAGCAAATAAATTCCATTTTTTCAGTCACCTTTTGAATAGTTGGAAGCTTGTTTTTCAGTATAACAATTCTATTTCCTTATACTCCTGTTAATATGTTTATTTCATTAGCCTACTTTGAGTGCTAATTAATCCAACCCCATCTCAGCTCAGACTCAGTGTCCTGCCAATATAGTTTACAATTAGTGCAGTAATATTTTCCTTCCTTTTTGAATATTGTCACAATGTTGGCTTTCTTTTACTTTTGTGGTACTTTTAAAGTCTTTTGAAAGCCAATCACAAAGTTCCAAGGAGTTCCTTCTAGGAGGCATAAAACTTCCCGTTGTTGTATCTTACAATTTTTTATTTCTTCTATTAATTAAAATTTGGAGATCACTCTCAAAATCACATCTACTCACTCCCAAGAGGGCTAAACCAACATCACCTGCTGGGTGGATGGGTAGAGATCATTTAAACAGATGAATCAGATAGTGTTGGTCTCAGACAGAAGAGACAGAAAACTTACAGCATGGATAGTGTCTTAAACCAGACTGAGCTCCTTCTTCAAGTTTTCCTACTTTTGGATCAGACTGCTGAAAAAGGATACAAGGAATGAGTAGCAAATGAGTGAGTTTGCAATCTTTTTAATGTTCTACTTTTTGCTAATAGAAATGGATTCCCATCATTTGAAGCATTGGCTAAATAAGGCAGTCGTCTATAGTATTGACTTCCCATCTTTCCTATGTCAGTCATTTTATAACACTTTTTGTTATCAAGGTGGCTTACACACAGTTCAGTTTAAACATAAGATTATATCCACTCCAAAGTCAAGTGAGTTCATTGAAAAAGGTTCAGAATTTGGCCTTGGTATAAATTCTGCTAACAGAACCTGAAAGAGCTCACCTTAATTCCAAGGAATCATATGTCCTAACAAAGCTGTGAAACATTAAGGCTCACATCAAAAACCCAGCCTCTGTCACTGTCATAAGCTCATCCATCCTATTCAATGTTTCACATCAAAGCCTGAAGAATGTTTTGGCCACAAAGAGTCTAAGAGAAGTTAATGCAGCATTTTGTGTACTTTCTTGAAAAGGCCAGTCTTCAGTCTCAAATGATCTGCCTAATAGCATTAAATATAAATCATATAGACTATAATATTAGACAGAAATGTTTACTGAGGCAGGAATGGAGCTCAGCCTGCTTTCCATATGCATGTCTTGGCCAGTGATGAACCACTGCATCAGAAATACATGTGGTTCTTTTACCCTGAGGGGACCCTTTGCAATATGTGCCTGGAGCTTTATTTCTCCTCGAAAATAAAAGGAGTTCTTTACCTCCTGGGTGACTGCTTTATCCAATGAACTGTTGTGTAGTAGAAAGTGAATGGGACCACTTGACCTCCAATAAAAATGATTCCCTGGGACTGAATTATATTATTTGTACATAAAAAAACCTTACTGGATCTCTTTTTAGACCAAGTAGTAAAAAACCAAAAGGAAATTTGAGACTCCTCCACCAATGTTGGTTGAAGTGCTCTGCAAAAATTGTACTTGTTAAAATGTTCCTAATTCATTTGATTAAGTTTCCTGTGTGAAAACAGTTTTGTGATTTCTCTTGGAAGAAATTGTTACAAAAAGAATTTAATATTAGCAGTAAAAGAGAATTTTTAATTAAACATTTTAACATTTATATTGCTAGCTAGCAATATAATCTTTTTGTGTTCAGACATTTCTGGGCACTGAAAAAACATAACCTTTCCTAAATCTAATTATATCTACCAAGCTGGTAACAAAATCTGTCTTGGCTGCATTTTTCATTAGTATGGATATTAAAAATCATCTTAAACTTTCAAATATTTTTTTAAGACCACTAAAATCAGCTCAAACCTTTCTACCTTTCTATATCTACTCTTAATACTCTTAGGGATTTTTATTGCTATTCTATTTTCTGTATAACTTATCCAGACTCACTTAGCTCCAATTGGCAGTTGTGGAAGAATTTGTTTCTGCTCAGGATAACTTCTAGCTCTACATAATAATGACATGTATCCATCAAATTATCTTTTATAACATATTATGTTATGCATAACATTATGCATACTGCAGATCAAAGCTGAACTGAAGCCAATAGCTGGCAATGGTTGCCATCCACATTCTTTTGTAAGAGCCAGATGCAGGATAGCTGCTAGTGTTTTGTATTAAATAGTTGAAGTTTTTGATGTTTTGCTTCACTTCCAAAACTGGGAAGTGTAGGATGCATAATGAGGGAAATGACAGACAAGAAAAACCCCAGTCAGATAAGTTTCCAAAGCCTGACTGGACCTCAAAAATTGTTGTTTACAGCCGTTGGTGTTCACTCCATTACCAAGAAGTGTTGTGAATCCAGTGCAGAAAGTGTGCTTCCACCCTTTCCAGTGAGTTCTCCATGGGACACACAGATTCAGCACAGTCTATACTCATGCCATGGGATCATCTAGTTGAAATTCTTGCCATTGGGTTAAACACATAGCCTGCTGCTGAAATGTGCATGGGTTTGTATAGTTCATATGAAGAAATATCCAACCTACTCCAATGGACCCTGCCACAGGGCATGGCTGAGCCCCTCGGGCAAGATAAGGCCCCCTCAGACCTCTTGGAAATCATATGTAAGTGTAGTGGGTTGACCCTGGCTGAATGCCAGGTACCCACTTAAGCCACTCTCTCACTCCCTTCTGTAACTGGACAGAGGAGAGAAAAAAACCAGCAAAGGATTCACGAGTTGAGATAAAAGCTGGGAGAGGTTTTTGTACTGATTACAATCACAGGCAGAACAGACTCAAAGTGGGGATATTAATTGAATTTATTACTAACATGGTCAGAGCAAAAGAGTGAGAATAAAATAATCTTAAAAACACCTTCCCCCCACCCCTTCTTCCTTCCATGTTCTCCCTCCTCCCCCCAGCGGTTCAGGGGGACGGGAATGGGGGTTACAGTCAGTTGTTTCTGTCGTTGCTCAGGGAGAGGAGTCCTTCCCCTGCTCCCATGGGGTTCCTCCCACGGGAGACAGTCTATGATAGATCTCTCCAAAGTGAGTCCATCCCTCAGAAAATATTTCTTCCCAAACTGCTGTCCCACATGTCACTTCTCCATGGGGTGCAGTCCTCCACGGATGAGCTGTACCGACGTGAGTCTCCCACAGGGGCCACAAGTCCTACCTGGGAAAAACCTGTTCCAGTGTGGGCTCTGCTCTCCATGGGCTGCAGGTCTCCAGCAGGACCCCGCTCCATCTTGGGCCTCCCACGGGGTCACAGCCTCCTTCAGATATCCACCTGCTCCAGCATGGGCTCCTCCATGAGCTGCAGGTGGGTCTCTGCACCCCGATGGTCCTCCATGGGCTGCAGGGGCACAGCTGCTCCACCATGGTCTGCACCACGGGTTGCAGGGCCTCAGCTCCAGCTCCTGGAGTATCTCCTGCACCTCCTTCTGCACTGACCTTGGTGTCTGCATTGTTGTTCCCATCTTCTCCACTCTTCTCTGGCTGGAATTCTTTCTGCACAATACCTTTCTGTTCTTAAGTATGTTATCACATATATCTGTTTATAATTCTGTTATTCTTAAATATTTATATATTATTCATATCCTTAATTTGCTACTGTGGCAGAACAAATGTATTAGAGGATTTTTGCAGTAAATTCTCCGCTTCTGTAATAGAACAAATGCTCCTTTGACAGTATAATTATTGAAAGAGAACTCTAGCTGTTTACAAAATTTCAGATATTTGGAATGTAAATGCATGTCCTGCAGACAGATAATGAGATTGTCAAATGTAGTTTAACATGTCTGATTCTTAGAGATAGCTTCACCATGTTATCGCTACGTCTGTATTTATCTGTTTGAAAGTGATCAACTAAGTGTGACTCTGAGCCATCAAAAAATACTTGCAGTAAGAACGTGTTAGAAATTCAGGTCTAACACTTCAGAGGTTATTCTGTTTAATCCTATTGATGCCTTAGAATTTTTAGGATTTTTAGCTTTTTGCAGATGTAAATGTAACTGGAGTTTTCTTTCAGTTTAGACCATTACTTTCTCACAGTTTCTATGTCAGATTCCTGAAGCTTTGGTTTAAATGTCTTTTAACCGTCCTTTCAAAGTGATAGATTTTTAGCAAGAACATTCTGTTGGGATGTGCACCTGGGTTGGAATAACAAGAGATAAGGTAGACAAAATAAGATAGAAGGCTCAAGGCGCTTGGAGGGACTCCAGTGGGGCAGTTCTGAGGGCAAAAGGGGTCCTAGGATTGGATGTCCCCATTAGATATGATAATTAGTAAAAGACATAAAAGTGTAAGAATTCTATGTGTAGGTGCACGCCTTTGTACTCCTTGCCCCAGAAAGCCTTCATTAAAGACCTGCTCCATATCTTATCTATACTAAATTTGCCTGGTGAGTTTTTTTTCTCCCAATCTTTTGGCAACACTACCTTTTGGCGAAAGGAGCCTTTCTGCTGTAATTAATTTTAACACTGTCACCCATCAGTTCTAAAGTGATTGTCACTCCAGACTCTTCTTGTCTCAGCCTCACTGGCTATCTTGCAGCTAGTCATCATTAGCTCTTGCACCAAACTGTAATTTAGCTCCAAGTTCTTTTTTTTCCCCCACATTTTGAGTCTGGGCGTTTTGGAGGTTTTTTTGGATGAGACTAGAATAAAATTTCTTCTTAAGACAACAGGCCTAATTTCCCTCATTTCCATTAAGACATCAGCATTACAACAGGATAGACAATGCTTTCCTTTAGTTGTAAAATTGGTAAAAAAACCAGAAGACTCAAGGGTGCTATCAGTAAAAGTCACCATTTCTCAAAATCAAGATGTAATTACCAGTATGTTTGTACAGCAGATTCAGAGTCACCTATTTGCAGCAGGATCCTGTGTAGTGTCAGGATTTAAATGAATGCACTTTATGAGTATGCATGGACTGAGATGGTTGTCAGGTGTAAAAACATTTCTGAAACTTCCAAAATATCCTTTCCAGGTATGTCAGTCTTTTAGTCAGTCTGGGGGTTCACACACAAGACTCTCAATTCTTTAGTAATCCACGCAACAGCATATGAGTACTAAATTCAGTTATTCTATTTTAAAACCTAAGTCTTTCTGATATTGCACATTTTAATCTCCTGGATCTCAATCTGTGAAAGGTTAGCCACCCCTGCCATTAGAAGCATCTTCTTACACCAGAACAACAGGAGAAAAACAGTAGAACCTAGTCAGACAAATGGTCACTTTTATTTCTTTGTTTCTGTTAAGTGAAGGTTTGAGAATTATTATTTATTCTCCTCTTATTGGAATAACATTAATATCTTGAATAATTGTTATGATATATCCTAAATGTGTAGAACAGTACAACAGATTTTTATGAACAAATATACATATAAATTAAAGGAGTGATAAGAACTGACTACTATAATTGTAAAGTGAGAAGGAACTTGAAGCTGGGATGCAGTTCACGAACAATAACTTCTTCCAACCTATCATTCAGTATTTGTCATTTATGATTCATTCCCCTAATAGAAAGCCTAATTTTCCCAATGAGAGTTGGCAGTTTTCTTGAACTAGTTTCACAGATGATATATCTGCCATGAGTATAGATTGATGTGTCTCAGGTGGCATTACAGATACCATTTTCTGTTGATCTGAGAAGGAGAGATGTAAAAAAATCACAACTTTATGAAAAGTGCATAGATTTTTTTTTTTTTTGTAGAAAATGAAAGAAATTTCAAACTGACCTTTGAGGAGAAAAGAGACAACACTTCAGAGCATTTAGCCCAGTAAACAAACTGACACTTTTGCAATAAGCATATACTGTGTAGATTGAAAGATTGCTTTATGTTTAAATTGATCATCTAACAATAGTATGTCAAGATGTTATTCATAAGCATGCAGTTCATTCTGTCCAAGAATTTTCTTAAGAATATCTAAGAATTTTAAGTCAAACCTGTAATGAGTAGATGCTTACTGTGCTTGAATATTAAACCTTTGGACTATCACAAATATCTGATCGCCATTTAGAGATCAGATGTAAGTTGCTCAAAAAAAAAACCAACAAACAAGGAAAAGCATAATCATATTATTAAAATTAATATCAAGAAAAAAATGTTTATTTTGTGTTGAATATGCTTGCTTCATAATGTTAATAGGGCTTTTTCCCTGCCAAAAAAAAAAAAAAAGGCAAGTACATATTACTGTGTAAGAAATGAAAGACATAAATGAAGAACCTTTTCCTAACATTTAATATCTAATACCTAAATCTCCCCTGACACAAGTTCAAGCCTCGGGTTCTGTCACTGGTCACCACAGAGAAGAGATCAGTGCCTGCCTGTCCTCTTCCCCTCACAGGGAAGTTACAGACTGCAATGAGGTCTCCCCTCAGTCTCCTCCAGGATGAACAGACCAAGTGATCTCAGCCTCTCCTCATACGGCTTCCCCTCAAAGCCCTTCACTATCTTTGTTGTCCTCGTTTGGACACTCTCTAACAACTTAATATCTTTCCTATATTGCAGTACCCAAGCTTGCACACAATATTCAAGGTGAGGCAGCCCCAGTGCAAAGCAGAGTGGGACAATCACCTCCCTGGACTGGCTGAAGATGTTTTCCTGCTGCCCCCCAGGACATGGTTGGCCCTACTGGCTGCCAGGGCACTGTTGACTCAGATTCAATTTGCCATTGACCATTTGTAATGCTGGGCACCTAACTAAGCCTGTGCTAAAACATTTATCTTAAAGATTCCTTTGAGTGAGATATTTTAAAATTTCTTTCTTTACAAGGAGGGAGAATTATTGCAAATCTATATGAAAAATAATATAGATACTATGCAGATATATAAATAATCAGACTTTCATATGCAAAATTTAACTTAAATTTTCCAGTTCTATGCAGTACATTCCTTCAGCTGAATCAGTTCCATTATATTGCTGAGGCTGAATGTATTCAAGATGTTTTAATTTCAGATGATGAATTGATTACAAATACAGAAAAATGTGCTCATTCTAAAAAAAGAACCATGCTTGTCTTTCCTAGTTAAGCAAGCAGTTCTGGATGTTATCACTCATGAAAACCAGAAGGATAAACTCAACCAGGAAATAATATGTAATGATCACCTTGTCTATGTATGGCCTGTGAGCTGAAACGGGAGCTTACCTCAATGATTAGCTGCTAAGTTTTTATCTAGAGAGTCTTAAGTAAGTACTTGCTGCCATATTTCTTTTCTTTTGAAGCACTGCATTCAGCACAAAAGCCATATTTTAAATCAGACATTTTCAAACAGCAGAAGGGTTAGATGAGAACACTAAAAAAGCTAAAAAAACTAGGACCTGTAGACCAGGACTGTTCATTCTGTTAAAAAACGCATAGAGACAGAACTGTTTACAATTGTATGAGGTGATGTAATGAAATGAACTGGGATCAATTATCTCCAACATGGAAAGAAAAGAATAATAGTACATTTAGTTTATAGAAAGGACAATCAGATTAAATAGAACTTTTGATCAAGTATGGCAATTGCAAAGCATTCCAGGTGTGGTTTCACCATCTCCACAGATATGGGGTCTAGGAAAGATGTTATTCTTTTCAGATTTATTTAGAAATATCTAAACTAATCCTATCATGTTTTGCTCCCTGTCAGGGAGTGAAAGAGTGCTTCTGCAACCCAAACCAATTTATGGTTGCTGAATTGTAAACTACATTATTGCTGAAACAATTCTTGTATGTTAATAACATATCTGCATTATGACATCAGATAGCTTTGCCACTGAATGCTTGAAGGTACTCCTTAATTTTACTGGTGTTAGAATAAAATGCAACCTTTTTTTTCTGGAACAGATGCACTTCATTTGGTTTTTATAGCTTAAAAAATACTTACATGTAACTGTGATTTCCCAAGTTTTTATTGCTGTGAGCAGGACACTAAAATGTATAAATCAGACTAGCCTTTCAAATAGATTTGACCTCTTTACCTTACTATTCATGCATTTCTAAAGTGTGCTCAGGATACATTAATTATCTCACCCATCTGAGATTTATGTACTTTAGATAAAGCCTTTAATTTCCTACGAGAAAACAGTAGCAAAATCAATAACTACTTCTAGTTCCTGTGCTTACGTGGAAAGAACCATTATTTAATAAAAAGAAAAGATACCCTTGCATTTTGGCCTGTGATAAAATGATGAATCTCTGTCATATATCTTTTGGAGACTATTCACATCTTCAAATGAAACTAATATAAATTCACAGCAAAGACAAAGTTTCTGGCAAAACAGATGTACACAAGATTTGTTGTTTTCTTTTCATTTAGCTCCATAACACTGTAAGCTAATTGCCAAAACGTTCAGGGAGTTGTAGAGACTAATGAGGTCTCCCCTGAGCCTCCTCTTCTCCAGGCTGAACAACCCCAGCTCCCTCAGCCTCTCCTCACAGGACTCGTGCTCGAGTCCCTTCACCAGCCTTGTTGCTCTTCTCGGGACCTGCTCCAGCACCTCAATATCCTTCCTGAACTGAGGGGCCCAGAACTGGACACAGTACTCCAGGTGTGGCCTCACCAGTGCTGAGTACAGGGTGAGAATCACTTCCCTGGTCCTGTTGGTCACACTGTTCCTGATTCAGGCTAGGATGCCACTGGCCTTCTTGGCCACCTGGGCACACTGCTGGCTCCTGTTCAGCCTCCTGTCAATCCAAACTCCCAGCTCCCTTTCTGCCTGGCTGCTCTCCAGCCACTCTGTGCCCAGCCTGTAGCGCTGCAGGGTGGTGTTGTGGTCAAAGTGCAGGACCCGGCACTTGGCCTTGTTGAATCTCAAGCCATTGGAATCAGCCCAACTCTCCAGCCTGTCCAGGTCCCTCTGCAGAGCCCTCCTGCCTTCCAGCTGATGGACACTCCCCCCCCAGCTTGGTGTCATCTGCAAATGAGGGATAAAAATATCAAGAATTCTAAGTTTTTTCAAACCTGCCATTCCCACCATATTTCACACAACAGAAAGTTTCCCTGAAAGCTCAAAAGGTTTATTGGTTTCAAGGACAACATTTTACCATTAGATTAACACTGAATCTAATTAACATCAACTAAATTTGCTGTAGCTGTATAGAGATTGCCTCCTAATATGCTGAGCAGCTCCTCAGTAATGTTGTGAAATAACTCTACTCCTGACCTACCCCAAAGCAGTCAATACCTAGCAAGGCATAATCATGGAGGGGGGGGACTAGGGATGGGGGTAGGAGGGAGGAGGTGGTGTGCCAAGCACTTTTAAAAAGTGTTATGGCCAAATCATGCAAAGTGCAAACTGGCATAAATTCTCCTGTCAGCTGAGATACATTCAAATCAGTGTGTAAATAAGATGGCTATTTGAAGTATTTGGGGTTTAGCAGTATGTATACTGTCCAGAGTAATCACCTTGCAACACCTCAGCTGAACCACATTTCAGGACAGATTATACATCCTGATGTGGTATTTTTTAAGCTAAATAAACATATACAAGTTTTAGAGAAAATGTGAAGATTCATAAAATAAGAGCAGTTTAAAAACATTTTGGAATTCAAAATTCTGTTCTCCATTGCATCACTACTACTTCCATCCACCTTAGTAAGAGTCCTGAACCAAGTTGCCACAGTCTCTCCCTCGGCTTCTTATCATCCATGCTTATATATATACATATGCAGGATTACTCATCCCGAAAAGGTACTCCGCATGCAACAGCAAAAAAGCAAAAATCTATTCCCTGGCTTTTAATTTCCACTGATGGAAACAAATGGTTCACCTTGCGGTTCTCTTTGGGCACTTGCACTGCTGTTTTGGCTAACAATTGTTGATCTTGTAGTTTTGCACTCAGTAAACCATGTCTCATACATTAATGTTTGGTCCACATAGACCTTCAAAGGCCTGTGTACTTTCTCAGGTCTCTGGATGATTGCAGATACCATATCTGGGAAAGAGGAGAGATGATTAATAAAATCTTAGATAAAAGAGACCTGTGGTTTCATCCAGAAAACATCCAGAGACGAAAAAAGGTATGGGATGTACAAAAGATAAAACCCCCACACTTAGCCTTTTTTTAAGAAAAACTTAGACAGTAATGTTTAAGAAAACAGATAAAAAATGAGAACTTGTGCATTACAAACTGGTCCATGGACTGTCTGGAAGAGAGAGAAGGACAAGTCCCTTCACCTAAAACAGGTTTTGAAGGGAAGTGGGGAATTTCTAGCAAGGGCTTGGATTGTTATAATACTACAAGCTTCTCTAGAGAGCATCCCAGGCACAGCCAGGGTGCAAGAGGTAGCCTGGCATTTGGTGACAACTGAATCACAGAATCATGAAATCACAGAATGGAAGGGACCACCAGTAGGGTCATCTGGTCCAACCTCCCTGCTCAAGGGTCTTCCTAGAGCACATTGCATGTTCTATCATAGAACCATAGAATTATTAAGGTTGGAAAAGACCTCCAAGATCATCAAGTCCAACCTTTCCCTGAATGCCACCATGCCCACTAAACCATATCATGAAGTGCCATGGCTATAATTTTTTTAACATTTTTTGAACACCTACGTCCACTGTGTAGAGATTTGAATTTCTTACAAACTGTTTGTAGTAGGAGTAGATGTCACAAAAGAACAATTAACTCGGAATTTAATGATGAAAGAAGTGAATGCAAAATGTGAACCAAGAGGGTTGCCATATAATAAAGTCATGGATGGAGAAACAAATCCACCAGCAAAAACATAAGAGATACTTAAAGTAAGGGCTTGGATAATATCAGAAAGAATAGAATAGAATAGAATAGAATAGAATAGAATAGAATAGAATAGAATAGAATAGAATAGAATAGAATAGAATAGAATAGAATAATGAAGTTGGAAAGGACCTACAATGATCGCCGAGGCAACTGCCTGTCCATTCCAAGGATGACCAAAACTTAAAACACATTATTATGGGCATTGTCGACATGACTCTTAAACACTGACAGGCTTGAGGCATTGATCACCTCTGTAGGACTACCCTCTTGATACAGAAATGATTCCTATCAAATATCTAGTCTAAACCTCCTGTGGTGCAACTTTGAACCATTCCTGTGCATCCTGATGCTGGTTACCAGGGAGAAGAGATCAGCACCTCCCTCTCCATATCCCCTCCTAAGGAAGCTGTAGAGAGCAATGAGGTCACTCCTCAGCTTACTTTTCTCCAAATTAGACAAACCCTTAGACAAAATGGCCTAGGACTTTTCAGCTTGGAAACAGACAAACAAGGGGCAATATTATAAAAGAATACAAAATCATGAAGTTCATAGATAAATTACTAGGTAAATATTTTCACTTATCATAACCCAAGATTAAATGGGGAGAGATAGATTTACAATGTGAAAAAAATTACTGTCTTTATACAACATGTCTTTAAATTATGAAACTCAAAGCTACTAGATGTTACTGATGTCAAAGGGATAAGATGAATCTGACAATTGCTATTAAACACAAATGTGTAGGTGCAATGTCTGACTTGGGAATCTCTAGGTTGGAGATCAGAAGACAGAAATCAGAGGTTGGGCCTGCATTTTTATTTCACCCCTTTGAAATATCAAGTGTCTGTTGCAGAAGATGAGATATCTGGATGACTGGCTTGTGACCTGAGATGAATTTTCAAGATCCTGAAAAAAGAGTCTCAAATGTGTTAAAACTGAGGAAATATTTGATGTTAGTTTGAATTGAAGGAGTCTTAAAGTAAAACTATAACCATTATTGGGAAAGCCAGGCAGGAAATACAGGTAGAACATTCAAACCCTTATCTCAAAAAAGGAAAATTAATTATGTGTACCATTCAAATGAAAGGAATACAAAACAGAGAACTTCCATCATGCTGTATGTCCCATTATATTTCTAGTCAGTTCCAAGTACAATACCTTCTGTCCTTTTGCTACATCTTTATCTATAATTGTTTTTCTATTTCAAGGGATTTGTAGGGGGGTTTTTTCTCTGTCTGATGATTCCCTTACTTCACACTCAGCTTCTTTTACATTGCTTTATCCTTCTTTTACTCTGCTTCTTTTCTCTCCTCATTTAAATAATCCATCATACACTGGTATTACATGTGACAGCATTTTTAAGCATGATCTGAAATGTTTTTGTCTGATTTTAGCTCATGTAGATGCAGTTACTTTTACACAGTTATTTGACCCACTTGCTTTCTTACAAATACTGTAAGAGATCCATTTTTCTTATCTTTCTGTGTTTAGGTTTTTTTCTCAAATCCGTCATTTAGTCTTCTAAATAATCAGGGGAAAAAATGAATAAATATGTGGATTATTATACATAAAAAAATCTTTATATTGAAACTTAGAAGAGATTTTTCAAAAACATAGTTTTGTATCTACAGATTCCTATTAAGCTGGATTAATTTCCCTGGGTTTATCTACCCTGTCAATGTATTCAAGGGACGTAAAGCTAGACTGGTTTTTTCAGAAGTGATTTTTGACAGTTCCTTTTGGGAAGCAGTAGGAAAGAAAACAACATGAGGTAGTGCAAGATGTAAGCTGTTTTGCTCAAACTATTCCCCGAGATACAATAGAAACAAGTTAGCTTGCATGACAAAGCTCAGGACAAGCCCCTGAAACTCAAAATGATTGATAAATCATTCATCTTAAGAAAGGAAGAAGAATATGTGAATTACTGCTAAAAGGTTCATTTTATTGATGTTCTTTGTTCCAAAGGCTCTGAAGTATGCAAAGTGTATGTTGACCATCTGCTGAAATCTCATACCTAGTTAAAGAGTAAGATTAGACCAATGAGTCCTTTTATGCCTCAATTATATGGAGACACAAGTTTCATCCATCAATTTCATAATAGATAGTAATAACAAAGAAAGTGCCTTGGAGCCTGTAAGCTATGAGATAATCATCAAAGAGTATGACTGCACAAATCAGAAAATCAAAGTAGAATTTAGCATGAGAACTAGCCCCAAAATCAGCAGGGTGACTCCAGATTTACAAACAAATGCACAAACTTTCCATGGAATAGATTTAGCCTGGTCTAATTATTGCACATTCCTTAGGTGGGGAAAACAATGATAAATAATAGTGATTACAAAGTTGGTATCTACTATGATTAAAGTAGCCTCTGATTTTGTACAACTCAATGCTTGCATCTGCAGTTGTAACACCTGGAGGCCCTGAGGAGGTGATATTGTGCTTGATTTTTGTATGCTGTGGATGACCTGGAGAATTAATAATCTATGCATTTTTTTATTTGGAAGAAAAATGATGTTGTTGTAAAGTGATAAATTTCTACCAAGAGGTATTTTTTAATGTGCTATCCCAATATTTAAGTAATAAAACCCGTAAACAGCCACTCACATAAAAGTGGTCCTGGATCTTAGTATCTCAGCAGAGAGTAAAAGTTTTAATGATAAAATTAAAATGGCAGGCTTGGGTTGTGTAAACTATCAGAAAGAGGAATATTTAGACGGTTGGGATCTGTAATATCAGTTGTTAATGCACTCAGGATTGATACATAACTAAGAGTTTCCAGATTCAGGAGAATTCGAAGTGAATTATTCCCATACTGCATTTCTGAGAAGCATGTGGGAAATCTAAGGTATTACTTTCAAATACTTTCCATATGTTGATTTATCAAACAATTTTATCTTATTATGTAGCATAAGGCTAGCTCAGAATATGCTAAGTAAAGACTACTAGGTCTATTGTAAATTGATCTATCTTCATTCTTATTTTTATTCTTTGTCATGAACAACCAAACTTCAATCCTTAACAGACAGAAATCAAGCCAGGTCTATCACAGTATTAGCTCAGAATATGCTAAGTAAAGACTACTAGGTCTATTGTAAATTGATCTATCTTCATTCTTATTTTTATTCTTTGTCATGAACAACCAAACTTCAATCCTTAACAGACAGAAATCAAGCCAGGTCTATCACAGTATTTTGGTAGATCCTATATCCAAAGAGAGTTATAACAGAGAAGTCAATCAGAAATGAAACCATAGCAAAGAAAGAGGATTGACATAGATATTTCGATATCTTAATGACAGAGAAGGAAGAACTTCTAACAAGGGAATACTCCAAGATACAGCTGATAAAGATTATTCTATGAAGGGGGTTCTGGGGTTCAATAGTAAAGCTGACTAAAGATAGAGAGGCTGAATCTGTGGAAGCAGAATCCTCCAAGCACTCTATCTTTTCCAGCCAAAGACAGAATCTGATGGTTTAAAATAATCTGTCAAAATTTATCAGTAAAGGATTAAGAGAAAATATCCATACATAGATACGTGTATATCCTATAAACTTTGAGCTAAACAAAAATGTTTTCTTCTCAAGAGTGTAATCCAGCCATTGACAATACTCGGAAGGAAAAAGATGCAAGTGCCAAATTATGTTAATCATGTAACTTAGGTCTGAGAGTATCATTACACCTTTGAGAAAGGAGCTACTTGGCCATGGGCTGTTGTGTTTGAACTGAGTCTGAGTGATGCAAAGGTTTCAGGAGAACCTTACAGCTCATGCTCACCCTATATCCATGACATTGTTTCCTGATCCTTTCTGGACCAGGACAGATCTTTCAGTTTTGTTTTTTTTTTTAGATGCAATACTTGGATTCATTTTGGGAGCCTTGAACTATTTGGTTTGCATATGAGGTCTAGTTATTTTGGGGGGCTTGCTGTAAAAGTACATGCAGTATGAAATGGAAATACTGGATGAAAACGTGGAATGTAAGAACAAACTTTATTCTAAATTGTCAGAAAAGTTCAAAAAGTGATGCCTTAGAGTAACAACTATGAAATCCTTTCTGTCATTTATAAAACTGGTCCAGCTCTCTGAAAATCCCTTGAGTTTAAGGATAACTTTTTGTACTGAATTAGTTTGCATATTGCTAGTTATAAAACTGGAAACCATATTATCAACCGTGAAACTATATAATTAGTTTCTTTATGGACCTGCAGTTTTTGCTAGATAAAATAAAAATTGTCTCCAAATGCAGATGCCATTATGAATATGACAGGTCATTTATGGAAAAAAGGTTATGTAAAATAACATCTGATAATTTGTTGGAAACATTAGCATATAGATGGCTATGGGATGTGTGAAATATTATCAGAAGAATTCTAATCTAAATTGTTGCAATGTCCAAATAGGATTTAATGTTTTGTTACTCTAATGCTCATAGCAATTCAGACTTAAACAATTTATAGACCTAGCACTGAGCTGTGAATAGAGCCATGCATTCTTTCTCCCTGTTAAAATATTGAGAGTTGTCGAGTTGAGAGCATAGATTATTGTTATTATACAAAGATATGTAATCAAATGTTCAAAAGTGACTAATAACCCTGAGGAAAAATTATGATTTTTTGGCTCCAGATATTTATATAGCAGAGGAAACTTTTTTTGTAATCATATTTTACTAAAACTAGTGAGAGTGCTTTTATAGCTCCTGCATGCAGAAGATTCCTGAAAAGGAAGAGTTTTCCTGTAACTGTGCTCCACTAAGAATTATGTTAGAAAGAAACAAAACCCCTACGTATCCGCAGAGCCACTGTGAGGGCAACAAAAAACCAACAGATTATACCATTTCATGTGTAAATGAAGTAATTTTAGGCAGGCCACCCTGACCTATGGACTAAGGTGGTTCACTGAAATGGGGACCAGAAATTTCCTAAGCCTGAAATCCAAGATTGCCACCACCCCAAGAAAGTAATGAGATGGTACGAAAGTTGGAATTCTTTTCCTGGCTGCTCAGAGAACACACTACTGAACACACTTCATGTCCTCCACTGCCTGCATGGGCTGTGTAGTTCTCAGCTTTGAACTCAGTGCCAGGAGTCATGTCAGATCAGAGATTACAACTATTTTTCATAAAGATGCTTGACATTCTCCCTAAGAACTTCTACAAGAGCATTTGTAGTAAAACCAATATTCTAACAGCTGCACACGTTTATACTACTTCAGTATCTTTGCTCTAAAACTTAATATGGGAAGATAAATTCTTTTGTCAAAATGTAAATGTCTCTTGCCAAATAGTAAACTTGAAAAATCTCATGGAAGCTATAAAAATACGGAAGCTATAAAAATTATCAGCTTCACTTCTGCCTGCTAAACAGGTTGCTCTATCTCCTCCAAATTTATGCCTTCTAGTTGAACTGTCTGTCCATGTGTTTCTTTGGGTTCTATGGGCCTTATATTCAATACTAAGTAGTTTACATTCCTTGATTTTTAAGTAAACGCATGTCTTTCCAATGTCTGCAAAAATATAGGGAATACAATTTTCAGTAGTTAAGCATATCTTAAGACCTGTACACTAAATCTAAAGAAACAGATTTCTTCCAGCTTTTTTAAAACATGTCTTTCAGTAATGGGAAATAAGGATTAGTTCTTCAACAAATGAAGTAATTTGGTATATCTGTTTGTGGGTCAGAAAAAAAATTTAATTTTTTCATGGGCAGGACCTAGTTCTTAGCTGACTGGGGGAAAAATTAAGTTTTTTTATTATGAATGTAATTTACAGTGACAAAATATAAACTTCTGATTTTTTTCTAGATTAAAAATCATTGAAACATTCTAAACTTTTTTCCTGTTACTTCCCTTATTTAGGATAGGAAAATTATTTTTGTGAAAGAGTGATGAAGGATATGTGCTGATTAGATTTTTTTCTTGTTTTTAAGAAGATGGCTAATTACTGAACTAGGTCTTACATAAGAAAGAAATACTACAATCAAACTCCTTGTCGTGCATCTCAATTATAGTCCATGTTTGTGTTCCTGGAAAAACACATACCTACACTACAGCTGGAAGAGCTTTCAGACCATTAAAAGTACAAAACGATTTAAGGACACTTCTATGATTACTTAGGGCTTAAAGACGGACCATTCTGAAATTACTGGGCCCCACTGCCTGGATCTATTTGTTTGACTGCACATTATCGATGTCTCAAACAAAGCAACACCATGCAGACTCGGAAAAGCAAGAATGTCCTCTAGAAGTGCTGTTATCTTCCCTGCAGCAGCTGTAATGTCAAACTATGTGTCCTTCTCTACCAGGTAACCTACGGGAACAGAAGATAAAAAAGCCATGTAAAACTGCTACTATTTTGAACGGTATTGCATGCTTTCCTAATTCCGGACGTCTAATGAAGAACCTGTAGTATATTGGGAATAGGGGGAAAAAGCAGCTAGATACATGGAATTGCAAAATTGAGGCCATAAAGGGGATTATTCAATTGGGCGTTCTTTCCTAAGATGAAACAAGACACTGTTGCATGTTCTGTCCACAAAGCAAGCATACAAATAAAACAGGAACCTTTTCTTTCCTCTCTGACTCGGTTGACTAATCAGACCAGTTAATTACTTGGTCGACAGCAAGCTGAATATTAGTCAGCAGTGCCCTGGCAGCCAGGAGGGCCAACCGTGTCCTGAGGGGCATCACAAAACAGTCAAGAGAGGGGATTGTCCTGCTCTGCTCTGCACTGGTGTGGCCTCACTTTGAATATTGTATGCAGTTTTGGGCACTGAGGAGCAGCTGAGGTCACTTGGTCAGTTCAGCCTGGAGAAGAGGAGACCTCATTGCAATTACAACTTCCTCATGAGGGGAAGAGGAGGGGTGGGCACTGATCTCTTCTCTGTCGTGACTAGTGACAGGACCTGAGGGAATGGCCTGAAGTTGTGTCAGGGGAGGTTTAAGTTGAATATTAGAAAAAGGTTCTTCACCCAGAGGTGAACAGGCTCCCCAGGGATTCAGTCACAGCACCAAGCCTGGTAGAGTTCAAGAAATATTTGGATGATACTATAAGGCACATGGTGTGATGCTTGGGGATGGTCCTGTGCATGGCTAAGGGTTGGACTCGATGATCCTTGTAGGTTCCTTCCAACTCAGCATATTCTGTGATTTTGTAATTCCGTGAATTGTTAAAATGAGTGACTTCTCTTTCAAATTTTCTAATGCAAGAGTAACACACAGTAATTTGACTTGATTACCTGCTGTATTAATTGGTGGTTTGTTCATTTGAGTGTACTGATTTATTGATTCAATTTAAATTGTGATTTTGATTGTCATGGTTATGAGCATTACCCCGTGCCATTTTTAATTAGTTCACTGAAACTGTAGTGTATAAGATTGAGAATGTGTTTGTTTAGTTTTATTAGAAGGATGAACAAGCAAATATAAAACCCATAAAAATCACATGAGTGATGGGTACATGGGGGTCACGTACTCAAGGGCAAAAACAGCATTAATGTACTTGGAAACTACTTGCCTCACCTTCTAAATAAATATAAAGTCACTCATATTTGACTTGGTCAATAGAAATGGCAGTGGAATATATTTCTTTAAAGATTAGATCATGCAGATGAAATATTAGGTATGCAGATTATTAGGTATGCAGATGTGTTCTTTAGACTATTTTAAAGGAGGCTGGGTTTGGATCAAAATATTTTTTTAAATAAAATTAACATTTTAATATTTTTCTCTTTTTCTGATCAAAATTAAGTTACCTTTGGGCAAAAACTCTGAAATCTCTCCAAAACTTGGAGCTTGCAACTATGAAATTGTTTTATTAGCTCCTGTTTTGAAAATCATCATTTTGACAATGAGTTTCTCTCAGAAAGGAATTCACTCGCTGATCTAATGAATCTCAGGGAACAGAACCTAGAATTTCAGGCCCATCCAAACCAGCATTTTAATCCATTGTTATTGCTCTTCTACTTCGGCCTCATCATTACTAAGAAGGATGTTACATCTTCACAGGGCATGGCCATGATCCTCAGGGAAGAGTCCAAGTTCACTCTAATTATTACTATTAAGAAAAGAATCTTTCTAAGTAGGAAATTTCACAAATGTGAATAATCTCCTGAGTCTGGGTGCCAGAGGTGATGCTGGGAGGGAGCACCTACTCTGTTTCCTTCCCCTGTTGCTTTTTTGAGATATGAGGGTCATATGAGGAACAGGAAACCAAGGCCTCCCAGTGTCTTTTGTGTTTGCATCCTGATCTCATGCAAGAGCACACTAAGTACAACCTTAGCAGACTTCTTCATTTATTTTTTTACTTGCTTAAATATTTGTTTAAAACTACATAGCTTCAACAGATAAAATAGTAGATCTTATTTCAAAATGTCCTATATTCTTGCAGCTTGAGCACTCTCGTGGAAATGGGGGACCCGCCTTTAAAATTTAGCCAGGATGAGAAGTCCTAAATCCAGGTCTCCAGACAATAAAACCTGACCTTTTTTTTGACAGAAATTAATGCTTTATTATCATTTTTTACCTCACTGACAAACTGACTTTGGCACATTCATAGTACAAGGATTAGAGCAGGCAACATAAACAATAAAACAAGCAGAACTAGGAGAAGAGTACTTACCTTGTGTTTCTCATGAAGCTCAAATCTGAAACTGGTGCCAGGTAACTTAACCATCAAAGCCCCCATGCTTTTGCAGAGCTCAACAAATAGGTACCAGTATCTAATGAATTTGAATGATTGAAATTTCGTTATACAGAAAGTGTCCTGGATAGATGAGGGGTTCGTGACATTTGCGTGGGGTAGCCCAGCAGCACAGTGGGCTGACACCAATACTTTTCTGTGAGGCAAATACGAGACCAATAAGACACTGACTTATTTGCAACCTTGCAGAGACCTGACTGTGTAGGGAACTGGGCAGCTTGTCCTCTCCCTGTGCTCTCCCCTCAACAGCTGAGATGTGCAAGGACTGGGAACAGGCTGAGAACCCCTCACATGCTACCAAAGAGTAGTTTGTGGTGACCACCTCCCACTACTCCTCCCACCCTGCAAGGTGGTGTGAGGAAACATCTGAGGATGTATTTCTGCCTCTTCATCCCATCATTGAAATATGTGTCAGCTGCAAATGATGATGTGCCAGGGTCAATTTCTAACAGGCACCACAAGATTTATCACTTGTCAAGGTACAACAGCACTGCTATTTATCCAAAGAACCCTGATATTTTGCCTACTTGTTAAATAAGACACTGCATCGTTGTAGCATTATTACAGCTTTTGGCTGGATTTCAGGCTCAAGACAAAAGGAAAACATTGTTTCTGAAGACGTTAGCGAGGCTATTGATCTATTTCTCCTTTTTTCCCATTCATTTATATTATTAGATTATGCAGTGTTAAAGCACCAATTAACTCACAGAAAACTGCCAGGTCCTCATGATTATTAATCTCTGGTTTTCAAAGAGCTAACTGAGTTACTGCTGTGAAAACCCAGAGCATTATTCATGAGGCTCTGGCTGTAGCAGCATTTCTTTCAGTCTTCAACAAGATCAACCATATCCTTAATGAATAAGAGCAAATGGGAAACAAATTCAATAGAGGATTTTGATATTGAATTTGAAAAGACTACAGTCTATCAATCTTGGCAAAAGAATTGCATAGAAAAGGGAGAAATATCATTTGAATTATGCATGCTGAAAAGAAAGATGGAATTGTGTCCTGGTTGCACGAAAATATTAGGAATGTTGTGATCAACTTTTGTATAAGCCTCAAAAATATCATTAGATACACCATTTATGCTTCAAAGTACATCATATCAGAAAAGTATAACTGATTATTGTGACTTCAAAAATCTTTAAATTTCCAGGAAACCTTGTTTTGTACCCTCAAATAAAATCTGACTGATTTTTTTTTTGTTTTCCCTTGGATCTTCTAGTATGCAACAAATCTGAGATTGAAGATTAAAATAAAAAAATTATTACTCTACTGTTAAAGAGAAAAAATTAGGTATATTTTTTCATTACATTCTTTCTGTTAAGCCAGTCTCTGCTGGGAGATGGTGTAATTCATGATTTAATAGGAAAATCTGCTGTTTCTCAAATTCCTTTTTGTTGTAAAAGTTAATTTGTCTCCACGATGACCATGTCTGCAGCATATGCACCATATCATAACACTAGACTAACTCACTGTTAGTACCCACCGGTAAAAAGACAGCAGGCTTTTGCTTCAAGTAGCAGACAGGTCATGAGGGTCAATGGCATTCAGTGCTACACTTCCACCCAATATGCAGTCTGACTTTCATATGAAAGCTGGGGAGGGATAGGGTACTCCTGCAGGGCTGCAGGAGAGGGTTCTGTCCCCCTCACTCTGATAGATAAGTTCTTCTTCTGGAGACCTGCAGCCTCATATTGTATCCGCACTGGCTCTATGGGATTTTTCTGTACTTCCATGAGGACTTTACCACTGACAACCTGATCTTAAGGCAGAAATTATCCCCCACATAAAGAAAACTTGACCATATCCTTCAGTTCCTTAAGTACCTTTTTTTACCACACTATTAATCAACAGCAGCTAGCTATTCTACGCTCCACTCAAAAGATATTTTTATTCACCTGCATTAACACCCCAATCACTTCTGTTAATCAGGTTTTCTCTGTACTGCTGCAATCAGAAAGCACTTCAATCAGTGTTGCTGAGTCTGCACCTTTCACAGGAAAATAAATTTTGGGGCAAAATTTTCTATTTTTTCTATTTTCTATTTTTTCTATTGGTGAAGAGTTACGCTGGCCATAGACATGAAAACACAACACATTCTTGTATGTCACTCAGATTTGTCACCTAGAGCACAATAATCATTCATAGCTGCTTTGGCAAACTACCAATGAAGGCTTATCCTCAGACAGGGGCAGTGATTTTATGTAAAGAAAATAATTAAATAGGTGTGAACTAAAACCAGGAAACAACATAAATGCAGAGCTGTCACCTACTAGATTCACCCTGTGTCTTTCCCAGCTTCCTAAGAGGTTTGGGTTTTAATGGTCTTTGCCTTTATGTCTAGGTAGGGTATACTACTAAGACACTCTACTAAGAAGAGAAAGAAAGAGAAAAATCCTGTACTGGGGGATTTAGTTCCAGCTAATTTGTGTAATATTGCTACATCATTTGTACCCAATTCAGTGACAAGCTCGTAAGGGGACTTTATTGCACTCTGTGCCTTCAACCAATTAAAGGAAAAACAGCCTTTGTTCAGCTGATCATCTGAGTGTTATCAAAATGATCCTTCTGGGTCCTATTTAGAAGTCTAAATACCTCTGGCAGTTAAAGTGTAGTGCATGTAAATAATTGAAATTATAAATATCTCTAAACAAACGAAATTGCTAGTGATCTGGTAGTTTGCCAATAAACTTTTGCTCAATGAATTCACAGAGTTGAGAACAACAAAGAAGATGCTGTAATTGGACAGCATATGGCAAAGTTATGTTTAAAGTTACCAAGTAGTGTTTTTTTACTGACTCACTTTTAGATGGTGAGTGAAAGCAGAGGAAACAGAGGGAACAGAGGGTATACAACTCAGCTTATGGTAAAAGACAGATGTTCCAGGCAACAAGAAATTAAAGTATACTTCAGGAATCTGACTTTATATCTTTCTTTGCATTTTTATGCCCCAAACTTAGTACCACAGATGCTAAATGTAGGACTTTCAATAATTTACTGATAGAAGTCATTTTACACTCTCTAGTAGAACACACCGCTTGTTTAAAATAATTCAAGGAACTTAATGAATTAAACATTTTGCAACTGCAAGCTCTCAATTTTTGTTTACTCATACTATAAGTAGTAATAATATCCTTATATGCAGTAATATATGATGTACAAATGTATCTGTTTATTGGAATAGCCAGAGCTGAATTAAAATCAGACAGGCAAGGAAAGCACTTTGCACATTTATGAGATTGTCATTTAGTCTGGAGTGATGGTTTACAGGCCCAAAAATTTATTTCCATGCACAGTTTGGAAACATCTGTAGATTTTGGTATTCAAAGATTGGAAAATTCACTTCCACTTGAAAGGTTTTACTTTTCAGGTGCTTGAGCAGCACCTTAAATAATTCATTTCTTTTTATATTTGAATAGATTTTTTTCCAAAGAGTCATCTGCCTGTGAAATGTAAATATACACACTACTAATCTCAGAGAAAAAAGAAAACTTGACTACATTCACATATCATTTCCATTTTGTGAAATTGTGATTACGAATAATGTTTCCAGAAATAAGATTACCAGCATTACATCAAATCCTGGTCACCTACAAATGACTATACTGGATGAGATAAATGACCTCTCATTGACCTATCCCCAGCTGTAGCCATGAGCACAAGTCAAGGGAAAAACAAAAACAGAACAAGCAAACATTTTTGATATCTCCCCCTCAGCCTTCGCATGTTTTATGCTCAGGTGGATTAGTGAAACTGATGTGGATTTTTATTTAATTCTCCTCACTTGACCTCTCTTCCAAGAACTTTTTCAGTAACCTGTGAATCCATATAAATTTTTAACTTCCACAAAATCCTTTGCAAAGGACTTCCATGGGAGCAATACCATTTGCACTGCCCTCGATCTTCTACTGAAAGAGGTAATGAACAGCTTCTAACCATGCTTTCTGTGTCTCCCACCATTCTACTGATCTGTCTCATATCCCCTTTGCATCAGCTCTGTCTGGGCTACATCAGACTCATTGAGTGAGTCCTGCCTCACATAGAAACTGTTTCCTGCTTCTGATCATTCCCATCAGCTTTCCCTGAATCTTTTAATGTGTCTTTCATTGGAATGAAAGGATCAAAACTGCAAACCATGGGCCAGAGGAGAGTGGAGAAGTAAATAAATTAATTCCAGTGGCATAAATGAGCTTGTTATTTTCCAGGAACTAGAGGGTGGAACCTCAGATATCCCTCCTGAGTGCTAACAGCCATCTCAAACACATTTTGACCAAATACATTATTTTGCATAAAACTAGATTCCATCTCTTATTTGACTGCCTAATCATAACATTTCATAAAGTCCTTTGTAATTCTTCACAACCTGTCCTTTACCCTGAATAACTACAAATTACCAAAAAACTTTCTTTTCTCACTTTACACTCTGCTCTATAGATCACTAAAACGCAACATCATTTCCTAGATGCATCCAGGCTTCCTCTACTCAAGGTGGTATGACATGTTAGGACGGAGTAGGTTCCTAAGCCAGTGCTTTTCTGAGTCGCTTCCTAGCAACACACTCTCCCATCACCATTTACTGTCTTTTCTTACAGTTATTTTTGTTTGTTTCTGGATAAAGTCAGCACATGAGAAGCAAATATATTTAGCAGACTTCTTGAGAGGAACCTTCATCCCAGCTTCTGGTGATGAATGACCTTACACTTGCGAGTTCTTGCAAATGTATTTGATACATTATAGCCACACTTACAAGTCTGAGAATGTTAGAAACAAATTAACAAAATGAAAGAAAAGTTTGCCTTTATAATTGAATTAGAACAATTGTGACTTCTATTATTGTGGAGAGGGTAGTTAGTTACATTAAATCTTTTAAGCCTTGGACAAATTTTGGTGCCATTGGTTGAGACAAAGTCGTATTTCTTGAAAACTTCTAAACAAATATGTGCTGGAAGAGCTGTTATTCACCACTATTAACTGTCTGTCCCATATTATTCTAGTCAACATTCATATACATTGCTTTGCCTCATGGGATTCTTCAGGCAGCTGATTAGTTTGCTTCTCTTGTCTCTTTTCATGCCAGTGTGACCAGCCAATGTTATTCTTTTTGCTGCTTCTGTGCTACTTCTATAAATGAGTTGTTTTCTGTCTCATCTGTTGTTTTTGACAAATTTCCCCATAAGGGCCAAATTCAGTATTTTTTGTTTCTTTTTTTAAATAGAGACTATCATAGTTGTTTCCATTTTTTTTTTTTTATGGAATTAGATATAAAATTTTCATCAAATTGCAATTAAAATAGATACTGGAAAAAAATAAGGTAAAGAGCTTTACAGATTTAGCCTTTCAGAAGAACTTTGCAGAGTTTCTGACATTGGTTCTGCTACAGTTCTTACTGTTGTTGCAATGTCATGATACATTTTTAGTTACTGATTTTTTTCACTCTGTGAAAATACAATATGCAAATGGTCAGGAATATGATAAAGAAATAGCACAATATTAAAAAAAAAACCTTAAAAATCTTGGTGAAATACTACCCTTTTGACATTTTGACACAGGAGGACGACACTGATTCTATCTGTCATGAAATAATAACTCCAGAGGTCACATCAGATGTGACTGAATATAAAAGAGTTCAGTGTGACTTATTCCTTCAGAAGCTGAACAAATCCACAGGTCAAGGTTTTCAAAGAAGAGTTACAGAGGTCTTGTTCTGAGATTATATATATATATATATATATATATATATATATATATATATACACACATAAGGTCTTAGACCTTGTGTCCTAACTCCTACAATCCCATGAAGTCACTGAACTGAGGCAGAGTTTCCAAGCACTCCATACACGGAAGTGGAGTCTCACTGAGCTGCTTTTCAGAAGAATTACTATTCAGAAGTTCCCACTGAAACCAACAGAGCTTGCTGAAAATTTGGCACTTCTGGCACTACTACTTTCTATAAGTCCAGCTACAAGTTAGGAGTTGAGTGAAAGATCTGATAACACATTCTCAATATGCTAGGAGAGGGTGTTGGAACTGATGATTGCATTTAAAACATCTTTACAGATGTTTCAGAATTATTCATCCAACTTTCATTTATTATGTTAACTCTTAAAACTAGATTACTCTCTTCATTTCCGCAATACACTGTTTTCATTCTCCTAATCTAAATTGAACTGTGTGATGCAGCAAAGTACATTTCCTCAATCATAACTGTGGACTTACATAATTTCCTCACATCTCAAAGTTTAATGTGAGGGATATAGCATGAAGCTCATAGATGGGAAAGTAAAATTAAGATTAAAATGTCATTACTTTACTTCTGGAAAAAAATGTAATTGCAAGGCTTAAAATTGATTTGAATATTATTTGAAAAACTGGATGACTGTGTGCAGAGCTCTGCAGGACAAGGAAAATATACTTGTAACTCTCTCCCCTCTGAAAGATCAAAGGTAAAAGATGCCTGAAAGTGGAAGGCATCTGGGGTTCATTTACATTATTTTTATTTCATTCTCCACCTGAGTGTGAAGACAAGTGTTTTTTCCCTGGAAAAATTCCTACTTTAAGTTTCATATGAAAAGGAACCTTTAATAAAGATGTTCAAGACATAAATTAACAGGAATTTAAGTAGTCAAGGGATAGAAAGCTTCAAGAGCCACAGTTCAGTTGCTGACCTACCTGTTTAGACAATAAGTCCTTATTAAGCTGTCATAACTATAATCTCAAAAAAAAATCAAAACTGTAATATACTGATCTTATATGTACGTGTCAGTGAAAAATGAAAGTAATTCTCCATATTAAGCAAGTAAGGAACTGAGTTATGGAGAGATTAAAGTGACCTTCCTAAGGTCATACAGGAATAGGGACTTTCTCATGGCCCTTCTGTTTTTTACTGTTTAGGCTACAGTCTCTTGGGATTTGTCTTTTTTTTTTTTTTTCTGAATCATACATACGGTCTGACATAATGTGACCTTAGTGCATGTCTGCCCTACATGCAAGTCTGCGTGGTGTTGACATGGTGAAATCCTAAACAGTGTAATTCATCAGAAAATGAGAGATAAAGTACCAGAGAGGAAAATTAGAAGTCTAAACTTAATTTTAAATGTTTCACCTTTCAATTACACAAAAGAAAAATCAATTTAGACAATTCCACCCTTCATTTGCTTTGGAATATGAAATTTTAAATGTTTGGTTTTGAACATTGTCTCACTTTTTGTACTACGCTTACTGGAAAAGTATAGAACACAAATTAGAAAAAATATGACAATTATTTAAACTTATTTTGCATTGTTTGAAACTTTTTCACAGAAAAAGAAAGAAAAAATGTAAGTGAAATCTACTTTTCTCCTTAGTTACAGGTGTCCCAGGCTTTCTATAGTGGGGAGAAGGAAGAAAAGGGAAATTTGAAAATATTAGGAATAAAATTATCCTGTTATTGCTAGCAACATATGTTTTCAGAATTCCTTCATCAGATNAGAAATATTGTGAGAATAAATATTTTTCATTAATTTTTTCTTTTAATTAAACTTGTTGTTTTTCTTGTATTTCTTGAAGAATCTCTCAGCAGCATTTGATAAGACCAATGATAATGAAAGCTGTTTCATGTTAATTGTTTCACCCTGGGATAAAGTTTCATGAATCAAATTATTTGGAGAAAATATTAGCATAAAATATTTCAGTCTTCCATTGTCTCCTGCCACTTCTTCCCACCTCTCAGTCATTCTCACCTGTTCCCTTTACTTTGCCAGAAAACAGTTTGTAAGGTCAGGCTGCATACCAGGTCCTGGGCCAGAGGCACACCAAGATGTTAGCATGATACAAACATGAGACCAAGGAAGACACTTTGTGCTGTGAAACTAATATACTAGTTATTGTAAGTAAGTGTTCATCTTTTTTGTCAACTCAAATAACATTTGCCCTTACACAAGGTATCTTAAGTCTACTCTTTATAGACACTGGAAAGAAACTGGCACTCCTACAGGACAGTAGGTTTCATTCTGAATTGACTGTCCTAGAATAGATGAATAACTCTTTCAAGACCCATATTTTTCTTTAAAAAAGGTTATATATAATTGTCTAAAGTAGATGTGATCATTTCCATCTCCCACATCATTCTTGACTTTAAAGTTTTGATATATATATATATATAACACCATACACGTGTGAAGTATATGCATAATCTCAAATGACTAGGCAATTATCTAGGAAAAAAGAAGACCCAGTCCCTGATTTAGGAATATCCTAAGGAGATGACATATAGGTAAGAAAAAGAAGAAATAAAGCTGACTAACTAGTCAAGTCAAACATAACTTTCATGCTGGTGATCCAGGCTTTTCTGAGCTGAAATTAACTTGACATGTTTAAATATTGAGAGTTTGGAGTCTATATATCTGACATACAGGCCATTACTCCAATTAAGCACCCTGTCCCTGTACTGCTACAGGAAGTAGTTACTGCATTTCACCCTATAATTTCTGTACTGTTATAACTTCTGTTAGGAAGTGAACATAACCGCCCAGCTTTCTATGATTTTACCCTCAGTCATCTTCTCACAACCTAAGACCATCATAATGTTAGACATGGTTTAGAGACATGGAAATACAGTTCTTCCTCTCAGAACATGATTCTAACATTCTCTTTCTTCTTAGCCTAGCAAGCAAACTGAATACTTGCCTTCCAAGATATATTTGGATACAGAAAACAATTCATCTGTATAAGCAAACAAATTATTCTGCCAACGTGATCTGTGGAAAGGAGAGCCAGAAAAAAAACAAAAGAAGAAGTGGTCCCAGATTTCAAACACCTTTGAATTCCAGAATATTTCAATGAACATAATGTAAAAGCACACACCAGCTGCAAAATTCACATTTCCTATAGACAGCAAAAGTTGGTTCCAGATGAGGTGTGAATGGGTGGCAGATTTTTTTCTTTACAAAATCCACACTGACATTTTATAGTATTATCATGCCAGCACATGGCATTATGTGTAGAAGATTAAAAAACATTTAAGGCATTTAACTGACCTAATTTCAGCAAATGCCCTTTGCTGACATTACTTAAATTCTGTTTTGCAAAGAAAAAAAATATAGCTTCTATTGTTTGCACCCTGTCAGCTTCTCAAATTACTTCAGGAACAAATTTGATTTTTCAGAAACCTGGCACGTTTCCCACTGGCCTGGATAGGGGACTCTTGAACAATCTCAAGCACTGAAATAGTTAAAGGTGATGGTGATAACACTTTGGGAACACACTTAGCAAAAAGGTTTTCTCCGCAGGCTGAATGCACTGCTGTCCTCTAGGCAAGCTGAAACTTCAACAGTTGCTAAATTTTTTCATCAGAAACCAAACTACTCAGTCTTTCCTTCAATTATTTTTGGTCTAATAACACTGCTTGACATTTCCAGGTGTTTGTCCCAAATTATGCAACAACATTACAGCAGGCTCAAACTTCTGGGCTCCTTCTCCTCAAATATTCTACTGAGAAAAAACATAAGTGTCATTTATTCTAACATTTCAAATGCAAACAGAATAAATAAGCACAATTTTAATGGTTGGTGGTGAGGTAATATACAGTTATTTAGACTAAAAATTAAAAGAATCCTCCCTCTTTTCTTTTTTTTTTATTCAGAATATCAAATTTTTAAATACATTCTTGAAAATGGAAAATGGTGGAATGGATACTATATAAACTAACTTTATGTGAAGATTAAAAAAAGGCTGAGTTTCCTATTGTATCTTTAGTATGAAAAATTGTGTTTATTCAGTTTGTTAAAAAATTGTGCTTACATTTATTTCCACATTTATATGGGGTTTCTTTTCTTTCCTCCTACTTACTGTAACTACTTCCACTTCCTTACTTTCATATGCTTTCAACAAAAAAGCGTCATGAATAAATATCAATCCAGTTTCTCCTGGCATCCTTCTGCTCCTTTCACTTGTGGTAAAAAAACTAAAGAAACCCTTTTTGCAGTTCATACATCTGCATTTTCTTCCGACAAATACTTAAAATACATTTTTAAGCTTTAATTCCAGTCTATGTAGATTAACCTTTCAAACTTTCATTAGAATTTTTGTGTCTCAAATCTTACTGAAAATTAATATTTTTCTAAACTTGAACATATGTGTCTGCAAGGATCAACCAAGTCGAGACCCACAGCATCAACTAGCATTTGTAATACCCGCACAGGTCATTAGACATCCTGTTTAACCCCTAACAACAATGATTTATGTGCATGATCTTCTTTTTCATTATCCTTGTCCATCTCCATAAGCTGTTCTGTCTTGCTAGAGAACTGCAAGCTTCAGTAAAATTTTCTTGAATAAAACTAAAGAGATTTCAGTGTATCATACTACTTAAAAAAAGGATTTGCGCATATAGAAAGATGTAACTCTTTGAAGGAAAATTAAAGACAATCAAAGGCATGATGATGGGCTGTCTCCCTGCTAGTCTTTTGCTAGGATCTTCAGCTAAAGCAACACCAGTAACATGGAAGGTCTAACATTTCACTGTAACTTTAGAAGGGTTTATTTGTGCTTGCTTCTCATTTTTCTTTAAAATTTAAGTGAGAAATTAGAGTTTGCTAATTTAAAAAGATAATTTAAATGAGACACCTCATTTTTAATTTAAGTGAGAGGCCTGGTCTGGTGGATGTGTATCGGCAAAATGGAAGTTCCTTTGTATTGACAACAACTAGATGAAAATGCAGTGATTACTGATGTCTGTGTGCTTTAGGTTTGTTAAATGCTGCATAGCAGCTCAGCATTAAGAGCTGTTCTGCCTGGTAGCTTTGTCTGTGTTAAGGTACAGTTAATGTTAAAAGTAGTGATTTTTCAACCTTATGGCAACTTGACGTGTGTGTTAGTACCAGGACATGCATTCTCTTTTAAAATCTATGTGGGATCTCTCTACCTGCTGTGCCTAATTTCAAAGTCCAATGCTATTATTAGCACAAGAGAGCTGTTCCCTCTTTTGCCTGTGTGCTTTACTTCACATCAATTTCATCAAAAACTTTCCAAAATTCTTGCTATAAATTGCTCCTGTGTAGCCCTGCCTGACCTTCTATTGACCTAACTCCGCATATCTGATTAGACAAGATTTCAGTGGGAGTCCTCCTGGAATTATAATACTGTAGTCACGCCCACTTTCTCTGCAAAGTCAAAATGACATCACGGATTGCTAAACATGCCCACTCCCATATCAGTGGATCCATGCAATATTTGCTCTTATATTTGCTTTGAAAATGTCACAGTAAGACAGATTCTGCAACAAGGTGGTTGGCTTTGATAAGTTGCACCTTCTTTTACGACCTTAGAACATAATGTCTCCGGCTATTTATTTCTTTTAATACATTTTCAACTGGAGGAAAAGTACTTCTTGTTGTTTGCATTGGAGTCCTTCTATGGCAGCAAAGTGTCTTTACAGGAGTGTAGAACCACTTTGTTTATTTACTTGCGCTAATGGGACCATATGACTTTTACTGTCAGCTGGAAAATGACGCCACACTCCAATGTGTTAAACAATATTGCATTTTGCACTCAACTGCTTTTTCTCAGTGAACTCAAGGAAAGCTTGCAATGACAAATGTTCTGGCTAGTAATGACAACCTACCTTTTTAAATTAAAATAGAACATGTTTTATAAAGGAGTTAAGGGAAATAAATGATAAAATGTTCTAAGTGCTTCAGCTAAATTAAAGCTCTTGTTTCCAGGTGAAGCACCTTGATTTATTTCCGTAGACTACAAGGACTTTTTGACTACCTTCTGCTATCAGCTAAGAAAAGGGAGCTTTTAATTTTCGCGGTAACACTCCAAGCTTTCCCAGACCTCTGCAGTGAGTGATCCAGATGCTAAAGGACACAGCAGGTCTCAAAGGGTTTTGAAAAAAACTGGCAAGTAGGTAAGGTCATGGCTCAAACCAAAGAGAAATGATAAGTCTGTCCAAGATTGAGAAGACTTAGCAGTTTCCATAACTAGCAGAAACGTTGTCAGCCCTGAATAACCTGAGAATGAGCCTTTGATCCAAGGAAAACTCTCACATTTGGTGCAACTACTGAAAGCAAATGTCTCATGGAGATCCTACTAAAATTTCCTTCCATTTAGATAGCTAATAAGTAATCAGAAGCATTTCCTTAGTGCTGGGTCTTTTGCCCAAAGCAGAAAATTTTACTCTATCAGTCAGAAGACTTTTCTAATCACATCTGAGCCTTCCACAGAATTCTGGGAAATATTCATTAGAGTCTATTAAAATCTAAAATATAAATTAGAGTTAAAATAACAATTGGAATAATCGCATCTGTGATTTTTTAACACAGTTAGCATGAAACACATTTAATTCTAACAATTAGTTAAATTTAGCTGATTTTTCTAAAACTGAATTAGTAACAAAGATCATTTTTTCAACTATTCATTTGTCAATATATTAAAAAATTAGGAGGGAGACTCTCAATGAAATTATATAGCCTCTTGTCTTTCCAATATTTTCTTCCAGTTCTTCAAATGCAAAAATCTTTCAAAAATTTTTGTATTGCTTGAAAATTATACAGAACAGAACACACAGAATCACCTAATTTCCATTTTGCAGAAACATATGCAGCATGTGTTCAGATTTCTACCCAAGTGCTCCATAGATGTGTCTCACCTCCAACACATCCAACTTTGATAGTTGTAGCAGGGGATAATAAGGAAATGTAATTTGTTTAAAATGCAGAGAAAAAGATGTGTCTCATGTCCAGCTGGCAGCAAAGCTGGACATGCAGAACATGAAAACCTCTGTTTTTCCTTTTTCTTTTACACCTGCCTCCACAAACACACAGATAGATCAACAACTTATTTCTCAGCTTGTTCTCAGACCAGCTGGTGGTCATTCAAGATCAATTGTATGCTTTCTTTTAGTTTACCTTACATCTTAATATCTTTTCATAGGAGAATCATGGCTATTCACTGTTTCTCAGAATCAGCATCCACAAAACACACTGCACAAGGAAGTCCAAATCCACAGAAAATTAAATATATATCAAGTTACAGACTCAAAAATAAAGGCACAAGGGAAGTATGTTCAGGCCTCAGCTCTTAATACAAAACTTTGTAAACCAACAGTTTAAAAATATGTTCTCTATGTGTGTGTGATATACATGTATGATTCCTTTATATATAATTTCTACAGTCTTTTTAAATGACGAGCCAATTAGCATGTCCAGGGAAATGGACACCAGTAATTTTCCCCACAATGTGAACTGCAGATGTATTTGTTTTTCCAAAATTTTTTAAAAAATCCAAGAAACTCAGAGAAGATATAAATGGCCATGCATGTCAGAAATAAATGTGTCTAATAGTTATTGGACAAACATGTGACCAAAACACTTGCTCTCCTCAACAGGACGGGGTGAGGAAGTAAGATGAAAAAGCTCCTGGGGGAGGTAAAGACAGGGAGGTCGCTAAGCAGTCCCCCTGCTACCAACACCTTGACCCTTACACTCAACACAGTATGTGAGTGTGGATCCGCGTGTGTGATGGGACAGCCAAACCTCCCTGGGAGAGCCTTTGCCTCAAACTGACAACACTAAGGAGGAACTCCAGGACAACCATTGGTTAGATCGAACAGTAACCATGAAACTAGGAAGAGATTATTTAAACTGCCTGAAAAGCAGTGTAAAAGAAATGGCAACTTCTATAATGTGTTGGGAGAGGTCTTGGAACTGGAAAACCCTGCTGGCAATGCCATCACCCCACAGCATCCCCATCCCTGGGCCAGGCTCAGCAGGTCTCCATGGGGTGCAGGAGCAGCCTGCACCTGCCAGGGACCCACAGCACAGGGGGTGTGGGGGCACTCCTGCTCAGCATGCACATAGGACCATGTGGGGCACCTGTCCCGGGGCCCAAGCAGGGCACCTGCAACCACCCAGAGGGGAGGGAAGTTGCCTGAAATGCCAGAGGGTGCAAGGGTGCATGTAAGAGCAGCTACAGAAGGGGGTTTGGAAATCTGTAGGGTTATATTAACATATTTCAAGGATCTGGGACAGTGGTTTATCTGTTCTGTCACCAATATTGATCCTGAATGTATAGTTCACTGATTGTCAGTTTACTGTGTCATTAATTAATCAATAGACTACTTTGATCCCTATTTGATTTAAACCATGTGACTTGAGCAGTTTTTCCCCATGACATACATGATCTATGTCTACTGATTCAAAGGCTGAATCCCACAGAACAGGATACAGGACCCTGTTTACATCCATAAACAAATAAAGACTTGTCGCTCAAACAGTCCAGCACAGCAGTGGCAAGGTTAAAAATAGTGGAATATGTACAGTATTAAGCTCTAAGAAACAGAGCCTTTCGTTATAACACCATTGATGGGGAGAGCAATTTGAGAAAATTATACTGTATGTTTTTCAAACAAGAAGACTCCATATGTTAAGTAGTTACCATTCTTTCAATTTATTGAAATATCACGGTTTCCAGGTGATATTTGCTGTTGATTTATAAAGAATCTAAAAGGTTTGTGCTGTTATGGCTTCTGCAAGGACAGAATGGGTTTCAGATACTAGTTTTGAATGTCAGTGCTTTGTTGCTGAGTGTGATTTCAAACTGGCAAGTTTGATTATCCAATGCAACATGAATATGCAATGGTAACCACCATGTAGAACAAACAGGTTCCACCACAGAGAGGGTATTACAGTAAAATCTTCAGCATATCCTAGGGACAAACCAGTCCTACAACAGGGCAGAGAGTCAGCCCAACAGAGACATTAGTTAGAAGGAAAATCTGAAACATGCTTCTCACTTGGAAATTGAATGTTTATGAAAAATTGTCAGAATATTTATTAGGCCAAAGAATCAAAAAGACAAGTAAGATAACTAAATTTTAGAAAATTAAATACTTAAGAAGGATCGAAATCTATACAGAAAATGTCTGCCTTGAATCATCCCTAATAGAACAAACTTTCATGTGAACAGAATTTCCCAGTGCTTTCAGAACACAGAAACAAAGAGATTCCTATTGACATCCCATCCCCTTATTTAGGATAAGGTTTGCAGGGAATTTTGGTAGTTAATAGATAATTAGATCTTGTCTCCTACAGTAGGCTTTACGAGAAATGCTTGGATGAAAAACAAATATTTCCTGTCATTCCCTTGTCATACAAAAAAAGTGAAACCAGAATTTAGACTGTCTCTGCAAGGTTATTAATACTTAATACTGTACCTATTGTACATATGCACATCTTGCACATATTCCACTATTTTTAACCTTGCCACTGCTGGACTGTTTGAGCGACAAGTCTTTATTTGGTAATACTTTAAACCTAGAGGGACCAAACCCAACCATGCATTAGGTTTGCTTTTTATGTACATATCTCCTAGTAATTGCAACCCAGAGTATTCTACATGAGTATAAGGATATAAGGCATTTCAATCTAGAAATTATTTAATTTCACAAATTTGATCCTTAATAAATGCAAAATAAACATTCAAACTTGAGATTTTTTTTAAGCAATAGCACCTAACATTAAATAATTTATAAGAATATTTGCTTTTATTTTGGACACAGTCTGGTTTTGATAGTCAGTCATATGGTAAAAATACATCTGTAATTAAGATTTTCTTTCTTACCAGTTTAATTCTGCTGCACTTCAACCCTAGATAAAAGACCTATTCATTGCCTGATGTGCTGAAAATCTCAGTTATAAGTGCCATCCTCCCCTACAATCTAAAATTTTATAATTAATTAATTAATAATAGAGCAAGATAAAAAGTTTTTGTATTCTGGTTACATTCAGATGAGAAAGAGCTGGGTGTTTATTTATGCTTTGACTTATAAATTCAAACAACTGGAAAATGCACAAGACAAAATTCTTCTGTAAAGAAGGCTTCTGCATGTAATTATAATACTTATGGCTAGTGGTTGAGGTAAATAACCAGTTCTGTTGGACTTTGACATCTGAATTCTACAATAATGCTTTCTACAGAATGAGAATTGCAGAATTACTGGCATTAATACATATAAGAGATATTCATAGTTTCACGCCTCCACCTGAAATTTGTATTCAGATTACAGCAGGAAAAAAAAGTAAAAAAATAAAATGACATTTCAATACCAAATTTATTATTGTTCTTTAAACACATAAAAACTGCTGATGAATTTTAATATAGCTCCCACTCAAAGAAAGAAAGCTGAGTAACTGCCAGTGCTATTGGAACTATGATCAGTATCCTCTGTGGCATATCAGGCACTCTGGTATATTCAGTACTAAAAATGCTACAAACTAATTCAGCACATTGTAGCAAAAGAAAGGTGAAAATAAAGTGTTAGAATAATAATGAAGTACTATGTCTAAAAAATTTGTCCCTTTAAGATCAGTTGGCTCTTTTGCAGAAGTCTTAGACTAGTTTAAGCCAACTTATTCTCACCTTATTCTTGGCTGTGAGTTCCAAGTCTTTTTCTTGTGTAAAAGCCCTTATGCAACCAGGCCCACAGCTACATCCTACTGGTCCTGCTAAAAAAATTATTTTCTGCATTAGTTTTTAGCAGAATGAATGGTCTGGGTTGGCTGGCTGGAAAGCTATGCAAGTCATGCTGGCAGAAGTGCATGACAAAAACGCACCATGGAGAGTATGATGAGGAAAGTCCATTGTGAAATCCCAGCCAACCAGACCAACTGGAACCAACTCTGTTTTTTAAATCAGCTCTTTTCTGAACTATATAGACTGTCATATCATCCATAACACATAAGTCCTGTGATAGTGTGATAAATAATATGGACAAGTAGAATAAATGTATTATGCCCTCTCATGCTCTGCATAAGAACTGAACAGTGTGTACAATATCAAATAAGGTCTGGAAAGGCAGAGGTTTATTTTCTGTTGTAAAAAGAGTTGCTTTCAAAAACAGTTGATGAAAAAAAATCCAATACAACTTAGATTAGCACTAACCTTGTTAAGAAAGGAACTTTGCAACAGGATGAAATTTTGGTTTTTTTCATTTTTCTAGTGTCACTGACACACGTATCTACTTTTAAGGATCATAGGATGGAACGAGCTCTCCTTAATTCTTTCATTCAGTTCCTCAACATTGCAGACACCTATGTTACATAATTCCTTTCAGAGTTTATCAGGCTCAAATTTTTCAATAAATTTTTTAGGTTTTTTGTCCCCAGTGCTTCTATAAGGAGAGTTTTAACCCAGATTTCAGCGCTAGCTAGTAGTAGACAAAACAACTGAATACCGCCACAGAGTTCTCAAGTATTATTTTTAAATGTCAGAAAAAGAATCCTCATTTCCTCTTCCAAATCATGGTAAGATCTCTCATGCTGCCATTCTCATTCTTCCCTACATGTTCTGTAGGTAAAAATAGCTCTTCGGTGTTTCTGTTTCTTGAACAAGCTACTTTTCTCTCATAATTTATTCAAACTCTTCCAGAATCTCAACTTCAGTGTTTTTTCATAAAATCAAACTGGAATTCATTAAGTATGTAATGTTGGTAATGCATACTGACTTTACTCTCCCATCAAATAAGAATGTGGCATCGGGTTATGTTCAACAATGCCTTTGCAAATTATAGTTTTAGAAGCGGATTTAGAAGATTTTCAAAGACATCTTCTCTTAACTTTCTCAGACCCTGATATGCATTTCAATATGAGAAAAATAAAGAATTGTGCAAGTGCCTTTTCTTGAAGTCAGCAGGAAGTATGGCTTAATCAAAATTTATTATCATTTTGATTATCCTTTCACTGATTGTATTTCAGTGTCAACAGAAATAGTAGTACATAATATTAAATAATTTGATCTATTTTGTAATTTAATCAATCATATAATCAATTATTTAAATAAAACATAACAATTTATTCTCTGAAACCTTTAAACTGCTTGGAAGTCTGGCACAGATGTGTTTACAAAAGAGGGAAAAGGAAAATAATGAAATTCATATATGCTATACATCACTATACGTATGCAAAATGTTTCGAGTTGTCTGTTATTATACTGAAAAGTCCTTAATTAATAGAAAAAATTTTAAAACAGCCCTGAACTATACAAAAGTCAACAAAACCCACCCCTCACTAGAATTATCACTGTAGCAAATAAAAGACACATACACCAAAAAAATTCTTAAAATTTTCAAAAATATAAGTAGTAATCTCATTTTAATAGAACAGAAATTATTTACAAAGTAAATGCTACTTTAATATAATATTGTGTAATAGTGGCATTGCTACTAGATAGTGCAATAGCCTCTGCTACTCTGTAAAGTGTATATTTGGAAACCAATGTCCCAGAATTACTCAGGAATAGAAGGTAAAAACCATACACATTAAATGAGAAATAGTCTTTGTCAGAAGAAAAGATGGATGTTAATCTTCCTGGATCCTACACCTCTCTCTTCTATTTGCAATCAAGGGAGCCACTAAAGTGAGTTCTTCTAAGGCTTTTGATTCATTATTCATAGTACTAGCTGTTGTTGGCTCACCCAAAACACATTACAGCTCATGTCTCACTTTGCAGCTTCTTGGAACAAAAAACACAGGAAAGTGAAAAAAGAAAATATTTTCATGGCATTTTAAAAGAATGAGTTTTATGTACTTTCTTCTGAGGCCACAGAACGATTTACAGATGAGTTTCATAGTTCTGAGCTACTCTGTATTTCCATATTTGGAAGCAGAGCATTGCACCTTTGGAAGACATAATTTTTAAAGCACTTTCTCATTGTCTTAATAAATGTGGACAGTTAATTTACCCTCCATTTTATGACAATGATGTTTGAACACTTGGAAACACAAATCCTAGTTCGCATTGGCCTCAGCCTATCCTTTGAACCATCTACCTTCCTCATCCTTGCTTCACCCAAGCGCAACAGAATGCCAGCTTCTGAAAGCTCACTTGTTTGAATTCAAAAATTGCAATGAATCCTGAGAGAACAAATAAAACAGGTCATCTCTATGAAGTGTACATTTCAGTCATCTTAAAAAAAAACCTTCAAAACCTGTAATACACCTTTCATATCTGTGAGAGAAACATTATACTCATGCTTCATGGGTGAAATATTGAACATTTATAACGATTCATTAAGCCATACTCAAGAATTCTGGAGTGAAAGGGGTAACTGGATTACTTTTTTCCCCAGCAATTAAGAAAAACAGAGCTGAAATATGATGAGCACATATTGTGGCAGTTTTAACAGGAAATTCAAAACAGCAACTTGCATATTGCATGGTTATTTGGATACCTCTGTCAAGTTTTGTTTTAAAGAAAAAAAGGTTGAATTCCACACTAGATTTTGGCAGTTTGCTTCATGTTCTAGACATTTAAAAGTAAATACAGACCTTTAAATCTGTGTTTATCAGTGTAGGAAGTATTTGCCAGAGGCTGAAATGATTAATGGCTTAAACATTGTTAAGATCACCAAAACACTTTTGTCCACTGTAGCAAATTGCAAAGAAACAGCTGCTCACCTACTGATGCCCACCCCTCCCTGAATATGCCTACTAATTTGGACTGCAAAAGGACCTTGAGATAAGCTAGTACCATTGTCCAACTACCTCAGGTCAAAGGAGAAGGATGTATCCACCAAGAGATTGAACTGCTAGCATTTGACCACCTGCAGTAACTGTCAGGTGCTGTAAGAGACTGGTGCTGATGGCTCACACACTGGATGGCTGCTTTGCTGATGATGCACAGAGTGGCCTCACAGGTGCAGAATGGTGTGCATAAGCTGCAGCTACAAACTGGACTTCTGTTGGATTCCAAATTTTAGATATGAGAAAAGAAACTGCTAGGTTTAAACAGAAAACCTTGAGTCACAGAAGCTGGGGAAAAATGTCTGTTTGAGGGACAGACCAGATGTCACTTGTTTGGAATGCTCTGCCAAGGAACAGGGAGACGGTGCTCTGATGTTATCAGACCTCTGCATAAACCCATTGTGTTCTCCCCTTCTGCATGTGTATACTCCGTAACCTGTTGCATATGTATATCCAATACCTAATCTCCCTGTAAAATCCCCCAAGATAAAATAGGGTTTTTCCTATGATGTAAGCACTAAGACCCAAAGTTTCTAATTTAGGATTTCCCCTTTACCTCATCCCTGGAAAGTCCTCAATTGTAATATAATGAATATGCAAGTCCCCTGTTAAATATGTAGACCCCGAACCCTTTAAATATGAAGTTGTGAACCCAATAAAGCATTCCAGTTCCTGCCTCCAAACTGGGATCGTGATAGCTTATTGACCTTCCCAGACTTCAAGATAAGAGAAGAGGCTCATAAGAGGCAAATTCTGCAAGGTGGGATAGTCCTTCTTATCATGCCAATGTCCTCCTTTCCATGATGATTTAGCTGTGAAAATCTCCCTGGTGAGCACTGAAGACATTCACCTGTAGCCTGAGCTGTACATCTGGGATGATGGACCATAAGAGGCCTTGTCTGATTCAACTACATTGACCTAAGTGACAGCTGAAACATCTTAGAAGGTGCCAAAGGCTCGTGAAGTGTCCCATGATCCAGTATTACATCATCCAGAGGAGGTGCAGGGGCTGTTTCCATGTAGCCTCCACACTATAAAAACCCCATGAAATGGGAGTTTTGTGGACTCTTTCCCCCCACCACTTGGCAGCTACAGCCTGCAACCACTGAGAATACCAGAACAAGAGGATCAATCAAACATCATTGGAATCTAGGGTGGTGACATTTTTTTTCTGCTTAATCTGTTTCTCTGTCACTCTCTTTCTGTCCCTGCCCAACCCCCTTTTCCCTATCAGTCTCTCCTTCCTTGAACCCCTGTTAAATAAAATCCGTACTATTGCCTTTAGCACATGGTCTTGTTTACACCTTAATTTGGGCAAAGGCGTTTCTCTAATAATTTTAATAGTAGAATCATAACAGTATTAACAAAAATTAAAAGAAGATGTGGTGGAAGACAAAAATACTTCTTTCACATTTTTTCTACACAGTAATTTTTTCACTTTCTGCAAAAGCCTAGATTAACTACCACAGAAAAGACACACATAAGCAAAACAAAGCACTCTTTGCTGAAGATCAATCAATTGTATGATGTTGCAAATCATTATAAATATAAAGAATAAGGAGAAAAGTGCCATGGAGCGCCTTTTGTAGTTGAAAATCTGAGTATTTGGAAAACAGGGTGATTTTGAGCCTTATTGTTTTGTTAATGTCTTGTCTGACATTTTGCCAGCAATGTGCAGTAGAGGATAATTTAATAGGACATGTATAATCTAAAAAGAAACACACTTTTTATTTGAATTGCCATTATTGATCACAATATCAGGTCTCCAGTCTGAATATATTTGGCTTCATAAGGAAAGTCGTGGTATCTGACATGTGTACTGGATAATTCAGTAATGAACAAGTGCTAAATAGAATTCTCTGAAGCTAAAATAGTACTGGCTGAGTTTTTACATATTGGTTTCAGCAATTGACTGTAATGGCATTATTCTTGTCATGCCCGCATAAAATATACCGGTAGATTAGATGAGCAGAATTAATCTGTCCAAATGAAGATGCCTACAGTATGAACATCTGAATGTCAGTTAGACCTTGTGGGATCTCTTTATGTTGAAAGGAGAGAAAATAGGTGCACTAGAGTACAATTCATTTAATGCTGAACTTGAAATCAGAAGGTTCAAAGCAAATCAGATGTATGAAAATCAAGGTCTAGGAACCAGGACAACTAGGTTAGAGATAAACATGCACACTGTGTACATCTAAGATGAGATGACTGATGTCCACTTCATACTGGAAGGACCAAGACTGATATAGTCCAGCCACATGTCTCAGCTTCAGTGAAGCTGATGCCCAACAGAACTAGTTCAATGGAGAAAAGAAATTACTCAAACTAGCTCAGTCTGAATTCTGGGAGTTATTGATTCCCATAATACTCTTATCATTGTTGCTTTCTTCCACAGATACACAAGAATATCATCTGAGTTACACAGTTTAATCAACTGGGATTATACTGATCTGTGAATTAGAAAATTGGAAAAACACGGAAAAATGTCTGAAGGTATCTTGGAACGTTTATGAAAAAAAATAGAAGAAAGTAAAATTTCCAGTGTGTCTATATAACAGTAAGCCTGACAGGATATAGAAACCCCTTTTCTCATTTAGATCTAATGAACCAAGTCTTTTATGTCTGGCTAGACATGGAGAAATTGTGACAGTTGAAAGAGCTCCTGTGTTCAGCAGAGTCACTGAGGCTTACTAGGATAGGTAGCATCAAGTTCTGGGCTAAGTCTATGAAAAAGCTGGATGGAAATTATACAAATAAATACTGAACTCATTCACTGAAAAGGGCATCTCTATCTCAGCCACTGAGGAGGGGCATGAATGTCTGATCTTGGCAGTAGCAATTCAGTTTGCAGTTAGCACATTCATGAAATATTGAGGACCAAAATACAGGTAAATACACTTTGGCTCCTAGGAGGGTATGTTATGTCAGTTAACTGACACAGGAAGCCATTGCCAATCTCACATGAGAAAGATATGTGTTAGCAGAAGATTTGATGTAAATTTCCTTTGGCAGAAATCCTACATCACTGTTCTACTTGCTAATCTAAAGGTTAGTGACTGAAATTCTTAACACTGTGTTAAATACTACGCTTTTTGGTTCAAGCAATTTCTGTTATGTGTCAGAAGTTAATGCGTGTGTGTTTGTACACATGGTTATTTCAAGAGAACTATTTTGCTAAGAAAGCTGTAAAGGAAATTTTTGCTGACAAACCCTCTGGAGGAATGTGAGGGGGTAAGCGTTTATATAACACTAATTAGTTCCATTCCTGTGCTGGGGTTTGTGGGTGTACTTTAGTGAATGAAGTCATTGATAAAGTGTTCCATAAAGCACTTTATGTTGTGCTGGATTGAAAGCATAATGTGATATCACCAGGAACAGAACTATATATGAGATTCAACTTTTCTGACACACTCATTAGTGTGATTATTGCAAAAACTTGAATATGATAGATGTTGACCTGAGAATAAAAACTTTAGCAGCCATTTGTTGTTATCTTGCTCAGTCTCCCAGTTAACCACATGCAAGCAGTGAGACTGTACAGGAAAACACTTTAAAAACATGCTCTTTTCATGAAACAACACAATTAAGCTCTCTTCTTTTATCAGCAAGAGACTATACTTCTACTACATGGCAGCCACATATAGATTTTCTTTTATGATAATCAAAAATAGTGTACAATGTGCAGAACCTATCATAGGAAACATGAAATGTTCATTCCCCTTTTTCACCGAAGAGATGGAAAAGAGGTGGAAATCCATCCTAATTTAGAATCTGCTTTTGTCTTCCTCAACATTTTGCACTCTGTGTGCTGTAACTCTTGCTTTAAAGCCTGTCAAGCTTGTTTACAGAAGCATCGTCCCCAGAGCAAACAAGATAGCCAAAGCCAACCAGTTCAAAAGACAAGGAAGAAAAAACCCTCAAATGTACGATGATGCTGTTCCATGAGGAGAACTTGGATTCCTTAATCACTCAGTATTGTTTCTCAGGGGGAAAGTTTCTCATCTGTCCCTTTTTTTCCCCGCTCTTCTTACCCACAGATAAAGGGTTTAGCCCCCTTGCCTTCTCATGCCTACCCTTTCCATCCTCCCCCAAGCAGGCAGTTCTGTAAAACATAAGAAATAAAGGAGGGGGGGAAAAAAAGAAACATAGTTACATAGGAACATTCCATTTTTCCCAAGCATTCCACTAATCATTTTCCCACAAATGCCTACGTTTTGTTCCTTGTCCCTAGTTGCTTTCATGGCCCTGTTGGAACCTTTATAAGTTGGAGCCAAAGAGCAGGCCAGCTGACCAGGCAGAGCCTCATCTCCATCTGCCTCCTGCAGCCTCAGTCCTCCCTAAGAGAGATGGATTACTTAATCACAATTATATTGTGCCAGCTTTTTCCTTTGCAAGTGTAGTATCTTTTGGGAAAGAGACAATTACAACTTTAAAATAGAGCTGTTTGAAGCATTCTATTTAATTCAATAAAATGTAATGGCAAATGGTATTTTAAAATAACCTTCTTAAGATGGTATAAAAAAATCAATGAAAATCTATTTCCCTAGCTCAGTTGCATCATTAGAGAAGTTACACCTTTTGCATTCATATCTATGGGGCTTTATTGGTTTGATCCTAATTCAATCTTATACTATTCTTTCTTAAGGCAAGCAAGAACACTGACAAGGGGAAAAAAAAGACAAACCATTGCTATAAGGTCCCATAATCACATTTTACAAAAATATAGTCTCAGAACATAATGTTTAGTTCCAAATTTTTGTAAAATATTAGCTTACTGCCAAAGCAATAAACTCTAATAATGAGAGAGGTCAAATTTCAAAAGGTATATTTTTCAATGGTTAAATTACTTTTTTTCTTAGTTGTTTTGTCAGGTAAGGCAAGAAGGTATATCAGACGTAAGATTTGAGCTGGAAATACCCTTATTTATATGAAGAAAGCTAACACATATAAGCTGTATCCTAAAAAAAAAAAATAAATTAAAAGGATAAAAAAAACTACCACTTTTTGTTTCCCTGTCCCCAACATGGTATTCAACATATGACACAAAATGAACTTTCAAACAGCATAACCCTCCCAGGTCTGAATTTGTGTTTGTTTACATTTTTGCACTAGTGCAGAGGAGCACCAGGTCTCCTGGCAGATATGACAGGTGTGTCATGCCAAGAGCTTTGCTGATACCCAAAGTCCCCTAGCTCTATCTAGTGGATGGAAAGGAGCATCTTGCTTTCCACATAAGAGTTGCTTAGTACTTTTTTTTTACATATTTGACTGCAATATAAATACCTTCCCTTTTCATTTTGAATGCAGTTACACCTTCTATAAATTGATTCAGGAAACAGCAAAACTAGCTGTATTATTTTAGAATACTTCTGTTTTGCTCCCCATGTAAAAATAATAGTGAGATGGGTGTATAGAGAGAAATAGTATTTTTGTAAGTAACTGATATTATTGGACAAACACAGGACTTTTTTTTAGTCACACAAGTTCTTCTGTGGAGTTATACAAGAATTTTTTATGTTTTGGATGAAACTAAATCTTCACCCAAAAATATTTTTTCTTCATTTTCCCCCTCTTTTTAGCTTGCATTACTAGTTATGGTTATGACTCTTTTGTTGTCAAAGATACTGTTTGCATCCTCTTTACTCAGTCTTGCATAACTATCATAATGACAATAACACCAATATAATAAATAATATTTTTTAAATTTTCTTATGACAACTTAATATGGCTTTTTTCATAATTTTTATATATTATACCTATTAAAACAAAGTTAAATGCAGTGGGAAAGGAAAATGTTTGCAGATGTCTATTAACTAATAACAGCGTTTCCTCTTGAAACTTTTCTGTAAATCCAGCCCAGGCTTCCACCTACTCCTGCAAAGCGTTGTACAAGGAAGAAGACCTACGTGTGGATTGCCAAGTTGGGAGCACGGCAAAGTTGGGCAGCACAGCGTAGCCCTCACTCTGGGCTCAACAGATGGCCAAAGGTCTGGCATAGGGTAAGGGGGAAAGACTTTGGTAAAGGTAAGGAATCCCTTCAAACCCCAAGGGAAAAAATTGCCTTTTTCATTAAATTTAAGAAAGAGGTTAAAATCATGTCCCCTCACAAAAGCAAGAGGAGTTCAAAGAGATTTCAGGTGAGGTCCCTCTGTACCTCCCTGAGCAATATACTCACTCATTTCTTAAGATACCTGTCAGAGTGAAGGATGTGAAAGGGTATTGTTGAGGTTTCTTTACCATTTCTTTGTTGTTGTCACACATTGCACAAGTTTAATGAATATTTAGGGTCTCCAAAATTAACTGATATTTGCCACATGAGCTATTTTTTAAGGCCTACAGGAAATCTATATTTGTGTTGAATGTAGCTGGTAACTTGTCTTTGTCTTCCAAGAACTCTCGTTTAACTCTGCACAAAGTTTGGCTTTTACTTTTGTTCAGTAAATCCCTCTATAGTTCAAACTTTCTCCACTGCCACAGCATTGATCTGCTGAAACATTTTAAATAACTTCCTTTAATTTCTCCACAGAAAATCTTCCAATCTAGAAAAGGTTTGTTTGAGAAGCCATCAACTTCTTGATGTATTGTCATTTCAGCAAAGGAGCAGGGCTATAAAAGTCTTGGAAGTAGAACTACTCAAATCTAAATAAATTGGGATGATCTCAGGAAAGGAAAAGAGTAGTGAAAGGAAATGAAAGATCATTGCTCTAAATGGATCAGAAAAGGATATATTTTACAGCTGTAAGAAGAGACATTCCTAAGCTACATACATTTTTAGGTTGTGTAACATATCCATCTTCACTCCAACAAACTAAAATGCACCAGCGAAAATCTTTTTTCCCCATTATAATTGTATTTACACTAATATTTACAACAACAAATATTATAGAAAACTGTACTGCTAAGTATCGTGATTTTTTTAATTAATATAGTAATTTTTAGGTGAACTGACATAGCTTTACAAAACTAGGCAAGCTTTATGTATTAAAAATATATATCATCTTTTTTAACATAAAAGTTTTTATAACAAAGATACTCCTTCTCCTCCCAGGCTTCGTACTCTCACAACCTGCAGCTAGTGTCACCATAACACAAAAAGATTCTAGCATGGACCTAGCCTTAAATCAGTACCTTTTAAATCTTCTTTTCCTAGCATTTTTCAAAGTATAGACATCTTGAAAGGTCTTCTGGTAGAGATAGTGGTTCCACTAAAGCACATTTTACCTTAATATCCTTAATCAGCTTTAGTAGATCTTGGATTAGACCAAGGATCTTAAGAGTCCCATGGAACAGCATATTTTGATTAAATTAATTTATTTTGAAACAGTAGACATATGCATCACAGTTTTCATAACATGTAATTCTACTTACAATCAATCTGAATAATTGCTGAAGATCAGAGATGAAACAACTGTCAAAGATGAGAAGAGGCAGTTTGGTTTAGTGTTTAGCTGTACACCACCCGAGCCTTATCATTAATTACTGTTTTTGCCTGAAACTGAAGAGAACGTTAGAGTAAGTCTCGTGAGAGCGCAGTACTGTCTTGGGAGAGAATGCTTAGAAAAAAATGTACTATAATGAAGATGTTATTATGCTGGGGGTAGGAACATCTTTGTTTTCTTTGGTGCAAGACAGTGATCCATCAGAATCATATAAATTCCAACATATAGTAATATTTTAATAAATTCTAATATTGATCTCTCCTATTAATATTGTACATGTATTCAGATGTTGTTGATTTAGCTTGTTGCCTAAATCAAAAAAATACCCATTTACACAGTTGATATTATATAAGCAACTAGTTAATTTAAAAAGCCAGAATGAAAATAGGAATATTATCAGCATTTTGCAATTAAATAATTTCACAGTCAAAAATCTACAAAATGAGGAAGGACTGTGAAACTGGACACCTTAGAAACCTACTTTGATGAAAATTTTCAAAATTTCCAAGACTTTTTGTCCTTTGGTGAAATTCTGCAGAAAATCTAAAAACTCATAAATAGATAACAGTAATTTTATTCTGCATAGAATGCCACTTAATTGAATCGTAACTTGCATAGTTGCAGCTCCACCATTGAAAATGATGAATGAACCCATCAGATTATTTCTTCTTCATTAGGAAAAAAATAAGAGTCTAAAAGCCTTTACAAATTCTGAGTCTTTTTGTTGACAACATGAAGTAGCTGTTCATAATGCATAGATAGTGATTAGGCATTTATTTGATATACTGAAACACTGCTACCTAACTGTTTGCTGTGCATCAGCCTCCTGAATAGAGGCTCAAATATGATGTGTCCTTATAGACAAATTTTATTTGCACATTGTGAAAATACTGACTGGAAAACTCTCAGGGAAGTGAAATGCTTCCAGACTTTGGCCAAAGTGTTTTCAGCATTTATTTCTTGGACCTTTATGTGACTATTCTTTATATTGCTGAAGGGATATCATTTCACTCGCACCATGTTAAATTATATAAATAGCTACATAGATTGTAAACCATATATTTCTGCCTCTAAGTGCTATCTCTATTGTGCCTTGCCTATTAGGATTTAGTCATTACAAGAGATCATGAGCCTCATTTCCAAATTGTTTGTGACTGCAGCTTCTCTTGCTTGCCTCCAGACACACAACTACAGATACAGTAAAAAAACAACTGCATTTCTATACAACACTCCCTTATATCTCTTACTATCACTCTGCTTGCAGTTGTAATTCGTGATTTGTAGACTACTGCTACAGGGAGTCCGTCAATGCAAGTAATGAGTCATGCAGAGCAGTACAAAGTGCCGAGGCAAACAGGGGAAATCAGTTACACGCTCAAGAGTGCTGCAGCCGGGAAGGCAATATGTAGACTTTGGACAGTGGCCATATATTTGAGGCATAGCTGAAGACATAAGCCTTTTCTCTCTCATTTAGTCATAGCACAGCTGGCAAAGATAGAATTCGTGATGGGAGCCCAGGTCATCCCAAGAGGGCTGTAACAACAAATCAGCAAGAACAGACTGCCAAAGGGAGATCAGGCAAGGGGTCCCTGTTTAAAATATGCTAAATGAAGGGAGCAAGTGCATGGTAGGGGCTGAATCCCTTGCACTCAAAAAGAAACAATTCCAAAGCAACAAGGGAAAAGAAAGAAAGAAACTCTCTTTTTAAGGCTCAGTATACACATGAAGTTGATATATTGTATTGGCACACTTTTGAGTTGCAATTTATATGGAAAAACTAGTATGTTTGATTCCTCCCTCTCCTTTAGAAAGACGAATGTGATAGTGAAGGAACGGCTACCAGTGTGTCTCAGACATAGACATGGTCTTCAGGAATATGTCTAAACTGGTAATTGCAAGAGATCTTCTAGACAGCAGTACCTAGGCCACACCCTGTGTTGTCCTTTACTGGGATGAATACTGATCATAGATTAGTTTGGGTTGGAAGGGACCTTTAAAGGTCATCTAGTCAAACCCCCCTGCAATGAACAGCAACATCTGCAACTAGATCAGGTTGCTCAGAGCCCTGTCCAACCTGATCTTGAATGTCTGTAGGGATGGGGCATCTACAACCGCTCTTGGCAACCTGTTCCAATGTTTCGCCACCCTCATTGTAATAAACTTCGTCCTTATATCTGATCTAAATCAACCCTTCTTCAGTTTTAAACCATTACCATTACATTGATGTACACCAGCTTCCCCTCATCCTGCTTCGTCTTAGTTTCCGTGAGATGGAAACCTGGGCATCCTCTGCCAGAAATGAGCCAAAGCACATAATAAAATTTTCCCATTCTGGATGATCACGGAACAAGACTCTTTTCCTCTTAATTCTTGTAAACACGAACATATAGATGAGTTGTGGCTCATATTCACTTACCTTTTAACAGGAAAATATAATCTACTCTGCCAGTAAGCAGAAAAATCGCTCCTCATCACACCTCTGACAGCATCACTGTGTCAATAATGCAAAGATTACAGATGGTATTTGTTCCATGCTATTTTTGGAGATATCGGCTTCCCCTCAGTGGTGAACAGCATAAAAGACAAGAATCTATACCACAAAGGGTGAGTATGACAAAGTCTGTCCTTCCTGAGAGCCATCAATTTCAGTAGACTCATCTGATTGTGTATCCTGTTTGCTGTGCAGAGGAGAACAACTAAGTAGATCACATATGAAGATCAAATTAAGGGCTGAACTGTTGGGTTAAAACTTGTTATCACCTGTACTTACAGAGCAGCTCTACTTGTTGGTGGATTTAAGCTGACATAAAATAAGTACAACAAGGGGCAAGCCTCCAAATGCTAAAGAGTCTTCCCACTCCTTAGGATAGTATTATGTAAAATGAAGGCATTCAGGAGAGGATTTTGAAATGAAAGGGTCTGAAAAAAAGAGTGCCTTTAGATTTTCACAGTATAAGGTCCAACATGGAAAAGCTGACATTGTAGCCTACTGTGTCAGGAATCATGTTGAAAGCATCAGATGAGCTAAAATAAATCTTATTAAAGCTAATAATTTCTTTCTTTGTTACTATTTACTCAGCAAAATAATGTATCGATTTTGAAAAAGCAGAATGAGAGGGGTTTTTTCCACTTCTATCTTTAAAAATGTAAAATCTTACAGGGCAACAGTTTAAAGAGGTTAAAGGGTATCTGGTAACTGAATGCTGTGATTATCTGGGGTCATTGCACTAATATAAATAAGATTACAGATATCTCACTGAATGTAAGATTTGGTTTCTGTAAGAATCTTATTTTTTTTCTTTTCTCCATGTTTAAATTCTTAATCTTAGTGTCTGTTCAAATTGGGTTTAGAATTAAATACACATAGACTGTGTCTACACTATAACAGATGAAAGAAATGGTGGGTTTTTTTAACAAAACCGCATTTGTGTCAGACAGAACTAAAAGATATCTTTGTCTGCATGCTGTAGAGAGAAATGGCTATGTAGTAACTCATCCAAAATCCTGAACAAAGATAAAAAATGTAGTCAATTATTATGCACTTAGTTGGCAGAACAGCTCTTAGCAGAAGAAATGATACACAAGAGTGATGAAAAAAGGATATTTCAAAACTTTTTAATTTTACATAACCCATAACAGAATAATTAATTATAATTGTGGGAATTAATAGCTCTGATTTTAACTGGTGTAAGAGAATACATAAATATTAAAAAGTTCTATTCTTGCATGGGAGAAATAAAGCATATTTACAACACAGTGATTCACAGACAGAAGACTAAGAAAATACTAATTTTATTTTTCTTCTTTCCAAGACAAACATACAGCAAAACAGAAGGAAATTAATGAGAATAAAAATAATCTTGAAGTTTTTTTCTGTCTTGGGAGGTGGCAATTAAATTTTATGATTTTTTTAGGCTTGGTGCTATGCTGTTTAATTATCCATTTCTTCATGTTCCCATCTCCACTCATAACATTGCTGTAGGAAAAAATATTTTTATGGTTCTGTTCCAAACAGTCTCGCTTGAATAATTTAGTCTTACTAAAAAAAAGTACATAGATATTAGTAGTATTTTAAGTTTTGCAAGTCATCAAGAAACACTGCAAAGTTAAACCTCAGACTAATTTCTTCTATTAACCAAGAATATTTAAAATGAAAGTCTTGTCTGTGTTCAAGACTCTTGGAAGTATACTCATAGCCACCAGAAAAACTAAGCTGGATACAAATGTGAATGCCATCAAATATGTGAGTCCTCTCCCTTAACCTCTGAAATATGGCCAGTAAAACCAGCAAAATACCCAACTATATTGTCTTTCTATTAGATCTCTCAACTAAGAAATAAATTTCATGGGAGCTTTTGGGAAACAGTTGCTTCAGAAATTGTATGCTGTATTCTGAAATTTGGTAGATGACCATCTTAGCACAATGTCAGGTCGCACAGAACTGATGGGATAGTCATCTACTTAATGAGACAAAATTAAGATGATGCCTGTGTTTTACTGTCAACTTGGATGTGTGTGTTTTGGAGTTTCCTAGTCAAATTTAAATTTGATTATCTAAATATTTTTTGCCCTGTAAATAAGATGTGATGTGGCAGAAGCAAACTATGTGGACTTTACGCCCATTTATTTTGCTCTGAGTTTATGGGCATTTATCCTATGTATGGCTCTGTCCAACCTCATTTTTAATATAAATTATGATGTATGGGGAATCTACACTATGCTGGATCCAGCAGCCCGAGAGAGGCAAGGCTGTCACAGCTTCATGCCATAAGTCCAACATGCACACAGAACACACATATACACCTCATAGGTACTCCTGAAACAGTCCTGAGAGGGGCCCAGTCAGAGCGTTCCTTCCTCTGAATCCTTAGTTTGTGTTCCCACATGCTGAGGGGCTCTGTTCTTCTCTGGGGTTGTGGAGATAGGCTCATGGTAAACTGATGGATCCTGGGATTACCCAGAACAGGGTATGATTTGGGGTTCCCGCTATGTACTATTACTTCTCTGTGTTTCTTTGTGTACAGACAACCTTTTTTGACATAACATACAGATGCTGGTGCTCACACAAACTAATTTTGTGTCTAGTAGTTGATCAGCTTCAGGAAATGCCACACTGAGGATGTGTGGAAAGACAGAAAATGTTAGAAGACTTTGCCTTTGGGATTGTCTTTGACAAAGCTGATGTTTCAATACCTCTTTCCATTTTGTTTCCATAAGGTCATGATTTTATGAAGCAACAGGTTTCCAGCTCACACAGTGCACCCAGAGAGACACAGCACCCTCTGCTATCACAGAAGAGCAATAGTTGACCTCTATCTTTTCCAAAGATTTGTGGTTTCAAAGAGCAGGTAAAATGTAAGGCAGATATTGTGTGAATAATCAACTGGTTTTGACAACACAAAAAAGATTTTGCTTTGTATGCTGCCATTTTTAAAGGTGCCCAATGCAGTGCATAAATGGAGAGTATATCTCATACAAGTGGTATGAGCTGCATGGTCGGTGCTGACAGGATCAATGTTGCCCTGCTATCAGGATAAGCAGGGTAAGCAGCCACTAATAACATCCACTTCTCTTCATTAAAGCACCAAGGTGGGTAGTGCAGATCTTTCAACCATATGCTTCCCTCTGAGCAAGTAACCCAGATACACAAAAGCAATCCACTAATACTTTGTGACATCTCAAGACTTAACTAAAATGATAACAGATGACATTGGTATTTCCTTTGTCATTCCACACAGCTCCTTCTGAAATCAGCACTGAGCGTTTGGTTTGAGTGGTACAACAGGAAAAATGACAGAGATGTTGCTGGCATCTGAAATTCTGGGCATACCAAAGACTACCCACAGGCTCCAAGAAATAGCCTGTATGGTTTCTAGATTTTAACAGTATATTAATCCCTTTTATTCCTACATGAGAAAGAACTAAACTAAACAACCTATAGATCCATTGATGCTGCAAGTGACTTTTGCTGAGCCCTGATCCAAATGACAGGCTACACTGCCTTTTCTGGAGTCAAGCACAGAGGCAGGGGGATTACAGCAGCATTTCAACTGCAAGGCAACATCCATGGGACAGAGCAAGGATCTTTGGACTTCTCAGATCCATCAGGACTCAGTTGAAGCCGCAGTTGAGCAGATGGAAAACTGCCATCTGCCAGATGCCATTGTAATACCAGCCTTTTTGGTTTTTTGATGAGTTAAGATAGATTATACATTGGTCCTATAGCATGCAGTGACTCTTCCAGGGCTTAGAGTCAGACCTTTTTTAAAATGACAGGTTAATTCATCACTTAAGCCTATAGTAATTCCAGAGAAGCCAACAATTAGACTGAGTGACCACTGGTCTATATGTGGCTTCTATAACTAGTATTCTATGCCTCAGTGCAATGATATTTGATACTGTTGGTCATGTGTACTTCGAGGTCAAAAACATTCTCTGAGTGGAGAAGCTCCATCAACATGCTGACCTTCCCAAAGCTTTGTAAGTCATCTCCAAAATAACTTCTACTTGGAAACTGCCTCTAGAGACATCCTTCATAACCATTTCTTCATGGTGGTTCATGTGCCAGGTATTCAGTTGGATGAAGGATGAAGCCCTTTGCCTGAAGCAGCCATATGATCTCTTTGTTTACTTTTGCTTTCCCCTGATGAACAACAGCTTTTCTTTCGTGTTCTTCTGGGTTTATTGATGTCTGTACATCTGCATGAATGTTCCTTTTCCCCTTCTAACCCTCAGCACACCATATGTAGAGTGCAAACAGTTCTGTATGCATACAACCTTAAGAGTACTCGCCACAGTTTTCAGCGAAAACATTACGAAAAGAAAATGCCTCTGTGATCTGAAGCTACTCATCAAAACAAAACTAAAGTAAGTTTTAAACGGATGGTTTTGCTGAGTTTCCTCTTAAGGCTGTTTTGTTTAGTGTCTACTGAAGACTACATCAAATGGGAAAGTATCCCCAAAAGAGAAGTGAAAGTTACTTTCAGCTATTTACTTAATGAATGCATATGCTGCTAAGGTAACATACAGAGCCTCGGGATTAGTTCATCCTCACTGTCAAGCAAGGTCAGTAGGTCAGCAGTGATGAAGCAATGTGCAGAATACCTACGCTAAAGAGACCACCTCACTGCCTTTTGACGTTTAAAATTCTTTTGTTAATATGTCCCTGTGTGTTGCAAAGCTACCAGGTTTCCAAGTAGAATTGTGAACATCCCAAAGGAAGCACAAATTTGAATCAGCAAAACATGCCCATGTTCCTTGTACATCCTCAAAGTCAAATTGATTTACCATTTTCCTTAACTTTACCAGTCAATGACAGATACCCCCATATCACTACAGCAATAATAATGATAGCCCAAATAAAGCAAGGTGTTTGATGGGCCTTGCTATAACTTAGTGACTTATTGTATATTACATGGGAGCTTAAAGGTGAACCCTATTATGAATCTCCATGATTTAGCACATATTACAGAGAAGCTTAGCATGTAATTCAGTTGTAAATTTATATTGATCTTCTGTACAATATACAGAACCTTATGGCGTAGCTTCATTGTGAGATTTTTCTTTCTCACTTCCAGTATCATGCAGCTGTGACTGTAGCTCCCGTGTGAAATGCTCTGATTTACGGGGGGCACAGGCGACCTCACTGTGCGACTCTGCTGTGAACCTTTCATGATGTGCTCACTGAGTCTTGCTGGAGCATAGGTTGGACTTTAACGACCCACTGATGTTGCCACATGCCAAAGTATGTTCAGCCAATGAAATATCTAAATATAAAAAACAGTGTCCAGAGCACAGAATCTGGGTTAAAGCACATTTGCTTCTAATCCAGCCACTATGACACCCTATAGGTGTCATACAGAAAAGATAATTTTCTCCAAGACATTTAATGCCCAGGCATAGTCAGTATGCTATGTGTGCCTCATATCCTCCAGTTCCCAAAACCCTCAGACTTGTCCACCTTTTCCACAAAACTCCTAATATCACCAACACTACACATCATTAGTTCCCCCTCCAAAAAATCCAAGATTTTTAGCTTATGCACTGTCTTTCACCTAGGTTTGTCTTGGGCCAGGAACATAAGTATTCAAATAGCAGTTTGTGGTGGGTTGACTGTGGTCAGCAACCAAGCACCCCACAGCCACTCACTCACTGACCCTTCCATCAGGATGGTGGAGAGAACTGGAAGAGCAAACACAAGAAAAACTCATGAGTAGAGATAAAGACAGTTTAACAAGTGAAGGAAAGAGGAAATAAACCTCCAGGTGATGTAAAGACAATCACTCATCAACTCCCACAAGCAGATCCACGTACAGTCAATCTCCAAGCAATCTCTACTTTGAAAGACTACCTCCCAGATTTATTGCTGAGCACAACATCATATTGTGTTGTACATGATATTGCTTTGGTCAATTTAGGTCAGCTGTTGCAGCTCTGTCCACTCCCAATTTCTTGCTCACCTCAGTCAACTTGGTGGAGACACAGAGTGAGAAACAGAGAAAACTTTGATGCTGTGTAAGTCCTGCTTAGCAATAGCTAAAACATTGGTGAGTTACCAACACTGTTTTACTCACAAATCCAAAACACAGCACTGTATGGGCTTCTGTGAAGAAAATCAGCTCCATCCCAACTGTTGAACTGTGTCTAAGAAAGCAGGTTTCAGTAAGGTTGTCCTTAGCCTTAACTTCGAGAACTTAAACAACACAGTATAGAAAAGAATGTAATCTTTTATTTGCTCTTTGGAGACTTTTGTCTCTTGCCACTGAGCAACCAGTGGTGCTGTAGGAGCTAAGATCCTAACTGGGGTGTGCCACTTAATGCCTAAAATTTAGTGGGGTGAGTCCGTGCCCAATAGCTTTTAATTCAATTTAATATTTTATATAAAAATCTACACACTCTACACCATGTAGAGTGTGCATGGAAAAGACACAAAAAAGCATAATGTATTAACTGCAATTCTGTAAGTGGTGGCAGGTTACATCTCAGGTATACTGTAAGCCAAACAAAAACCCAAAACAAAACAAAACAAAAAAAAGAGGGGAAAACTAAGGACATAACATTTACCACGAGGAAATATCATAGCCAGTGTGAGAGGGTATAAGGCTCTATTTGTGGATGTTGTTATGATGAGAGCTTAGTGTCAGCAAAGAAATCAAAAAGCACTCTGAAATTACAGATTAAATTGAGCAATTGTTATTGTATACCTTCAATCAAAAAAAATTGCTTTGTAGTTGCAAACTCATCCAAGTGATTTCTCACTTTCAACCAGTCATTCTTCATCCAGGATCTGGTCTGTTTTTCTCAGGTGATGAATTAGAGCTTGCACAAAGCGCTCTCACTTGGTCAGCCCTCTTCCCATCTTTCTACCATTACTCAGTATTAATGCACATGTTTAGTGGAATTCCTTACAAATAGTTCCTGTCTTCTACTTCATTTACTGCCATGCCCTGAGACCACATTTGTATGTTTTCCACAGATGGTGTTATTAAAATCTGTCAAAACAGCAGAGTTCCAGAGGAGCTAAATTAATGCTCTTTAACAACCTTGCATGAACAACTTTATTTCAGGCATTTGAAGAATTTTAACATATTTAAGCCTTTTAGTTAAAAAAACCCCAACCAACCAAACAACAACAACAAAAAAAAACCCTCCATGAGGATGTTGCAAAGAAAGGGTTGGAGGACAAGGATTGTTAAGACTCGAATATTGCAACTTTGGGAAGAAATTCAGTGTGAGAAAAATGTGAGTTGTGGTAGAAGACTTGCAGGACAAAGCCATATAGATATATGTAATCAGAATCACTGAAAAATGGCTATCCCATGTGCTGACTGATATTTAGAAGGTGTATCTAAATTCCATTAATTCAAAGTCTGGGTAAAGTTATGTTTCTGCTCAGAAATAAAAAGGTGGTTGGAATAGGTGTGTCTAGGGTGTGTTTATTCACTATGTATTTATGATTTTCTTGCAGCAGATATGAAAAAAATGACACAGCAGTATAGGTGAAATAGGAATCCCTATAAGCAAGCAGACTTCCCAAAGTACTTAAGTAAGATGGAAATATGAAAAATATTTCAGTAATGGCCTACATTAAATTACAAAAACTGAATACTTCCATCAAATGATTTGTGCTTTTGTTGAAACGTTATTTAAGAATACATAAAGATGATAAAAATACACACTAATATAGATACCAGCCTTTTACTACATTAAGATTTAGATGGTGTTAGCAAGAATGAAAACAATATTTTGAGTCTTGCACTGCATCCTTTACCAGAAAAGGCCATGCAAATGTAACAGTTAATTAAGCTTAACTAAGCAAATGACAAAGATGTGCATCAAATTTCAGCTGCCACATTCTCTTTTTTAAAAAATATTGTAAGTACATCTATAAAATGCATGGGTATATTTTAATGGGGTGTTTTTCAGTACAACATGAGAGCTTGAGATCCCAGAGGAGCATTGCACAGTGCACTGCTGCCCTCTGGCTGGAGCCTGAAAGAAGAGAATCTGAATATTCACTTGTGTGTGTAGTATCAGCAGCTTGACATGCTGGAGAAATGTTAATTAATAAATAAAATTCTCTTTTCATATCTCTCAAAACCTGAAGCCTGATTAGGAGCATGATGTTACCAAACTGAAAATAAGCTATTATATGGAGGGCTCTGTAGCCTTTGTTTAATTTTTATCATCCCATATCACTAAATAGATCAAGACGTTGTGAACAAGGAGTGTGAGGTACTGTTCGCTGCATGCATTCAACATCAGATTTACCTGAGCAATGATAGTAAAGTGTTTCAATACCTTTTCGCTTTTTCATTACATGATGTGACTAACTGTAGCTGTAAGCCAGCTTTTCTGATGGCTTTGCTAGTCTGTATCTTCTGGTCTGCCTTCTTCCTGCACACAGTCATTATTGATGGATTTCTCCCGTTAAAAATAATGTGATTTGGCTAATTTTTTATCCTCCAAAATAGAAAAAGTATTTTCTTTTCCTACAAACTCATGAGCAAAATCTAGCACTCCGTTTCATGATCACACAGAAACATGAGACCTCAGCAAACACGGAAAATTAGCCACCCTAGTATACCTGTTAACATCATGCAGGTACCAATCAGGATGTACTCTCTTGGTATATCATAAAATACACTTTGGAGTCTCCTACCAAAATGCTGCCACTTTCCTAAGACATCTACCTGATGTAGGTACTGGTTTCATTCTCCTTAACACTATGAAGTAGTTCAGACTGTCTTATCTCACCTTCCTTAATAAAAACCTGCTGTTCTGTTCTAACTGCAATGGATAGGAAGAAAAGATAATATTCTGCTCCTTAGCTACATCTTTTACATGCCTGAAAACCATTTACTGATCTGCCTCTTCTTAGAAATTGCTGAGCTAGTGAAACGTACTCAGCCCAGATGCCTCTCTGAACAAGCATGTACTGAGGCAATTCACGTCCTTATCCTAGTGTATTATCTTGCACTTATTCTTGTTCAAGTACATATTTTTTCCAGAACATTTCTGAAAGTTGTGAACACCATTTTTTCTTTGTATCTTGTTCTCTGACATAAGTAGTGAAAACAACAACCACCACCCCCCCTCAAGTCAGGTGTTTTCAAGGACAGTACTCTTTCCTAGAAAAAAAGTTATTTCACTATTTTGAGGGAATGTTTATTTAATGATTATTAATGGTATTGATCAAAAACCTTAGCTAGCCTAGCAACTGTTTATTTACCTGCATATATGGAATTGTGAACTTCCATAATGCCTTTAACTTGCTGGCACTGCAAAAGGTTCCTTCCAGAATGTTAAATGGCTTATGAGTTTATAGAAATGCTCCTTGTAATTCTTCTGTGTTATGGAACTGAAAACATGTAGAAAAAGCAGTCCTGGTGTAGTTCAATGTCAAAAGTAGTACCTGCTTGTCAACAAAGATATAAATATCACAGGATCACAAGATCTTTTAGGTTGGAAAAGACCTCTGAGATCATCGAGTCCAACGCTGCTTAAAAGTCTGCATGGTCTGCATGGTTTTCTCACGGCTGAAAACAGTCACAACATAAGAGTGAATGTGTGGGATCAAAACACTAGTTTAGAAAGATCCTCGGAATTCTGGTTAACTAAAAGACACCACTAGGTGCTGTTTAAAAAGAACAAGAATAAAAGGGAAACGCAGAAAGAGATCTGGGGAGAATATCGAATACAAAATCATGGTGTGTGCAGCCTCATTTCTTCATTGCCCATAGGCATGGATCTCTTAGAGCAAGTCCAGAAGAGGCCATGAAGATGATCAGAGGGATGGAGTGCCTCTCCTATGCAGACAGGCTGAGAGAGTTGGGACTGTTCAGCCTGGAGAAGAGAAGGCTCTGGGCTGACCTTATAGCCCCTTCCAGTACCTGAACAAGCTTACAAGAAGGCTGGAGAGGGACCTTTTACAAGGGTATGGTGGAATGGCATCACACTGAGAGAGGTTAGAGTAGATATTATGGAGAAATTCTTTTCTGTGAGGGTGGTGAGGCACTGAAATAGGTTGCTCAGAGAAATGTGAATGCTCCATCCCTGGAAGTGTTCAAGGTCAGGTTGAATAGGGCTCCAAGAAAATCCAGTCTAGTGGAAGGTACCTCTGCCCATAGCAAGAGGTTTGGAATTAGATGATGGTTAAGATCCCTTTCAACTCAAACCATTCTATGGTTCTATGATTCTATGATCCCAGAAAATCATCAGGATCTTATGCAAAAGTACAGATCTGAAATGTCTTTTTTTTTTTTAAATTTATGACACTGCACATGTTTACATTATCTAATTAGCAATGCTCTAGACACCGATCTCAGACCTGCAGAACAGTGAAAAGTATTTTCAGACAACACTTGAGTTTTCAGACAACACTTGAGGATGAAATGTTAGTGATACAACAGTCAACAGCAATTAACTTCAGTAGAGCAATATCAAATAGTTATCTTTTTCTTGTTGCCTTTCTAAGGAATATGTATAAAAATTTGGTTGGAGATGCATGCAACTTTAAAATTTCATAACTGCTTATATTGAAAATAATGGTTTTTTGTTTATCCACAGAGTTGGAGTTAATTTATTTTTATTATATAGAATATATTTAGGAAACAGTATTGAACAACATATTGATCAAAATTGGGACACACCAGCTTCAAGCTGCATTTGTGAACTTTCTAGTTAAAAAAAAAAAAGGCATCTTTTTTCCAGAAACATGAAATGGTTCCATTTAATCGTATAGTCACTGTCTTTTCAGAGTCTATGTCATTGAGTACTACTCAGAAAATACATGTAGACTTATCTTATTGATTTACCTTATCTTGCTATAAAATAACATGTAAAAATCCGGTCTAGAGAGCTGGATTTTTTTTGTTTACAAATAATGGCTTTCTATGAATCTAATCAGGTAGTTGAACATATACAGCAAGAGGTTTAGGTCTGATGTTGTTTCTTCAATGCTGTGATAAGAAAACAATATGGATAATACATGTAGTGTATGTAATAAACTTCATGTTAATTAAATTCAGTTATAGAAGTTCATTATATATTATCTCTTTAAAAGTGACTATACACACTGACAGATAATTATAAATCCATGACAAATGACAAAATGTCTTATAAACCCAAAACGAGGAATAGCTATTAATCTGTGTGACTGCTGGGACTAAATAATGAATATGGTAAGTAAGCTGTCTGAGCAAGGAAATAATTTTTATGTTTGTCTTCTGCCAACAGTTTGTGAAAATGAAAGTGGGAAATAAACAGAATGAGAAGACAGAAGACAGATTTCCAAAGCCCCTGAAGAAGTGTCAATGCTGCAAAGAAAAGCATTTTTTTCAGAATGGGAAGTTCTGTTTGACTAGACCTGGACAATGCAAATCAGCATGTATCAAACAAAAACAGTCCCAATCTGGGGCATGCAGAAAAAGTGTCAGGTAAGAGAGAGAATCAAATCCACACACCAATCACAGACCGAGACAAGGGAATTTATTCATCGTGTTTCCTTAAATTATTTATTTCCTCTTGCTACCTGAGTATAAAATGAGTTCTTCTTTGGAATCTCACAAAAAGCTTTAGCATACCATGTGCTACATTTCAAGTACAATACTATGTAGGGGAAAAATATCCATTCGTAGGCAACTAGCACATTTCTGTTCAGACTTTCCTAGTTCTGCAAATTGACAGAGGCATTGACTGAATCTTTTTTTCATTCCATTGATGACCAAACCTTTTTACTCACAAATTCCTACACATAGATCAAAATACTGTGACAAGATAAAGAACATCAGAAATCACTGTTAATGCGGAAGTGAGGTATGAAACAAGGTTTATCTTTAATAATAAAGGAAAACAGCAGCAGCAGTAACAAAAACAAAGATTAAATTTAAATCCCACCTCTTGCCATTCCAATTAAATTATTTTTCTCTACACAAGCTGTCATTTCTAATTTTAGGGTGGGTCTTCTCTTCCTCTGTTTTAACCACAGTTTGTCAGTCTCTGAATATGCATCTTCTCTCTTTCTTTCTGGTTTTAACATTTTTCTGTTCCATTCTTCACAGTCATCTTCTTTATGTCTGATAAAATCAAGTTTTCCAATAAAGCACAGTTTAAGCTCTAAATTCTCTACCTTCTCTGCCCTTTTTTTCCTCATTTGCCATTCAACTCTGAATTAACCCATTAACTATCAAAACAAACAAAATACCAGCTCATTTTTTATTGCACAGTGGCGTGACACTGCTGCCTTTCTATGAATTATTCCCTCTCCAAGCCTCCATTTGATTTCTTTTGGTATCTTTATTAACTATAATTCTTGCGAATTTCATTCAGCAGCAGAATTCATGATGTATAGATTATTTTATAATCCTTCGTGCCTTTTTTATTTATGCCCACTAAGATACTGATTACTGGCTCTCAGGTTCTGCAGTTTCAGTTCTTTGCCCTCCTCTCTACTATGTTCATTGTTCTAGCCTATGTTTTAAATGAAACTCAGATTCTTCTGATTTAACAACCTATCAGCTACTGAACAAGCTGGGATAAATCCCACAACCATGCTGAACAAGAAATTCCCCTCCTTCCTCAGTTATAAACCTCACTTCCTTCACTATCTCCGTTACTTCTACTTTTCTGCACATTATGGAGTGTTACAGTTGTATAGTTGCTATTCTCCATTTCACCTTCTCTTTTCTTCTTTCCAACAGCAGGTCTGTTCAAAAAAACCCACCTGTTTTTTAAAAGCCTGTTAATGTTATTTCATTAATATATCGGCTTTGCACTGCCATGAATGTACAAGGACAATAAAGTGTAATTACCATGTAATATACAAAGGAGGGGGAAAAAAAACCCCAAATCATTAACCCCCCCATTTTAAAATATATTTACTAATTTCAAGAATCTTAGCCATTCACTGTATGCTTTTACACAGCACCACTACAAAAGAATGCTCCTTCTAAATAAAATACCCCAGGCATTTATTCCTTTCACTATCCATTTCTTCAGTTTCTAACTCATAATGTTTCATGGCAACAAAGTATCTGATAAAAGTTTCACCTAATGCTTCCTTAATGCAGGAATCTTTCTCGAGTGCAACGAGAGCATCTTCTAGTTTCAGAGGGACTGAGGAATGTTTCAGATCACCAGTGTGATTTTCTTCTTCGAGCATATCATCATACCTAAGTCCCCTCTTTACTCCATCTAGACCCGCAGCAATAGTAGCAGCAAGGACCAGGTACGGGTTTGCTGCAGCAGAACTTAATTTATTCTCTATGTGAGTGCCTTTTCCACCATGACATTTGACATTAAAGGCACAACTGTTATCATTATATGCCCATTTTGCATTTACAGTCTCTTTTGATTCTTTACTGTATTTGGAATAAGGCTTACGGCAACTGGTGGTAGGAGCCATCAAGCAGCTGATAGCTGCTGTGTGTGCCAAGAGACCTGATAACCAATTTTTTCCAAGCTCTGTTAGCTCCTCAACTCCATAACCAGCAGAAAACAAATTCTTCTGGCCGTTCAAATCCCATAGGCTATGTGACAGAGCCCCTGAATTGTAGAATCCTGATTCTGAGAAAAAGCTAGCAACATAGTTATACTTCTTAGCCACCTCTTTAATGCCTGTTCTAAATGTGAAGGCACTGTCAGCAGCATCTATGCCAAACGCTGGATGAAAAGTGATCTCCATTTGCCCAGGCCCACTGGAAGAAGAAAAGCTTTCAATGTTGGCACCAGCATAATACATTCCTTCAATTAGCTCCTGAATGAAAGTCTGGTCATGGTTATTTAGTATTGTAGCTGCAGGAAAGGATATTGTCTTTGAATTTACAACCTCAGTAATGCCATAAATACAAAATTCATAAGTGAATGCAGACTGCAGAGAAAAACCATTGTCCTGAAGCTGGCTCAGCTGTTTCTTGGCAATGTGCCTCGGTGAGGTCATTAGCGGGTTGCCCAGCACAGTGAAGGAATCGCATATCACTCTTGCAGTCTGCTCAGTCCAGGGTAGTATTCGAAACGTTGATAAATCAGGATTCAGAATTATGTCACAATTAAAATTGGTTGCATTTATGTAATCTAATTCATTATCTTTAGGATTCAGCGTCAGCTCAAGATAACTTCTGGGCATGGCAACACCATGAATTGCTTTTTCCTAAACACAGAGCAGAATGACATATTACCAAAAGAGCTCAGTGGTATTTTTATATATGTAAAATATGTAAAACTCAGACTCTCAGCAAGAACAACAGTATTTTTCTTAAAAGAACACTAAAATGCAGCGATCACTAAAGTGGAAGGTAAGAGCCAGTTACTACATCATTATAAAGCAGAACAAGTTTCTGCAAGATTGGTACGAAAATTCTGGCACCAATTAGCCTAATGATAATTTTTTAAATTTCCATAAAGTACTAAAACATTAATTTTAGTTAAAGTTAAACACCTATCTTGCATAGTCTTTATGTAATTATGGGCTTCACCACTTAGGTGCAAATTTTGCAAGTCAAACTTCTATCTAATCTATTTCGCTTCTACATCCTCTGAGCATTTTCTTCACGTAGACCCAAGTCACTACACAAGATTCATGGCGATATGAATTCAGACCGTAACTTCTCTTTAAATGCCATAACATGTACCTCAGCATTTTCCAGCTGCAATATTTAACAGGAAAATCTTACTTTCTGGACTTTAAAAGTTTGGGATAAAATGCAAAGAAAGCACTTCCAAGTGAGATAAATTCATAATGATATTTTCTTCTCCATTTGAACAGAAAGCTTCAGCTGATGCAAATGAAATGCAGATAGAACCCCAACAAAGGTTTGTCTATTTTCAAACAAACACCTTTACAACTTACCTTACATTCAAATATTTATCTGATGAAAAAGATATGTCAAGTTCCACCAAGCGAAATTTGGCTCATGTTTACATCCTACCTTTATTCTTCTAAGCGAAAGGATTGCCATTTGAGTGAGCAGATGAGAATAAACGTAGAAAGGGGCAAGCTCAGAACTGAAAAAAATCACATTTTGCCTATCCAGATGGAAAATTGTTGAAATAGTTCTAACTGCATATGGTAGCTTCTTTTAGTATTACTGAATGATTGAATGAAGTCTGTCATCTCTTAAGTAGGTGGCAGTCAACAGTACCAATTCTCCCTGTGGGACACCCATAACCAAAACTGCACACTCTGGTGAATTCTACTTCAAGATGTCTAAGCTGTCCATTTGGCAGTGAAAATGTGTTGAAGCTGATCACCCTGTAGTAGCACCTCTCCCTCCTCCAAACACCTCCCTGATACCCCAAAAACTGCTCTTTACATATGCATATATGTGCATGTGAGTACACATACACACTTTTTTAGTGTAAAAAAATTTACACAGTCGCAGCTCCAATTTGTTCAGACCATAAGTAAGGTCAACACAAAAGCTGTCTTTGAACAAGCTGATCTAGACATTTTGACATAGCAACTGAAAGAGAAGCAGCAATTAATGTACAACCCTTTACAAGAACTAAAATGGCTGAGAAAAAGTTTATTTTGATAAAATCCAAATTGCATCAGAGAGAGCAAATGATATGTAGATGACACAATTGCAGTTTGGTAATATCTAAAAGGGAAATAATGAAAACACAGCTTAGGCTTCAGAAGGAACTTGAAACAAGAGTGTTCTTCATCTCTTCTTGTTCATACTTTTTTTACAATCACTTGGTAAAGTTTAAAATATTCATAGTGATATGTGAAGGAAAGTATAATGCAGTTATGCACATGAAGTACCACAGAAGCAATATACTGAAAAGCCTGATCGATCAAGGATACACATGGTGAGGATTGCTTCCTAATTTGATTCTTATTTCCTGAATCATTACTATGGCAAATATTGCTGCTAAGTCATCATGTAACTCAGTGCTATTTTCCTGTGTTCATGACAGCTATAAAATTTCTCATACATGAGAATGATTTTCATTCAGTCATTTTGTTTCTTTCAGTGTTTACTTCTTTCTTTTTGCAATGTACTGATGTTCAGTAAACCAAACCTTTTATAATGCATTGAACCTGAGACGATAATTCTGAGGAAAGAGATTATTAGAACTCCAAAGAACTGAAATTACCAGCCTTATTTAATTAGATTACTATTTGGTGGAACAGAGGAATAGGTTACTGTAATGACGAAAGAAGTCTAGATCCTTTGGGAACATGAGCAAGTGGAGGGAACAGATAATTTGTTCTAAGTCTGAGCTGCTGCCTGCACTATGGAAAAAATATAATTAAAGCATGAGGGCATGAAAACACAAAAATGTACAGCAAGAAACCAAAAAACTTACATGAAAAAATCGAGAAGGAACATTCTTTGATCTTGACACACCGTGGAGGTCTATTGATTCAAATCTGACAAACTGCACGTTGTCCCTGGCCATCTGCTGCTTAATAAATTCAATATGAGAGAACAGGTGAAGGAGAGTTGAACTTCCAAGGCCGTTTACATCAGGGTCTCTGTTGAATGCTATAAGTGAAGAGGAATGTTCACATCAAACAAAATAATGAACACTGGAATACAGGCTGTTCTCCTAAAAATAGTGGGAAATTGTGGCATGGAGTGTAAAATCAAAAACTAGAAAAAACTATGGATGATGAAACAGTTCTGTAAATAAACACATATATTTTTCCCGGACAACCTGTATAAAATCCCTTATTTTTTGGAATGGTCTGTAACTTGAATTTTTTTTCAAGCTGAGAAGAGAACATATGGTAAAGCTGGGAATTTCTGAGGGATACCTCAACTGGTTTGTTGAGTGTTTTTAGGAGCACAAATAGCAACTGGATACCTATTTCCTACTGAAAACTGACAGAATACAGATGCTATGTTTCTTCAATGACTTTGTAAACTGTATGGTTAAAAAACATGGTAAACAGGGCACCTGTTTTCTACTAAACCCTTCTCGAGACCTCCTGAGGAGGACTGTAGTCTCCTTCACTGCAGGCAGCAATTTTTAAGGGAAGTTTATGCATTTATGAATTTTCTAGTATGGAGTTGTCTTCTTAACTGCATTACAGCAGCTGTAGGACCATATAAACTTGACATGAGATTCTGAGTATAACTTCCATAACGGAACAGAGAACTGGGCACTGTAACTTCCTTTCACCAACCTCTCTATTTCTCAGCCTGCTTCTCTTTTGAGTATCTATGTATTGTTATTACTCAAGTTAAACTCCATAAGGTATTAATTTTCACTCGATACAATAAACTAAACAGACCAAGTGTAAAATTTTACATAAGACATAAAAAAAATTTAAAAAAAAATATTTCTTTCTACATTTCTGGGAGAAAAGTCCTCCATTCTTCCTGAAGATTTGATCAGAAGAATTTTTGCAGATCTTTCAAATCCACAGTGGAAGATCACCATCAGCAGTCATTCATCACCACCCTTCAAGTAGAAGTTTAAAGCTTCACGCTGAGGCACTCTGAAGGTTGGTGGGAGCAATCCTAATCTCTCCAGTAGAAAATTACCTGAACTAGAGAAAATCTCCTTTAGCACTGGCCAGCAGGTACAATCACATCTTTTTGACCTCTCCTTTGGGGCAAGTGGGACTGACAGCTGTGAGGCTGTAAGAAGGCTCCCTAGCTGGCCCAAAACAAGGCTGTCAGATTATTTCCCGAGAAGGCAGTAAACTCATCCACAGTCATAGACTTCTCAGACTTTGAATATTACTGGAGCATCCTCCAGCTTCAGATGGCAAGGAGTATACTTTAGGCCAGTAAAGTAAGAAGAGGTTAAGTAAGAAGAGTGCTCCCTGACAAATGGCAGGTGAAAGCACAGAACAAATTTTTAAGTAAATAGGAAAACAGAGTAAAAATTGAATAGGTAAAAGCAAGGAAAGAATTTTGTCACATCCATTTCTCTTTGTGACATCTTTCACTTTGGAAAGATTTACTAGATTTGACCTCTTTATGAACATGATCATTATCTCAAAGTTTATTAACAGCTAATAAACTGTGGCTGTTTAATAGATTAACAGAATTTTTAAAGATTCTGAAAATCTTTCTACGGTTTATATCAAGAGGAGTTTTCTAGAACTCCAGAGACAGAAATCTGAGGCTCTTACCTTTGAAAAAGCAGTGCTCAATCCCTTATTCTATATATGTTTAATTTCCTCTGCAAAGATGGCAGACATTTTCTGCCTACCACCTGTCACACTGAGATTTTTATGTCTCTGTATTATTCAAAATAAAGTTTGCCTGGCAACACTTGAAATCAGTCAATTTTTGATGTAAATTTTGCAAGTATTTCCTAAAATATCTTTAAATGTTGCCTGTTAAATTTCCATCTGCTGAACAAATATTTTTCAAGTAAAAACACATAAATCATGAAAAACAGCAACTTAAATTTTGATCTAATTAATTAATTAAGTCAATATTCCTAAGACATATAAATTATATAAATCAGTATTCAAGAAAAACATAAATGTGATGTGAGTTCATATTAATGATGCATACATTTATTTAAAAAATAAAGCTACAAATGTACTTAATTTAAACATCTACCAATTGTAGGTGATTTTCCAAATTTTACATATATATGTTGTCCTCAGACTAAAGTTATTTGACTAAATACATAAATACATAATTACATTGTATGAACTAACAGAAATTAACAGAAAATTCCTATAAAGTAATGTTTTATAGAATGTGAAGAAAGCAAAAATTATTAACTGAAGAAGCAAGAATTTGTCTTCTTCAGCTGGACTCATTATGATTACAGATGTATCTTTTTAAATGATGAGTCTAAATTGTATATATTGGTCTAGTATTAGTCTAAAATAAGTCTGTACACAAGTCTAGACCCCCCATTAGTCAAAAGAGAGATGCTTATTCATTTACAAGAGCCTTTATCCAAAATCTTTTAGAATCAATGGAAACAGTCATGCAGGCTTCACATACTCTTTAGAGTTCATCTTTTATATTATTTGCAGATTACCTTTCCCATTGAAATAATAAGTTTCTGTAAATTGTAAGATAGCTAAAAATATCATCATGACTTAATATCTCTGAGTGATTTTGGAAATATGAAAGGGGATTTGTTTCTTAAGTAATAATTAGTGAATAATTACGGACTATTTACTTTTCTCCAGCACAGGACCCAAAATTTTTTGGTAGCCACTAAATAAATCGCTGTCAAACTACATCCATGAAACCAATTATTATTAAAGTTTGGAAAGGTATAGTAGGGAACTGAGTACTCCATCTTTATCCAGTTCATATAATTATTATCCAGTAGTTACTGGTAGATAAGGTAGCTAATAAGCAAGTATTTGGCAGGCCTAGTTGATTTAGAATCACAGTCTTGAAGTCTTATATTGTTATGAGTGAGAATTTTCTTCATAAGTAGAACTGTTTCCCTAGCTTTCTGAACCTCTAGAAATAATGGCACTTTCCTTTTAATTTCAGAAAATCTACTTACGGAAACATTTAATTCAACAAGATGCTCAGATTTTTGTTCAAATTTTTATTTTAAAAATCAAATAAAAATCGAGACAGACCATCTTTCTTTAAGCAGATCCTTAGATATCTACATCAAATCATCAGGACACAGGAAAGAACTTGATGTTTGTTTGTCTATGGTTCTATCTGTATTTCCATTTAGGTTACCACTGAGAAATAATTAGTATTATTCCTGTTCTATTGTAATTAGTACAAAATATCTACAAATGCAAACAACATATCTTCACTTATTTAAAACATATTAATAACACAAAACTAAAAATATTATCAAAAATTCTAAAAATATAAAAATTATTATTATTATTATTTCTAGCAGAGGAATGGTGCCATTCTTATATTATTAATGTTAAAATCACTCAGACTGCTGACAGCAGCTGACATGGGAATAGGGCAAATAGTTGACATAGCATTCCCTTCTCAGCAACATAAAAATGCCACAATAGAAGAAAGTGCGCATCCCAGATCAATCCCTTATTTTCCCTTTGTACAAAGGAATCCTTTCCCATGGTCCCTTATTAAATCACACCACAACAAAACCAAACAATTTCTCAGCTCTAGAAGAGGTGACTGTGTCAAACTGAAAATGAAATAAAAAGAACATGATGCATGTTGCCAGGGGACTGGACAACCACGGGCACAGGCTGTCCTAACAAATGCAGTGATACTGTAAACTCTCCACTGAGAAGCAAGACCACCAAAGGAACATAAGGCAATAACAGCAGACACCAGCAAGTAGACTCCAGATACAAATCATGTGTTGGTGAAGGAGACGTTTCTGTCAGTTCTCCCCCAGTCTCTTCCTCCTGCTGCCTCTCTAGCAGCACCAGTTGTGCCAGATCTTCTTCCTCCTGATACAACTCTGCTGCAGCCACGCAGCTGCTTTTCAGCCTTCTCCTGCCCCATGACACAGCTTGGGCAGGCCAGAGTCCTACACTGTGTCAGAGTGTCCTCCCTGTGCTCTGTGGCACTTTGTGGCACCTGTTACTGTCTCAGAGAGGCAGGGAAACAGAAACATTTGCAAGTGTTGAAATTGCTATGCCAGTCAAGGCAGGGTTTCATCATTCTAGAGCTGACTTTGGCACCAGCTAAAGGCACCAGTTAACAGGAAAGGCACAGTATTCTTTGCAAAATAATCTGTCTAAAGAAAATGAGGTTTGCAGTTCCTTACTAATAAAATGGTCTTGTGGTTAGAAGCAGGAGGCTTAATACCTAAATTTGTTTTAATTTCTTCTCCATTCTCAGAAATCTAACACAGAGTGCTCTGATGATCTGTATCAAACCCCTTTATAAAAATAGACATGATGATATTCATTCATGATATAGTGCATGATACTCACTAGCAATGAGTCCCACAGGGTAATCATATATCTACACTCTTCTAAATTCTATGGAAATTCCTGTCAGAACTAATTTAACTACATCTGTTCTTCCTTATAGAACTCTGGTTTGTATTTTTAAGAATAGCCAGTTTTCTTGGTTTGTACAGAATGTTACTTACTGTTCTCACCTTTGCCTTCAAACGTTAACCACTTCTATATCTCAAAACTTACATGACAGCTTTTCCTATACTAGGTATCTTTCTTACTGCTACTTTTCTATTCCCATCTGTTTTTTGACATGGCAAGTAGACACGAGTACCGGGTTGCATTTGAATGCACTATTGATGTGAACAGTGATCAGAAGCATTCTCAGCTGAAAACATGCAATTTATATTTCTTTTTCACCTAAAAAAGTTTCACTGAAAATATTTACTGATTTGATTTCTGTAGTAAAGTACATAAAAATTGTTTCCTACCTTGTATTTTACTCCCCTAAAAGACCCTTAACAGGGAAATAAATACATAAGCATACCAGAAATTCCCAAAGCATGGGAGACACTAAAAATGTTTCCCCGATCTCTTTTAAGTGATACTTTCAATGTTTTTTCCATCTGTTTCTTTGTCTCATGAGTCTGCTTTCTTTTTTAAACTTAACTGCAAAGCAGAGTTTTTACTCATTTGACCATGGAGAAGCTTACATTTTTCCTGAGTTTTATAGCTAATTTAGAGACCAACATACAGCTTCAATCAACCATGAACTACTGTTCTTTCCAGTCCGAATGACAACAAAATGACTTAGCTTCTCAGAGGGGATACACTGTCAAGAATCAAATGCAAAGTAAGTTTTTACTTCTCAATAGATGAAAGATAAAATAAATAACCTACATTTTTTTACATTCCAGGGCCTTTTGTAGAAACAGCTCTTCTGTACTGAATAAGGAAATCATCATAGTTTTATAGAAAAGTTAGAAAATATTTTACTTAGGCAGGATTAGTTGAAAGCAAAATGTGCAGGCGAAAGAAAATTAAAGTAATACCCAATGGAACTACATAACTAATAATCCTGAATATGACAAATCTACACTGGTATATCTGTCTTCAAACTCAAACAGAAATTTTGGATTTGAGGAAGGAATCATTGAGCAAAATTGCGTGAACTGAGGTATAAAATAATGCAAACTAGGAAACCCCCTTTGGCCTAAGAATAGTTGACCTAGTTTAAACAAATCAAATGAGAAATATAGAATCACAGAATAGTTTGGGTTGAAAGGAACCTTAAAGATCATTTAGTTCCAATTTCCCTTCCATGGGCAGGAACACATTCCACTGGAGCAGGATACTCAAAGACCCATCTCACCTGGCTTTAAACACTTCCAGAATGAAAGAGAAAAATTTGCTGAATGTGAAGTAAGGTTATTTAGGGGAGATATTTTGCACAGTATTGAAAGTAAGAACTAAACTCTTTTTGAATATGTTGTAAAACGAGAGGCAGCTGGCAGAGAAATCAAGCAGAAAATGCATTTCACTTACCTTAGGTCTAATCTAACTGTTTTTGTAACCTTTCACTATTACTATAAAGAAAGTAAGCATCTCCAAAGGGTGGGAAGAATTACTGTCTGAATAAGCTTTTCTCACAAAGAATCATGGGATGATGAACTTACTCCAGATACCAGAGATAGATGAGTTGAATCTCACCTGAAAGGCGACAAAATAGATCAGAAAGTAGAAGTCCTATTTGAGTATTTTTCTTTGTATGCGTTAAGAGGACAAATGGAAAATCATATGGAGTAAGAGAACAGGAAGATTTCAGCTGTCGGTATGGAAGATAAAGGACTTAAGAGTTTTGGTTTGCTTTAAAGAAAAAGAGCTGCTCTAAGAGCTTATAGGACTAGAGAAATCCACTCTTAAGTATGAAATACAGCCTGTGTCTTCTTGATATGCTTTTCTTTAAAAAGACAAGTTAGCAAAGAAACTTAGTGTTTGCTGTCAGCAACCACATAACACTTCATGTGATTCTTGAAGCATTCGAGCCTTCTTTTACTGTTCACTTGAAATTTCAACAGTCACTAGGTAGCTACTGGTGCCTGCAGCCATAGCTAAGACATATCTTCTTTCTTCAGAAGTTTCCCTCTCTCTCAAACAGTTTCTGATCCCATGTTGGTCATATTTTCTCCTCAGCCTCTGTGATGACACTAGACTCTGTAGGTCACTCTGACCATACCCAGTGCATGTGGTTGCCAAAACCATCTGCAGTCCCTGGCTGTGGAAACCCATATATCACTGTGACAGAGGGGAATGACACACCAAGAGTATGGTGTATCGTGATCCTTGGATGCTTCACATTGCTCGAATAGAGTTATTTCCTTTTGCCTCCTCTCTGGCTACCATGGTATTAATATTCTAATTTAGTAGCATGCAGAGCAGCATGCAATAGGATCTGAGTTCAGAGAGGTCAGTATACAGTTACCTTATGTGCTCTATATGGTATACATATAGCACATGCATACATTCATGTCCATGTGCATGTAGTTACTATGAAGTGTTATATAATATCATATTAATGAAATTTCATATTATTCTATACTGTTTGGAATCCTTCCTCTTTGTCTCCCAAGAATGCAAACACAGAACAGCTTAAGAAGCACCTAGTCATTAATTACTATGTACCAATTTGCAGAAGTGCATATCATTATCAGACATGGACACTTAGGCAAATAAAATTCCTAAATCCATGTTAGGGCAGTTAGGATATTCACCTAATTAGCTACATGTGTTAGCTTCTATATTTCCATGGAAAACAGCTTTAGATTAAAAGAATTTTAGCTTCAGTTCCAATGTCTCTGACACTGCCTAAGTAACATTTTTCATACTGACCTAAATATCTGACCCATCTGCCTCTTTTCTAATATTTTTCCCACATCCATGCACTTATTTTACAAAAAAGCTGACAAGAAATTAACAAAATGCACATGCAGCAATATTTCCACATCTTTCAATTAGAATTTTAGGAAAAATGTAGGGATTTATTATTTTAGAGAGATGTTAACTCTGTAACTAGCATGGCTGTATATCAATTCTCTGAAGTACTCCCAATCATTGACACTCAGCTAGGTTTCAACCTCTCTGCTGCTGCTCTCTAGAGATTGTCCTTAGCTGTGTACTTTTACAACCATAGTATATTCCTGTTTTGGCCATATCTCAACACTGAGTGGATCTCAAATACAACCTCTTGTAATTTTTCCAAACATTTTGGATTAAGTCTTCTGATTTGAGCAAGTTCAAATATTTGAAAACTTGAAAATTGTAAGAGGTTGTATTTCAGATCTACTCAGTGTTAAGATATCTTTAGATTCAAGTCTTCAGGCACTTTGTTAACTGAAAAATTTAACATAATGTTTTAGTTATAAAAATAAAATACTTAGGACTTGATCTTATCAATCTTAATAAATTATCACTGGCAGTAATGAAATACTGTTTATGCAAAGGCTCATTAAAGAGTGCAAAATTTTATCTAAAACTTTCTTCTCTTCAATTAAGTTACTGAAGCTATTCAATGAAAATTAAATTTTGAACACATACATTTCTTATTAAGTAAGAAACTATTTCTGTGCATTCCATTTATGAGTGGAAAAGGCACAGTGAGCCCTACAACTTGTTGGTCAAAGTCAAATGGAACCCAAGCCTCATGAGAATCCACAACTTTTTTATTTTTAATGCGCTTTTGATGAGAAAAAGAGTTTTCTCCCATTTCCCTTCATATTTAGTTCTCATCTGTAGTTCCCTTACAGTCATTGCTGCCACCAGTGATACAGAGTAGGATTAACCCCAGGTAGTTTTAGGCATGTCAGAGTTAGACAAACGATTTTAATTAATCATCACAGGACTTCTTTCCCTGAGTGGAAAGATACCCCCACCTCCAGAGGTCAATTTCTCATCAACTTCTAGTACATCTTTGAAGACGTACTTTACTGACTAGGTGATAAATTTGGATTAGCTACTTCATGTTAAGTGGCTAAAGCTGGGTTGAAATCTCCCAGTGGAATCTACAACTAATCTCATCAGCTCCCTGTATGTTGTAAATGCTGCTATGACAAAGAATTCCTATGTATTGAAATATATTTGCTGGTTTTGCAGACAATGAGAAAACAGTCATAATCTAAATGTGACAATGCATTTTGCTAACCTTTCAGCAATGTGAAAACCAATGTAGTGTGGAAAGGGAACAGCATCAAGTGTAGGCTGAACAATAATCCTCTAACCTCTTTATTCTAATAGATATGAATAGAGAGTGGTTCAAGTGTGAAATATTTTTTCAAAGCTTTATATTTCTCATGCAGTGACCTGAGTTACAACTAATAATGTTCACGTGTATCTTATTTAGACTTGTTCAAACTGGGTAACACAGAATGTCTACTGAGAAATTCTGCTGTAGCAAGAACAATTGGTATGTTCAAATTGTCTTTTTTCAGAGTATGTACAGCAATGTTTCTACCCATCTGACAGGGGACTTGAGAAAAATCAGAATAAATTAATATCATTGTAAACATTTAATTTCTACTATTATCTTTTATTACGTAGTTAATGATGGATGAAGCATTTTATCAATGAAGAGATTAGTATTTCTTGTATTAGTGAGATAAGTCAGAAGGTAAGATATCCGTTCTGGAAAGATGATAGTATGACGTCAGATTGATGCTTATGGAAATGTATTCATCTGATATCTATTCAACTAGCAAACTGGTTTTTGTGAGCTTCCTGGAAACAGAACAACAAACTGCTCAAGCCCATTACATCATCACAGCTAATAATAGCTTTCACTTTGCTGATCCAGCTAGCCCAGAAGTATAGCTTTTACACTTTCAAAGAAATCACAGCTTATTAGTAGCAATTGTCTCTATAAACACTTCCAAAATGAACTTATTGAACCGCATGAAAATAAGGGGGAGTTCTCTGCCTCATTTGCTTTTCTTCGCCTATAATTTATATGAGATGATTTTGCACTCCAGTTATCTAACAGGACAAATAATTGAAAACATCATCCCTATAAGGGAGCAATTTCCGCTGCTGGAAATGTTAACAAAAAAAAAGAAATTTTAAGAAGCCCAGATGCCATCAGAGTTTTGCAGTGTCTAGCAGACTTTTGGGAAATTCTGCCTGCGCTCAGTTTAAATGAAGAAATATTTCAGTTTTAATGAAAAAAATACACGACCACTTCTGCATGGCAGTTTTTGGCAGGCAGCTGGGCTTTATAAATACTTTGCTTTAAAAAAAAAAAAAAAAGCATCACAGATGTAGAGCACAACTTCCAATCCATCCTGATCACACAGAAACCACAGGTGTCAGTTCTCTCATGCACTAGCTTTGACTCAAGTTTGCAGATTAACAAAACACCACAAAACAACAGGAGCATTTTCTTTAGCAGGAGAGTAGGTGATGTTTAAATATCCTTACCAGCGTTGCCTGTGGAGGAGTCAAACTGAATCTCAGGTGTTGAGTTTTCTGCAGGTGTAGAAGCTGCCGGTAGTCCCAGAATAAGTTGATCCACGTTGCTTCCCACTGGTTGCTGCTGATCAGAGCCGGCAGAGCTGAGGATCAGGAGACTTTTGCTCTGCTGCCCCACTCCCTGCTTGTGGAAGCTGTAATACTTTTGCTTGTCCTCTCCAAAATGGGGGCTAAAAGTCTCAAAGGGTTGGCCCTGCTTGTCAACTGCTTTCTCCCAGGGTTTCAAATTTTTCTGAGCAAAAGTGCCACCTGCCTTGCCACAGAAATAGGGTCCATGAGAAGGCAGAGAACCTTCACTCAGCAGATTTTTCAACTCTTGTAGACTTTGTTTAGAAATGCCAGGTGCCCCTGTGAAGGACTCAGCAATATTGTTCCCTTGTCTGGATACAGCACCACCCAGGGAGCCCATCTTTGTCACATGAAACTTTAAAACTTTTTCTTCCATACCACCCTGTTCTTCTGGCTTAGCCCCCACCTGCTCACTGCTCTTTTCCCTCTGCACTGCCTCTGTGCAGTCACCTTTCCCAGCACTCCTTGCAGGCTGTATGCCCATGGGCTGCTTCATCTGAGCTGCTTTATCTATTTCCTCCTGCATTTTTCCCACTATTTTTTTCCCAGTGTCAGCATTTTCTTGGGTTTCTTGTGTTTCTCCAGATGTGTCTTCTTTCACAGCACTGCCATAATTGGAACTGTCATCACCCCCTCTGTCCTTTTGTACTGGAAGAAAGGTAGTGGGGTTTTGGAGAGACTGGTCTGATGGCGGTTCTGAGTAACCAGTGGTTCCTTTAAGGGGACAAGGATCTGGGATTTTTGAGGTGCGAGACAGCTCCATCTTCTCATTTTCTAAAGGAGGAACATACTTTGTAGGACCTTTGATTCCCTTTTTCTTTCTGAAACCACATATATTGTTGCCATCAACTTCATCACTGTCACTTTCAGATGTGTTCTGTAACCAGCAATAAAATATACAACCAAATAATATGCATGAATGAAACATGGCAATGGAGCACTACTACCAGCTGCATTAACCTTGTAGCACTTCCATTAGTACTTGCTGGTGCAGGTCTCTGTGGGCACTTATTTTGATTCTTAAAAGTTCTCACAGAATTCTTTTTCTTATGTTTTAGAAAAAAATCAGTGAAAATGCTTTCATAATATAGTTTTTAGGCAGATTTAGTAGATTGCAATATAAGACATAGTACACTGTGTGACATCAGTTGCCAAACATATGCCCTTTAAATGTGAAAAAAATGTATTTTAGTAATTACATTTAAGTATATTCCTGTTCATATTAAAAGTGTTTGTATTTATAAAGGAAAAGTATTACCCTGAAACACAGAATACAGGCAATCCTTATAATTGTGAAGATTGAAACCTGAAAATAAATGGCGTTTAAATTAATTTCAGAATCTAATTTGGACAAATAACTGAACTTGCAGAGCATTGGCCAAGAAGAAAATCTTATATTTGGATGTATAAACAGGAAAGAAGCTGAAGATGATGTTTACCTTTATATATGACATAGATATAGTTTCTATTGTAGTGGTGAGAGCAGATTTTAAAATGTGTCAAAAAAATCAAACCCAAAAAAATCAAACCCAGACACATTCGAATTAAAAAAAAACACCACACATTTTAATATTGTGAGTGCCTAATTATTTCACACACTGTCAAAGTAGAGATTGAATTCTCCACCTCATATCTTAAAAAAAGACTCCCTAATGCAGTTTAACCAAAATATAAATCACTCCATAGCTAATCACAAACTGTTATATTGTTTATGAATCTACTCAACTGTAGACTCATTGTCTATGCATCTACTCAAGCATGCATTTAAGACATATTAACAGTCCTTGGTTTGCTTGGAATGGGCTGGAATTAACACCTGTAAGGAAATCAAGGGATATCCTCTGAATGAGATTATTCTTTACCTTTTCCACAAAGGAATAATCTGTACTCTCTTCAATTTCTGAATTTCCAGAAGAAGGGATCTGCACAAAAGCAAAGTGAATGCCAGTCTGGGTAAAGCAAAAGAGATTCCTGTTGGCAGACAAAAGCACGTAGAAAAAACGGCAGCAGCAGCTAATGTGCATATGGAAGGAAACAGTTACATGGCCCCCACTGAGGTAATTAACAATTCCCTTTCTCTACATTATTTCTCCCTATTTTCACTATTTTCCCACTATGCTATTTTCCATCATTATCTATTCAAAAAGGCTTATGACTTCTCTCCTAACACAGAACTCACAGAAATATTTCCTTCCTCTCTCCCCTTGCCCCAGTTTTCCATGACACACTGTATGTGCACCTTCTCTGGGAGCTTGCCAGGACATTGCTGTTAGCACGGAAGGCAGTTGGCCACCAGCTCTGTAGGGAAGATGAGCCACTCTGTGCCTGTAACTCCCATGCACATATCTTGGCTGTCATGTGCTCATGAGGCCCACTTGCAATCAAAAGCAGCTATTGACACATTCACAACAGAAATCCATGTTTACCCCAGTTTTAGCACTCAGTTTTTGGTGAACCCATTTCTTCATCCAAGAGTTTTTGTTTATTTCCGTAAAAAACCCCATGACAACCCATAAAATCATTCTGGGTGTTTGCCGATACCCCTACACATTCACTCATGCAGAATAGATCTAATTCCTACAGCTCTGCATCATTATGGAATAGAAATATAACAAAAGAACTCTTCTGAACAGCAAACCAGACAAAACCTGATTATTATTCTGAATTATAATGAAGAATTTTAATACCTCTCTTAGTAATACAAGAAAGGGAATGAAGCTCGGGAAGAAAAAGTAGGAATGGAGAATCAATCTCTGCTAGATGGAAAAACACAAATAATCTTAAAATACTCATCATATTAAATTTCTAGATATATACTTTTTTTGAGATAACTTAGATAAGAGTTCCAACTATAAAAGCTATTGTCATAAAAATATTTTATCTTACAATTAATTTATGAAAAATATTTATTTAAATATCTTTTGTGGTAGAGGCTGCCATCACTAATATATATTGATTTACAGCTTATGAAGTTTTCAGAATTCTTTTGTTTTCTTTGAATAACTTGAAACTAATAAGATAACCATAACACTATATGCATTTCTGCTTTATAATGTATTTCTGCTCTCTGTCCTGATAACCACCAAAAATTTTAAAGTTAGATGAAGTTTTTGCCTGTTGTCCCTATGGTATATCTTTGAAAAATGCTCAGTAAAATGACTGAAGGAAAGTTAAGCACATCCTTTTTTTTCACACCTGTGTACTGAAGTCAGATAAAAGATCATGTATCTAAAGCAAAATGTCAGAAACCTGTCTATTCACATAATTAGCCATTCTAAAGGATTTAGTGAACACAAGGCAGCATTCCCACATTATAATCCTTACCAAAATAAATTCCTTCCGAATAGAAATGAGCAGGATAAGGACTGATCACTGGTAAGTTTGTTAATTCATTCGAAATAGATCTCTAATAACTTATGTATTGTAGTAGTTTGCAAAGAGTTTCTTTTCCATTAAGAGATAAAGTATGGTACTTCATTTTGATTACAGACCCAAAGATATACTGTGCCCATTGCTCTTAAAAACAGTGATAATTTTTACCTTCAAATAAACAAAACTCTTGCAATTATACAGAGAAAACCTATGCATTACTTAAGGTCCTCAGCACAAGGCACATTGTAACTTTGTGCAGGAAAATGACTCTTTGTTTCTAAACAAACTCAGACATTTATGGACTTTCATTTAGAAATCATTCTCCACGTTTTCTGCAGTGAAATAAACAGGCCTGTTTATTTCAGTTTGTTGCAAGGTATCAATACAGCATCTCTTCATATTAAAGACAGTCATATGCACAAGCTATGACACAGTCTTACTAGTCTAGTAGGTTACGTGGTGTCTACCATCAGAAAAGGCTTACTACTTGGGCACAGAGGGGAGACCACCCAGGAACAGGACTTATGAATTATCTATTTAATTTTTTATTTCTTGAAAAGTTTTTTTTAATACAGAAGACAGGGGTGGTTAAGTGAAATAGCACCTTGAGAGAGATACAGTGCAAGAGAGCTGGATACAAATCATTACTTAATTTCATTGAACCCTGGGTCCTGCTAAGCTGAAAGGAAAGCAAAACAGTCATGGCTTTAATATGACAAAAGTTCTGACTACTTTCAATTTCCTGCCTGAATGTTCCTACATTTTTGTTACTCTTTGGCAACAATACCAGGAGATACCCAGGCTACTTGAAAGTTATTTTACCCACATTTGCTTCATCAGTATTCAATTTTTGTGTGCTTATTTTTCAAATATTTACTGGCACCTTAAGTCAGAGGTCTTAAGTTTTGCAATTTGCTTCTCTGTCTTAGCAAGTGAACATTTGGGCAGTGACTCAAATATTCCTGCCAGAAGAATTAGGTCCAAAATATAAACAGTTTGGGTCACATTATGCAACAAATCTGAGATTTAGATTTTTCTTTCTAAAGTTTTATCTGACGTTATTTGCTGTTGATAGGGTTTGTTACTCCCCCAAGGTCTGATTTCTGTTAGGACTACTTGTCCCAGTGCCGCTACTTGTGTTGGCACATCGATCCCCTCTGCACTGGAATTTGCACCTGGCACGATTGGACCAGCTCAAGTCCTGCAAGAGTCAGGAAAAGTGGTGGTGGATCAGACTACATTTCCCTTTATGGATAATCTCAACTCACACAAATAACAGCTTTGCTAGTCTTCACTGCGTACCTGCTGCGTCACTTCGAATACACAAGAGTCTGGACATCTCTGACTATCAACAGAGCATGAGGGCTGCACTTATGCATTACAGCAACATATTAAGGCACCATGCAGGTAGGAAGAAGAGAGAATAGAGGACAATAGCAGCAAGCAAATATTTCTGCACTGTGCAGATGGAATTGCTTGTTCTACTTAATTACGTGCCACTTCTGACATGCGATCACGATTCTACATTTGAGGGATATTTTATACCTTGTGGTAACACAGAAAACAAAAATCTAAAGCAATTTTTCTTAATTAGTTTGTGCTCACTTTTAGGCTTTGTACAGCTCTGGAGTGGAACATTAACTATACCATGAAATACGGTACTGCCAAAAGGCAGTTCATCTGTAAACCTGCCAATCCACAAGCTGAGAGTATTGGAAATGTAAAGTGTTGCCTTTGGGAGGAGTAACAAATGCTAAGATTTTTGGAGTGTGAAGCAGAGGTGAAAATCCAGGGCAATTCTTGAACTTTTGCCTTAAAAAGATTTTACAGGTGACTGAAAATGTATCTATGGTGTTCTGTGAGGCAAATTCAGAGGCTGCAGATGAGACCATCTATTTTCCTACTTTTTGTTTGTGTCATGACTTTAGGCAACACTGCAAACACTATTGTGGTTTACAAACCTCTCTCAAAAACATACTGACAAAAAGAGACAGGGAAATGAGAAAAAGAAACCCACAGTAAAGCTTTTGAAAGGGGAAAAAAGAGAGAAAGGGAGTTAGTTTAAAAGATGCTCTGAGTAATTGTAGACAAATAGCTGCAGGAGGATTCCTATCACAGGTAAAGGTGAGAGACAATGTGCAACTCTATCAGGAGCTTTAGTATATCTAATCAACAAAATAACCCAATGTTCCTGCTACTGGCTACCCAATAAAGTGAAGTGAGCATTCAATAAAATGCACTGGGGTCTCAGTCACATTCTTGGTTTTTGTTTCAGATCATTAACTGATTTTAGCCATTATTTTAACTGACCAATAAGAGGTCAAATTGTGATGATCATCCTGAGCTGGTGCTATAGATTTTTCAAGAACATTTTGCAAAGAACATCAGAATGTCAAAATTTGGTATAACTAAGAAGTAAGAAAGCATGGGAAACTAAAACAAAAAAAAATGTCGAAATATATAACGTTTGTTTGGCTAAATTTTTGTTTATGAAAAGTTAACTGTTTCACTTCGGTTTGATTTTTTTCTATCATATAAAACACTGTTGAAAAACTGAAATTAAATGTTTCCAATCTAAAAAAAATCTGAAACTATTGTTCAAGTAATGCTGACATGATATTATTCACATTGTTTGAACTTTTTTACAGTTCTAATTCAAAAGTCACAGTTTTCCAAAGTATTGCAAATGCTATGAAACTCTAAATGCTGAAGAACCTTTTCTGTCCCACTCTGGCTGTTACTGGATTACCCTTTACAGGTCCCCCAGGTTGGTACATCAAATTTATTTAAACTTTATATGTAGTAATGAATTTCAAAAACTTGAAGCCAAGTCAGCAGGAGATGCTGTTTAAGACCTCACACAACAGAACCCATAAAGCAAGTAGCCCCATGTCCAAGTGCTTTCCCTGCCCCTTCCCCTGGCATGTGGAAAGCATTGCTCAGCTGCTCCCACAGCAACCACGGAGCAAAGGAGCAAAGGATGCAGAAACAAATTATGTACTTGTGAGAATTAATGCAGCTCCACTGGAGTCACCGGAGCCACAAAGATTTAAACCAGGAGAGAATTTGGCCATGGAGTTGTACCAAGGACAACACAGATATTTACACAAGGAGTATCTCCAGGCACAGAGAGGGATTTTGGCTCTTGGGCACAATGCTAAAAGAATGCATGTGATGATAAACAGACACTGGTGGCTTGTAAGCTAGAAACATGAGGATCACAGCACGTTGTCAAGATATTGCTGTGACTAATTTCTTCCTCAGTGACCTTGTTGGATGAAGTGGCTCTTTGAGAGTGATTTACTGCTATGAAAACCTCCTAGTGAAGGACCTGAAAGTTGCATAAATGTTAGATACATCTGATTATTTTGCAGTTGGAGAAGCTGAAGCACAAATTTTCCATAGGTCAAGGGAGATGTGTGGTAAGGTGAGGAGCAGAAGAAAAGTCTCCTTCCTTCTTTAAAACTTTTAAACAGAGTCAAGAGTATTAACATCCTTCATGTGAAAATGGATGGAGTGAGATCAGTTCACAATATTGTGCTACTTATTTGCAAATCCAACATTTGACTTTATCCACTACACCCATTCAAAGCCTTCACACTACATATGCCATTTTCAGACGAGCTTCTCAAGGTCATTGATTCTCTCTCTGCCTCAAAGCAGCAGAGTTGTCCTTGTGACAAGATTATTTGCGATTACTTTCCCTTGGACTACGTCACCTGCACTGTGTTTAAAAAAAAACCCTCAAGTAAGGCACAGCCTTAAAATGCATAAGCTTATCCTGCCTTCACAGTGATTTGGGACCACAGAAGTACAAATTCAGGACTAGAATCTGTTTTAAAATAAAGTCATAGAAACTGAGCATCTCCACTTAAGTAGCCTAACTCAGGAGTGTCACTTTCTAATCCATGTCAGATCCTGGTCCACAAATTGCAGTGCTTTCATTTACATTAATGAAGTAAAAGCCAATCTGTTTTCCCAGTAATATTAATAGGATCAGATTTTGGACATCTATTTCTGTTACTCTTGATAAAGTTAGAAATTAAATCAATAGGAACTAAAAATATGTTAGAGTTGCTTCCTAAAGAAAATGGTTTTTTTCAGCTTAAACAAGAAGCCTTTCTTTGACCTGCATTTCCTTCAGAATTAAACCATGCTCAACATACATGCATGAAGAACCTCCCGCATAATTCACAATTAAGTATGCACTCACTTGGAATCTTGAGATGCATGGCAGAAGTATTTTATATCAGTATATCTGCTCGGAAATCAGTCATGATCAGTCTCTTACCTGCTGAGTAAGGTCTTCCTTTTTGTTCATGTCCACTTCATTCTAGTTCAGGTCACCACTAGAAATGGCCTAGTAAAAATATAGTAGAAAGACATCCCATATTTATAGGCACAGATACAATAAAGGTTAGTTCAAACAGAATTGCTGTAAAGTTCTTTTCCCAGAAGGCCACGCAGATAACGAGCTATGAAGAGCAACCCCAACACATCATGATCAAGAGCACTGCTTTCTGGAACAGAGTTAAAGTAGTACACTGGCAAACACACATTATTAGCTGCCTGCCTGCCTGGAAACAAAGACAACTGAGTATAAAACCGTTTTGCTCAACTCTTCTCCTCACAAAAGGCTTTTGTCCTGTAACAAGCCATTTCTGTTCTGGAATAGAAGCTATTGTTAGGCTCCTTAGAGGTAAAACCTATACTGGGCATTATAACAGCAGTATGTTTTTGAGGCACATGAACAGGGATTTGAAAGGCACAGCACACTGCAAGAACAGCATGCAGCACCAGACTGTTATTCTGGATGCTTGCATATTGCTAATTAATATTGGTGCATCTGGTTGTATTATAACAGGGGAGGGGTCTTTTTTGAATTAGATCTCTAAAGATATTTCAAAGATTAGATAGTGAAGCTTGTATTTCTTAAGTTTTTTTTATTTATCAGGTTTAATATGAATTCAAACAACTGTGTTTAACTATCATTTCATTCATTCAAGTTCCTTTAGCTGACATAACATTACAGGATGGTCATATTGTGTGTCCTTACAGCAACCCTTCTTGACAACCCATCACTCAATAAATTCAAGTAAATATGAAATTCAGATTGGCTTTTATCTATGTGAAAACTTGGGTTTGGCATTTTTTAATAATTTCAAAACAATAAAATTAAAAAATAAAATTAAAAAGAGTTTGTTAAAATATCAGAATAAAAATAATGACTATGCATTAGGAACTATAATTCACAAAAATCTTAGGCATCGACAGTCAAATGCATAAATATAATTGCTCCATCCCCAAACTGTGATTCTGAAAATCCTTCCTTTTTCTGGAGATACTGAAAGGCCAGAAATCTGACATTTGTGACTCTATCTGTGCAATCTCTGTAACTACCCCATTCTGAACTGCTCCACTTGTCACAGAGAAGAGCAGGTAACAACTGAAAGTTTATTAGCATTCAAGAAACAGGCTACCTCATAAGACTTGATATTTCGTCAACCAGACATTAAAAAAATCAACATCCATCACTCAATAAGACCAGGCTCCTGCAAGATAGATGGGATGGAAGTCAGCATTTTGCTTTCAGAATACTTTTTCCAAAAATCTTGGCCTCAGACTGTCATCATACAACAGTTAGGACAATTGCACAGTTCCTTTCAATCCTAACATTAGCATAAATGTGCTAAAATATGTGGGTTTTTCCAGTTTATGCTGGTTAAAAAGCTGGATTTAACATCACTATTAGTAAACACAGTTCCTCAAGCGTGTATCATGTAGACTAATATTTTCATAGCAATATGTTCTTTGTGGCATCACAGGAAAAGGAGCCTCAGAAAAACAGCCCAGAACAGTGTTTTCTAAAGAAGAAACAGAGATTTACACGAAATGATCCCCTTATTTTAGAATGTGTATAATTATTTAATTTACATATGCTGGGCTCCAACCACGATTTATCAAACACTGATCTAAAAATACAGACACTTCAAAAATATCACACAGAACAAACATCACAAAAGCGATTACTTAATTCTTAAACTACAGATACTTTGTATGCACTATGATGAATAAGTGGTAATGAGAAAGTGAAAACTGCTCATTATCCCATTAGTGGCTCTTCATCAGCTACAACAGAGACAGCTTGTCTGAGGACAGCTACTGTGGCAAACAACCGCCAACTTAGGGAAGCGCCTGGCTGGTGAGCTGAGGGCAACCTTCAGGCACACAACTTCACCATTATCATGGCTTAGAACTACTTCTGATTCCAGCTACTGGTGTTAGGGTGTGTTTTTTCACTGCTTGTACTCTCCTCCCATTCAATCTGGTTCTTCCAAGGGGGAAATTTCTATATACTCTGAATTAACATCATTTTAAGCAGGAAAGAATCAGGCTTCGGGGTACCCACTAGGAATTTTTTTTTCCTAACCTTTAGCTGTGAAATCAAAAAATGTTTCTTCCACATTCAGAAACCTTCAAAATTAGAGGCCTTTTAAAGTCTTATAATAACATGTGGAGATTTCCAAACTGGTGCCAGCTGGCTGGTGACAACTAACATCCGCACCGTACAGTACTGTACGGATATACAAAATGGGTTTTGCCCAGACCTATCTCAAGAGCTTTTGAGAACAAAGACTTTTGAGCTCCCTAGTTCCAAGACTGGCAATTACATGGCCAAAAAAGGATGTTCACTAAGTCTCCCCCACACCATCATAAACCTATAAAATTCTGTACTAACACCTAAAGGTATCTTTTTCAAGTAACATCTGGAATCCAAAAACAAGTCTGGAGGATATTATCTTTATCTTTGGAACAATTTTCAGCATTCTGCAGCTGAAAAGGAATTCTGTACTGGGCGTTTATGCTTACTTTAAACTTTAGTACTTCTGAGGATTAAAATTTGACCCAAGCTTTATTAGCCTAATTACCTAGATCTTTTGATGTATTTGTGCTACTGCACCATAACTCTAGTATCCTTTATTTTTATCTCCTCAGTAAATCTGTCCACTCTGAAAGTAAATTCTTCATGTTATCTGCATGCAGAGAACACTCTGTTTTACTTGTATTCATATGTGTTTATTCCTTTTCCTTTGGCAGATTATTCGTCTTGTTCTTTTACTCTTCTTTCATTCAATAAAGTACACTTATCTAGGGTACAGTAGATATATGGTTTAAAATCTACTTGTGCCTGAGTGGATTTAAATATATAATTCTGCCCTCCATACTGACTCCCTTAATGATTCAAAGCTGCATTAGGAGAGGTTCAAACTCAAAAGTAGGAAATGTTTCTTTACAGAGAGGGGATCAAGCACTGGACAGGCTTCCTAGAGAGGTGCCGATGCCCCAAGCCTGAAAGCGTTTGAGAGGCACGTGGGCAATGCCCTTAACAATATGCTTTAACTCTTAGTCAGTCCTGAAGGGGTCAGGCAGTTGGACTAATTGGACCGTACATTTCTTCCAGCTAGAACTATCCTATCCTATCCTATCCCATCCCATCCTATCCTATCCTATCCTATCCTAAATCATTCTATCTAAATCTAACATTTAGCTGTTGCTAAATGAATAGGTGAAAAAACTGCTTAATTTTCCTTGTTAAAATTGTTCTGCTCGATGTAAACTGACTAAAGAATTATTGTGTCAGTTAAAGAGAAGAAATAAAAGCTTAAATCTATATCACTAGAGAGATTCTTCTAGATGGAGCAACAGGTTTAATCTCTGCCTTGATAAAAATCATATATTTTATGTAGAGGTTTTTTTCTATCTAGTTTTTCTGCCAGTTAGGTTTTGGATTCTATTAGCATAGAATAGATGTGGTGGGGTCCCTTCCCTTTGGATGATACTCTTTCAATCCAAGGGGTTTACATCATGATCTCATTCACACCCAGGGGAACCCAACAACAGCTACAGGATTTCATCAAAATTATTAGGATGACATTAGTAATTATATCCCAAACCCAACATTTCACTATCTTAAACACTTATGTGAAAGAGGTGCATCAAGGCCCTTTCTCTTCTAGTCCCCATAAGCTCTGGTCTGTGAGAAGCAAAGGAAAAGCAAAAAGTCATCCATGTTTAGTTTTACTTTGACTGAAATTGTCTTCAAATGCTTCCTTAATTACTAGCAAGAAATGTAAACCGATCATAAGAACAGAGGCAAACTGATCACAGCTGTAAAAATGTAAGCCTAATTATATGAGTTTAACCAAAATTAATCTCAAAAATCCATTTGTTTTTCCTAGGGATCACTAGAATCAGAATACAGTTCTGATTAAATTATAGAGAATCAATAGTATGAAGAAATTGTCATGTTTTCCTGAATTCCCATAGGGAACAGCATAAAGACATATTATGAACAGCACTCAAGAATATTATGACGACTGTCATAAAAGCTTTTGCATTTTCTTGGAGCCCCAGTGTGCCTGGAAAAGACAACTTAAGAATCTCTGCTTTCATTCAAAATATATATTTCTACCATATTTTCAAGGAAACCTTGAAAGCTAGCCAGGGCCAGAGGAAACAGAAGGGATAAAAGAGTACTAAATTCCTAAGCTTTCATTTCAGTCCCAGCTGGTAATTTAAGAATGTCAAACAGAAAATAGTTGCCATGTTCTCTAGTTACTTTAGGTGGCACCATCCTCACAGATTTATTGCTTAGGTAAAAAAGCTGAAAATGATTCACTCTGAGATCGAGTATGAAATACCTTGATAAAAGTACGTGCTTGATCTGCAACTAATAGGAACATCCTACATTATTTAGACAAGACAGCATACTCAGTTTCAGTGTAAAAGATATCTCCATTGCTGAAGAAAACTGCAAGGAGTAGCTAGCAGGAAAGTAGAAATGCCAAGGTATTTACTAGTAAACCTTGCTCTGTAATAGGCTTATTATGAAACCTGCAATGCACTCTCCATCTCTAAACGAGTTCTGTTCTCAGAAAAATAATAGCTAAAACCCACTTATAATTCAATTTATTTAGCTGAGTTATGATAGTTTGCCATGACCCTTTCATTCTTCTCTTATTAATGGAGGAATTTCTCAAAAAAACAGACTGAGGTTGCCAATTCCATTTTACAGCATTTATCACTATTTCACAGTGTGGTTCTTGTGTTAAAATGAAGTTAGAACTTTTTTAACACTTTTAGAAACGGAATGAAGGGGCGTGGGAGGTGAGTGGTGAGAGCAACCAACATCAATTCAGATCAGCCTCTTCTCAAATCATCTACATGTCAGGTATGGACTTAGGCATGGATGTTCAGTGTCTCTAGGTGGTGCCCAAAACCCAATGGAAATACGTAAGAAGATTCCCTGTCTCTGAAGGGAAAAAAAACCCTTCATATATCTTAAGCACATTTCTGCTAAATGTTTTCACTCTGATGTACTTCTTTGTACCATTACTTTGTAATGGTATTCCAGCTGGCTGTAGTCCTGTTTCCATGTGGTTATTTCGCCATCACCGTTGAAAATCTCATTAGAAAGAAATTCTTACAAGACTCATGACACTAGTACTTCTGGTCTTGATGAGAACTCTTGGGAGAGCTAATATTGAAATCTCAGTGTTTAGTTTTACTAGATTTGGAAAATTACATACAGTCAAACAGATAGGAATAGATGAATGGGAACTATCTAAATATTTCAGGACCCCAAAAAAGATGTGCATTTCTTTTTCACTGCTCCATCTCTATTTTAAAACACTAGGAGCTCACTAAATCAGTTTCAGTAACCTCTTTGTCATGGCCTGTGTAGTTAGGTCAAATTTGTAAAGACAAGTACATGCTATTTGAAATTTTCATCATGATGTCTTACAGCTCTTATTGCTGGTGATCCTCCAATACCAAATTTCACCTCAGTGTGAACTCATACCCTTTGCCAATGCTCACAGAGACATGGGACCCAAACAGCCTGTGACTCAAATGGGAGTTAGATAAAAAAGTTGAGGTTTTTTAAATCTTCTGTGAACCAAACATGCAATTTCAGATACCAGATTAAAAAAGCCTCTGAATCCTATTAGAACTGGTGCTGGTTGGTGATAGAGAGCTTTTCATAAACTTAAGATTAGACCCAGTAATGATAAATATCCTTCCACTCTGTTTACATCAATATAAAAAATCTATGACAATTCAAAGTTATGACTCAGGGTAGGTGGTTTAGGTAAAAAGTATGTTAAAGTATGGAAGGCCCTAAATACCTAGCCCTAACTGTGTTTTTGGATGACATTATGCAATAGCCACGCATGTAGTATTAAACACAGCATAGTATTTCAGTACCAAGCAAGAGTGGACTGATTACGGGACGTGCACACTGTTTTTTTGCTCTTATTGCTGCTTCAGAGCTGAATTAAGGATGACTGATCTAGTTATTAGGAAAAAAAAAACAAAAAAAAACCAAAAAACAAACCAAAACCTTGTCTCAAATAACAGCAACAAAAGTTAGAAAACATTGCAAAGGAACTGAATATGCTTTTTCTATTGCTCTCAAGGAAACTACATTGGTTACAGTGTTTTCAAAGATGAGTAGCAAAATCTTGCTCAAAATACTTTTAGACAGCAAGGGTTATCAGGTCACTCTTAAAGAGCCTTTCTGAGTTCCTCCCTACTGTCTGTAAGAGCCTTTATAGAGCAGATATATTGAGATTTTCAGTCAATTGGAGAACGAAAACACATAGCTGTCTAATGCATGGTAGTTATAAAAGTTACAAGTAGTCTGGGTATGTTTTCAATAGAGCAAACCATAGTAGTCTTGGAAAACAGATTTACCCCTACACACTTGTGTATATCTTAAATACTTATGCAGGTAATAGTACTGTCCATACCTAGAAGGCAAAGGAAAGAATCAGAGGCTTGTTCTGTAGTGTATTTTACTGGGACTATATCTGCAACTGTGAAAAAAAGGCTTGGCTAGAAAAAGACAATCATATCAGTTAAAAGTAGTTAATATGTACAGCAGCACATATTGCAATACAGAATATAGTGAATATTTCTTCTTGCTGCAATTTTGCACATTTACTTGAGCCAGGTAATAACAGTGGATTTCACAAATGTCATTTATCATTTGTCACAGTGCTTCAAGCAAACATCCTCGAGGTTGAGCCACTTAATTAAATACTCATTATCTATAGGAGGAAAGAAACTGGACAAAGTGAAGCTAAGTGTGCTGCCTCTGATGCCTTCTAATATACATAATTAGTGTTTCTACCCTAACCACTGAAAGACCACTGGGTCAAGGCTATACAGAAAGATTTATATATTGTCATTACTATTTCTTTAATCCATGAGGATAATTTAAACCATGACAGATGTCCTGACAACGGTATGGAAACTTCCATGTGCACAACAGATCAATGGATTGAAGCACATAGGAGGCTAACAAATGTGTGGCTCCTTTGATCTCTGCCATGACCCTTTGAAAGAATTCAGTTGCCAGATCATTTCCTGCAACTCTGATAAGAGCAGTGAGGGACTCATCGCTCTGTGCCATAGTCCGGAGGTCATCAGTTAGCACACTTTCAATCCCTGTAAGCTTTTTTTTAATAAGCTGAACAACATTGACATAGACTGGTAAATAAAGGCATTATGGAGATTTAATTTCTGACTGACCTTCCTCACTGCCTTATCAGGTCGGTTCACACCTAACATGCTTCTCTCTTCTCCAAGCTGACTAGTTATAGTGTCATAGGCAAGCTCTTCTTTCCCATATCCAGTCCAGAGGTCCAAACTTCCACTCACAATAGCTACCCTGTAGCTATTTTTAATGATGAATGAATACTTTTTGTAGACACATCTTCAACAAGTACCTGATCATCCTTCCAAATATAATGCAGAAAGGGTATGAGGAAAGACTCCCTACCTGCTTAGATGAAGAGGCACCAAATCCCCACTTCTTTGCTACTGATTCAGTGTAATTCAGAAGAAAAGGGGTTTTTTGCATTGATCTAGTCAAGCATAAGAACTCTAGATGTAGGAGCCCAAGGCAAAAGTCATTACAAAAAGAGCAAAGAGGAACCTGACCTGCATTTCAGCGAAGACTAAGGCAAACCATGAACAGAAGTGCTCTTTCTTTTGTCAGCCAAGTACTATTCTATGTTGCTTCCCCTTCTAGGTAGAGAAAGCCAATATAGGGTTAGAAGTGTTCCGGGACATGGAAAAATTTTCTGAGTTCCCCCAAAGTCAGTGACAGAAGCATATTTACTCTGTCAGAAAAGTACACATAATACACATGGCCAGCTAAAAGTAAAGCAACAGCTTAAAGTAACAATGAAGTTTGCAATGATCTGTAGTTTCTGTAGAAGATATCTAAAAAGTCTAAAGCCACAGCTTTCTCACAACTGTCCTGAATCTGTATGAATTGCAGTTGGCACAATTATTAAAATTGGGACAATTTTCACAGGCATAAAGGAAGCCTTATTTTTTACATGAGAGCTATACCTCTAACAAACTTAAAACACCTGCAGGCTTGTGCTGGGGAATTTTACAGAATAGATCTCAAAGTATTAATGTGAGCAAAGTGGCACTTTGTTCCTAGGTTCATTTACTGAAGGAGCTGAATTATTTGGCTGAAATATTATGGAATTCAGCCAGGGGCACAGGAAAGATATGAAACAGTTTGGCTTAAACTTGGTGCTTCAAAAATGTATAAACAATTAAAATCAGTATTGTATAATCGGAACAGAGGCTGTTTTCCCTGGTGTCTTCAGTGGTGCATAATAAATGGTGCTGTTTGCACCAAATGTAACAGACACACAGAGTTCTTACCCTACAACTTCTCATTCCATTATTGCAGCAGGGAAAATGACCTTTTAATAGAAATACTAAAACAGTTTAAAAGGTCATTAATGACTCATTCTATACAATATACATTTATTCTCCACCTAGCATTCCATCTTAATTAGGAGCTCAAGAAGCAACCAAGAAATAAACATCATCTGAGGGTATTCCTATCATTATTCTCTAGACATCTAGAACATCTCCAAAGTAGAACACAGTCCTCCCAACCCCTGAGAGACAAGAAAAGATTTGAGGACTTAGAGATGCATATCAGTCCTTCCTGTATGCCAGCTGAAGCTAAGATGTACATGCCACTATGACTCAGCAACAACAAACCTGCAATTTCCTGCAGGCTTTGGGCATTTGACATTAGAATGACTCATTGTCCATATGGAGAGTCGAGTAGTCATTTGCACAACTGCACCAGAGCATCTTTAAAAGAATTTAGGATAAATAACTGTAGTTTCAAAGGTATCCTTTTTCTTATAACTTTTTTAGTTATTGCAGTAACCTCTCTGTGATTGTTTCAACAATGAGATGCAGCTGCAGTTATGACTCCACAACTCTTACAATACAGCATTTCATCTCATCTTAGAGGTTCTTATGGCACCATTTTTCCACTAAATCTTCGATATTTGGCAACACTAAAATAACTAATACACAAATATTGCAATAGAGAGGTCATCACTGAATTGTGGTGAAAGAAAGCTGAGCCATATCCTACAGGCCTGGGCATTTTACATGCCTGCAGATCAAGAAGCAAATCACACTTCACTCAGTGAACAGCCTGCCTTCAGCACTTGAGCAACCCCACACTTCCTAGCCCAACCACACAGTGGGCTCAAGGACCTCCTTGCTCTGAGTGAGGAGTTGAAATTAAAAACACATGCTAAAATGCACAAGATCTCTTCACCCCTGCTTTGAAAGGAGGCCACAGCTACCCATCTACAGCCAAGAAGTCCCACACAGAGCACAAATTCATTCCATAGAGGAATCAATATTAGTTAGTCTTTCTCCTTCATAAGGGCATCTAAGAACTAGCACATGGACTAATATTGCCACAAAAAATAACAAACCCTTATTGTCCAAAGGTCACCTACATTAAGCTTTGACATCAGTGATGTGAAAAACAAATGCAGGTTCAAATCTGATGATGGAGGTTCCTAAGCTGTTACATAACAAAAGGTTTCAGTCACCTTTTCAAACCAACAGATAAAGAACTAACTTCAAAATTAATGTTTGAAAATAATATTACTTAAGTTGCAAGTTCTTTTGCTGTCATTTACTATTTCAGACATGCAACTATGGGTCTGCAGCTGGTATGTGACTTTCCATTGGGAAATGCAGGCTGAAGAACTGAGGTCTGACAATGGAAGTTAGGAAATATCAGATAAATTATTTCCTGGTGACCTTTACTCTGTTCCTTGCACAACTGCATTTCAGTACAGTCTTTAATTATGTAATCATATCCTATTCTTCCCTTTTTTTTTTCCTCTAACATTTATGTAGAAAATTAATTCCCATGGTAGTTAAAGTCTGAGGCAACTACTGTTTGTGGTGATCCCCAACTTCTGTGCAGCCTGATCTTTTATTTTAAACTATATTTTTGGCATAGATTTTTTTTAATATGTGATTTTATATAAGGAGATAACATCAAAGTTATCTGGTTTTGAGTGTCTTTTTTGAGTTCCTATTTTGAGTGTCTTTTACCACAGCGTTGCAGGTGGCTGGCAGAGGCACTCTGCTTTTTGTGCATCACAGGCTGGAACAACAATATGCAATGCCATGTGAAAAGTTTCAGTGCTTGATTGATTTGTTTCCAGAAGAAATTTTTTTCTACTAAACACTAACATGCGATAATTTTTTATGTGGGATGTTGCATTTTTACTGAAAATCATGAAAAAAAAAAGAGATATGAGCAGCTCAGCTTCAGTTCCCACAAGGCACGAGAGTCGCATTCCACATAAAACCCCCAGAGTTTTAAACACAAAAGTTTGAGGTTGAAAATTGATGAGGTCAAGGTCACACCTGCAGCATTCAGTTTTTCACTGAAAAGCCAATACTTTCTTCAAGGGAAGAAAATCAATCCTCCTACTAATTTTACTTCCAAGTGGTAGCCTGCTTTATTTGCAAATGGTATTAGGCAATGGCAGAACAGCAGAGAACAAATGAAACAAAAATCTCTTTTCAGTGTACTTTAACTTGCATATGAATTCTAAGAGAAGAAACTGTTTCTAATTTTGCTTACTTAGCCTGTATCAGCTCCTTTCTTTATAGTTATAATGAACTTTTAGAGGCAGGATGACCTCCCTGAAGAACACTATGTTTCTGTCCCTACCAGTCAATGGCTCCAACTACTGAAAACACATCTTTCTTTTTTCTCTTGGCAATGCAAGAAACTTTGATATTTGCTGTTTATGTTTAATACCTATTCAAAAGCATCTTTTCCAACATGTCACTGATCATACCTGAAAGCTTTTTTGCATTGTCCTGAGGAAGCTAATTCATTCTGGTTTAATCTACAGATAACTAATACAATCCAGATCTCAGTTTTGCACTTTATTGAACTGTGTGGCTCAGCTGTCATGGCTACTTCTATTCTGGTCTGTCCATACCTTCAGCCTGTGTTTCTGGGTTTGTCTACAGTGTGTGGTTGGCTGCATTCAGGAGGATGTTCTTCATTTTGGCTTCTCTTTTCAGTCTCATAACTAAGCCTAAAGCAAAAACATAAAAGAAACAAAATACTTGAGGATTGTGATGAAAAACAAAGCTTTCTTAGAGGTCATTAACCTGTGAACCTCTTTAATCAGTCAAGAAGAGTCGATGCTACCATGGAACATGGGAAATATTTTAGACTTATAAAGTTTTATTATGATATAAACTTTTGGTTGATGGCCCTTTTTATGAAATTCTTTTATGAATATTTAGGAGAACAGATTTTTCACTGTACAGCTCTGAGACTTTGTTATGGCTTGCACCAGACATCCTGTGCCTGGAGCTAACAAATAGCTGCAACAGCAGAATTTAAAAAGCAATACTGTAGATTCCTATGGGAGTCTTCCTTTCCAAAATCCCTTCGTGCTACTGAAATGCCTTTTGCTCCACTAAAATCAGAAGTTTTACCAGAAGTGGCTTGTTATCCATACTATCTCAGTGCTGTATTAGTTTATGGGATAGGGAACTCACAGCACACAAGAGGCACCTCTAACTAAGCTGTTCAAGAAATGGCAATTAATAGTTGTTTTGCTCATCTGAATAAAATCTGCTACTGTGCACTGAAATGACTCTTTCAGACAATCTCTGTTGCTTTGCGGAAAAATTTCTTGAGAAAAACATTCTTTTTTTATGGTGTAGTTACAGGATTATTTTGTTTTTATTATGGCTCTCATTTTTATTTTTATGAAAATAAACACATGCACGAAGATAGGATTTTTATTATTTGAGAATTATTCATAATGCCGCCAGGTTTTTGCATTAATTTAATGATTTTTATATTTGAAGGGCAATCTGTTATTTACTACTAACTAGTTACTATCTACCATAATACTACAGAACAAATGACTTGTTTCTCCATGAACATCATAGAGATATATGTGATGCTGCAGTAGACTGTCATGAAAAATACTATTGTCACACTCATGTTTATGATAATTTTATATGGGAGATAATGAGTGTTAGCAGTTGAACTTCACACAACTGTTTCTAATAAAACTGAGGAAAAACCAACACACCACAAAAACTTACTGACCTTTGCTGCTTTAGGACTATTGTTGTTTCCTACAGTCCTGCTTTGGAGTTTAATGTCCTGTGTAAGTGAATTTAGGGTGCAGAAATATGGATACTGCTCGTAGAAGAAACCAAAGGAAAAAAATATTTTACTAACTTGTTTTCATTTTGTTGCACAAGTCAGTGCAGTCATTGCAAAACTGCCATAAAGAAGCATTTTTAGAAATTAATTTTCTATGAGAATAAATCATATTGTTGGTTTTTAGTAAGCAAAATAACATAATGAAAATGCCTCTATCTTTGACATTTTTGTGCCTAATGAAGCTTCAGACACTTAATATTAATTTACAGAGGCATAATATTGTAAGCAAAGCTACCACCCCTTTAATCTTCATTTTCTCATAATCAAGGTCTTGAACCCAGTATTTAATTTTCAAGTACAGTCTTTTCTTTTTATTAATACAGACTAACTTCTGTTAAGGACATAAGTGGAAGTAGGACCAGATCATATGTCCTCAGTATGATGTTTACTATCTCTCAGCACAGGCATAACTTAATCACCTTAAAAAACCCCCCAATTATAGATGCTTGAAATCCACAGGAAAAATGGATCATATGTTACAAAATAATATTTTCTTTAAATTTATCAGTACATCCCCTTACATATAAAGCAAATATTTCATCATTCATGGTCTTTCCTTTTTCTTTACTAAGGCAGGATTTCCATTTGAAGAATTTCGACATGATTTAAAATATCTTTCAGACTTTTCAAACAATTCCTCAAAAGCTTACCAAACTCCACATCCACAAGTCTAGTTTCAGAGATATCAAAAGGATCTTCCAGTTAGTTCTTCCTTCCCCAAAATGGTCCTATGGGCTTGAAAAACTAAAATCCTTTTTCTAAAAAGCTACAACTTCTTTTTGTACTGGCCTTCTGAAATTCACCTGCCTAACGATTCTGCCTGTCAGTTTCGAAGATAGAGGATAAAATTACTGCAGAAAACCAGTTCTTTTTCATAGAAAAAAAACCCAAAAACAAAACAAAAAAACCAACCAAAAAACCAAAACCAAACCCATATTTAGTCCTATGGGAATGTAAAAATTTTGGAGCACTGAAGTGCTTCTGAATGTTTTTATTGTCATGTAAATTAAATCTTCTTGGCCTATCTCTGATCAATGCACCTTCTCTAGAAAGTCTCCTGCTGCTGGTGTTTTGTAAAGGTAATTTGCCTACCAAGTTCGAAGGTCGTAGGCAAGTCACCAAATTGTGTTTTCTGCCTGTTTAAGCTGTGGGATAGTTTCCAGTGGGCAGGTCTGAAAGCACCCTATCTAAATCTTTATCCAGTTGAAACCTGGGAATACCTCAGCTCCCATCAGCCTCCACCTGAAGGTAACCTGGGCACCTGGTCCAGAACATGGTCCCTCTGGACACCTGCAGCACCCCAGCTTGTGCTGTGGGTCCTCCCAGGGAGTGCTTCTACCCCCTTTATCAGACATAGCTGAATCCTATGCATACATATGAAGAAGGAATTTTGTTAAAATAGCTTTTCATGGCAAACACAATTTCTGCAAAATCCGCGTGTTCCATGAAAAAATTATCTTTTAATGAAAAACACTGAAAGATGATATTGCCTTTATAGTGAACATAAAGTTGTTCTTTGCTTCATAATGAACCCTAACGATGTCTTCAGGAGCCTTGTGATCTAGAAGCTGTTATTCCCCCTTGTCTCCTACGAAGCTTCCTGGATAGACTCCATTTCCCATGACTACTGGAGACATCCTTTACTAGAATGAAGAATGGCAGTTCTTTATCAGAACATAGATTTCATCCGATGAGTTTTTAATTCTATTCCTCTTTTCTCTCCTTATTAGACCATATTTCTGATGTAGAGGACTGAGACATCCAGGGCTGAAATTCATGCAGACTTTGTGAAGTCTTCAGGCATTGTTGGGACTTGAGAGCTATGAGTTGCAGATCCGTGTACCTTTCCTACAGCGAATTTACAGCATCAATTGAGCACCCAGTCAGCTTTAAAGACCCAAGTCCTGCCTTAACCCTAAAGCCTGGATATAAATTAGAAAGCATACAACACATTTTCTGTGCCTTCAGCTTTCAGCACACCATCCATTGGGAAGTCCTGGATCTGCTTACGGATGTGGTGGTGGGAGGACATCTGGGGCACAGTGACCATGAAATAATAGAGTTTTCCATACTCAAGAATGCAAAGAGGGCAATCAATAAAACTTCTACCCTGGACTTCTGCAGGGCAGATTTCAGCCTACTCAGAAGACTGGTTCAGAAGGTACCTTGGGAAACAGCCCTTCAAAACAAAGGGGTCCAGGAGGACGGACATGCTTCAAGAAGCACGTCTTGAATGCACAGGAGCAGGCTGTCCCAGTGAGTGGAAAGGCGAGCCAGTGGGGAAGACATCCAGCCTGGCTGAACAGGGAGATTTTGAAGGAAATTAGGGGGAAAAAAGAGAGCTTACTGACTATGGAAAAAAGGGCTGGCTACTCATGAAGAGTTTAGGAATATAGTTAGGTCATGTAGAAAGAAAATTGGAGAGACAAAGGCATAATTTGAACTCAATCTAGCCACTTCTGCCAGGGATAACAAGAAGTGCTTCTACAAATACATCAATAGCAAAAGGAAGGGCAAGGAAAACCTCCATTCTTTGTTGGACATGGGGGGGGACATAGTCATGAAAGACGAGGAAAATGCCGAGGTACTTAACACCTTCTTTGCCTCAGTTTTCAACAGTAAGACAGGTTGTCCTCAGGACAACTGGCCTCCGGAGTAAAGAGAGACAGGAAGCTGAATAGCCCCCCTGTAATCCAGGAGGAAACAGTTAACGCTCTGCTGAGCCACTGGGATCCTTACAAGTCTATGGGACCAGATGGGATCCACCCAAGAGTAATGAGGGACCTGGCAGAAGTACTCGCCAAGCCGCTCTCCATCATCTACCAACAGTCCTGGCTCACCGGGGAGGTCTCAGATGATTGGAAGTTGGTGAATGTCACACCCATCCACAAAAAGGGCTGCAAGGAGGACCCAGGAAACTACAGACCCCTCAGCCCGACCTCAGTGCCTGGCAAAGTTATGGAGCAGATCATCCTAAGTGCAATCACACAACAGCTACAGGATGGACAAGGGATCAGACCCATTCAGCATGGCTTTAGGAAGGGCAGGTCCTGTCTGACCAACCTTATCTCCTTTTATGATCAGGTGACCTGCGTGGTGGATGAGGGGAAGGCTGTGGATGTGGTCTATCTGGACTTCAGCAAAGCCTCTGACACCGTCTCCTACAGCATACTCCTGAAAAAGGCTGGCAGCCCACAGCTTGGACAGGGGCACCCTGTGCTGGGTTAGGAACTGGCTGGAGGGCCGGGCCCAGAGAGTGGTGGTGAACAGTGCTGCATCCAGTTGACAGCCAGTCATTAGTGGTGTCCCCCAGGGATCAGTGTTGGGACCAGTTCTATTTAATATCTTTATTGATGATCTGGATGAGGGGATTGAGGGGATGAGGTCAACTTGCAGATGACCCCAAGTTGTGGGGGAGTGTTGCTCTGCTGGAAGGCAGGAGGGCTCTGCAGAGGGACCTGGACAAGCTCAGAATATTCTGTGATTCTGGCAAAGAGCTGGCTGAATATGAGCCAGCAGGGTGCCCAAGTGGCCAAGAAGGCCAAAGCCATACTGGCCTGTATCAGCAATAATGTGGCCAGCAGGACTAGGGAAGTGATTCTTCCCCTGTACTTGGCTCTGATGAGGCCACACTTGAACAGTGAACATCTATTCAGTTTTGGGCCCCTCAATTCAGGAAGGAGAATGATGTTCTGGAGCGTGTCCAGAGAAGGGCAATGAAGCTGGAGAAGGGTCTGGAGCACAAGTCTGATGGGGCATGTCTGAGGGAGCTGGGATTGCTTAGCCTGGAGAAAAGGAGGCTCGGGAGAGACCTTGTCACTCTCTACAGCTACCTGAAAGGAGGCTGTAGCCAGGTGGGGATTGGCCTCTTCTTCCAGGAAACTAGCAGCAGGACAAAATAACCTAGTCTCAAGCTCCACCAGGGGAGGCTCAGGTTGGACATCAGGAGGAATTTCTTCAGAAATTCAGAAAAAAACAGAAAAGGTTGTTAAACAATGGAATGGGCTGCCCAGGGAGGTGGTGGAGTCACCATCCTTGGAGGTGTTCAAGGAATGACTGGACGTGGCACTTAGTGCCATATTGTAGTTAACGTGGTGATGTTTGGTCAAAGGTTGGACTTGATGATCTTGGAGGTCTTTTCAACCTTATTGATTCTGTGAAATGCAACTCTTTTCACTCTTTAGTCAAACTAATCATTAGTTCAGTAATATCCACTTACCTTCTTAATGGGTGATTTGTATCCATGGCTGAAGTGCCAAGTATTTCAGTCTGACTCATCACTGTTTAAGTTCTGAATTGTTCTGTCTCACAGTTTTTGCAGCAATGCTACTAGTCTTTGCTTACTCACATTAATAGCTTTGCCATGGCCTCATGTCTCCCTCCTCAGTACCTTCCCAGCAACTGTGGGCAGAAGCCAATGTTTTCTGTCTGAAGCAGGTTGGAAGACTTACTGCCTCTTCCATGAAAGAGGAATTCTTGCTCCTCTGGAAAAGCCAGTCACAGCTTTATCACTCCTTGCTGCTGAGCATACACTCAACTGATCTAAAAAAGCGTTGGAATGTTCTTGAGAACTGGAGCTGCTGGCAAGGCAAAGAAGTGGCAGTCGCTCCCTGCTGCCTCCAAGAATTCACATTCTGCAATGGGGATTTTCCTCTCATTTAAGCCTTAAAACATTCCTAAGAGGAACAGTTTGTCCTCAAGTTGGCACAATGTTGCATTAAACATTTGCCACTTACTGTTCTGCAAGCTGTTAAGCTTCCTGTGAAAGCAGTAAGATACCACAGAAGCACTCTTTTGTAAACAGAGCCCTACATCATTTTATTTAAGTACTGTGGCAATACTTTCTGGAACAAAACAAGGGGAAGTTGCATCACTATGTGGTCTGCAAATGAGGCAAGAGGAACTATTAGCCTAAATTAACACTGAAAAACAAATTATATTCAACCAGGAAGTCTTTTACAAGGAAGAGCATGTAGTAAGGAAAAAAATACAACTTTAATTCTAAGCATAGGAGATAGGATATACAGATAAAAAGAGAGGAAGGGTGTTATTTGAGAGTAGTCCTGACACACAATTACAATGGAAAATAAGGAGAAGAAAACCAATGAAAATTGCAATACACTCTGAAAAAAAAGCATAGAAAGAAAGGAGAAATGTACTTATTACAAAGATTCTGGACAACATTCCAAGTGAGCAAGAAGTCCCTTCTTTTCTAACTCTACAAGGACACCAGCTTCATACTTGGTAACAAGGGTCCCTTGCTTTGCTAAGGCCATTGCTATAGCCTTACTCACTGAACTGTAGAGCTCATTTGAAGTCTTGAATCATAACCCTATTTACTATTTGCTTTACGAGCCCCTACTGCTAACAATCCAGTTACAACACAAGAATTAACAGATAAACACAGATGAACATCATTCAGTGAATCTAGGTGGTCCTTTCTAGCTTAGCATCTCCATAAAAACGGGAAAACACACTGAAACTTTCTTGTTTGCCATGATAGACACTGTTTGAAAAACACCTGCATCCTAACCACCACCATCTGCACCCTAAATGCAGTTTTTGCCAGTTTCTGTTTTTCTGAGTGGATCTCAGTAAATGTAGCAGAATGAGAATCCTGTACTTATCTGTATCTCTGCAAAAAGTGATCAGGCTGAACCTGCTCTAGAGGTGCCAAGTAAACAACTTGCTAGAATAAACCAGTTAAAGTACTACACTACTTTACAGAAGATTAAACATTCCCAGAACTTCTCTGATACTGAAAATGGCTAGACCAGAATGTCCTAGAATTGACCAGAATGTCCAGAATGTCAGCACTAGTGATCACTCTTTCTCTCCAAAGCATGGTAGATTGCTTTCAAACCACCTAGAGGGAACAGCGTCTGTACTAACTCCCAAGTAGTGTCCAAGAACTGCTGGGAGGAGTCTGAGCTTATCCAGCCTAAACCTGGGACAAAGTTAATGATCTAGCACTGTAGATGACTGAGTTTACTGCTTTGGAAGATGTAGTGTAAGAGACACCTTCTGTGGCACTAACCACAGGGAAGTCATGAGCAAGAATTAACCAGAGAACAATAGCGCTTTCAAGGATTTACTGCAAAAGCACATTAATTGGACTGCATCCTTGTAGGTACCCAAGGCAGGAAACAGATCAATACATCAGAAAGCAACCTCCTGAAGGAACTCTTGTTCAGCAGAACACTGCTTGGACGAGCCGACTCAGGACTGTAAGCACAGAAATTACCTTCTTTTGTCTGCTTCTACAGCAAGGCAGTTGAGTGCTGCAAGGGGGAAGGCTGAGGAGGAAGACAAGGGCATCCCTATTTACAGACAAGATTGCACCAGAAGTGTCTGACTTACACAAAAAATTCGTTCTCTTGTTCCTGTAAGCAATCTAGCTAGACCACAAATACCATCCTGAGTGCTCATGTGAAAAGTACTTGCAAGTCATCATTCTGAGAATATGCTCTGAAAAGCAGAGCCCAAGGCTGTGACATCAACCACAGATCTCAGTATACCAGGACTGGATGCTGGTGAGTCATGGCATGCATAAAGCAGCAGCATTTGAGAAGCCCTTCATAACCAATCCAGTAAAATTTATTGTTCTTAATTTGCAATTAACTCAGCCTAAATTGACATAATAGGGAGAATCTGACTCTTAGCCTATTTATAATTGTATTTTTAAATCTTATTTATCAAATAAATGCATCTTCTGTTTCTGAAATGACATAAACGAGTATTACTTTTTTCTTAAATGAAGCAATGCTTCATTTCATCCAGTAAAGGAACTAAACCCTAGTTTGCTAGTACTTGGTCTGTGTCTGAGAGAGAAACAAATTGACACCCTTAAATCTTGCCCCAAATGAACTTTTGTGCAAAGTTGTGTCTTACAGCACAACTGAGGATTTACATCAACACACTGACTCAGATCCTGCCTGAAACCACAACTGGGTTTATGTTGCTGTACGAGAGACCAGAGTTTGGCCCCCTCTCTCTTTCTTTTTTTCTTATAAAAACATCAACTCTAATTCTAATCTGATCTGTGGGATAACCGCAAAAGAACTCCTATGTCAAGGTAGCTGGCCTGGGGTGGCATCTGTATGGGGCTGTACTGCGTGGATCAGCAGGCAGGAGCAGGAGCACTCAGCAGCGTAAGGAGGTGTCGCTAGGCAACGAAGGTAACCATGGATACCTGCATCCTCGGCAGCCCTTGGGTTTCTGAGATTAGTCATTCATCTGGAAAAACACTTTAAAAAAATAAATAAAAATTAATGTGTTACAATACAACACTGTCTCTGCATAAATGTTGTTGTAATGACGAGATGCAATTTAATAGACCTTACTTTACTGGGACCTGTTTGCTCCACCTCAAGACTTGGAGAACTCTAGGTGATAGAATCATAGAATCACAGATAATTTTGGATTAGAAGAGAGCTTAAGGATCATCTAATTCCATGACTCCTGCCATGGGAACCTTCCACTGGACCAGGTTACTCAAAGACCCATCCAACCTGGCCTTAAGCACTTCCAGAGATGGGGTGTGGTTGCTCATTTTCAAATATTTCAAGCTGCAGCATTAGTGACACAACCAGACCTTTGGCCAAGGGTCACATGTTTTAAAGCCCTTCATTAGGGAAATACCACGGAGTTTTAAATGCTGCAAAAAAAAGCAGTAGAGTTCCTTTACATATAAAGTGCCCAGTGAGATTGACTGTCCCTTCCCCAGAAAGGTGACATTGGTGTTCAGTTGGTATGTATAATTGCTTGCTGATTAATACCAAAGTTGCCAGTAATTATATGCCCACAACTAATGCTCTCCCACATGTCATCTTTCATGTGCTGGAGACTTCCAATTAGCAAAGGCAGCTCAGAGAAAACAGCATCCTGGAGGCTACAGCAGGAGGGTCAAAGAGAAACCAAGGTAACCAGCACCTTTCATTCAGCTCTTGCAGGAATGTGACTGTGTATAATACACATGCATGATTTTAACAAAGCCAGAAAAACTCCAAAATCATTGGCAGTCCATGGCCACTATGCCCTGAGCAAAATTTCCTCCTAATTCCAAGCCTGGGAACCCATTACACCCTACACTTACATGTCTCACTGCACACATCACCTGAGATACTGGTATTACCAGTCTCTTTCCTACCACTTTTTTCACCTAATACTAAATAGTTGAGTCAATAAAATAAATATTTAGTTAGTATAGGCATTCACAGGACCGTGGATTTGCCCTCGCACAAATGGTATAATCAAAGTGATTAGCTCAGTCATTCCCTGTAGGGTCTTGTAAACAAATTATTGATTCTTGGGTGTTTGAGGGATGTTGATTAGAATTAGAGTTTACAGCAACAGCTCTACTTCATCAGAAGAAACTGTAGAAACATATCAAGGAGCTCAGCTGGTAATTAAAAAGTAATCTTTCTTATCATCTGTGATATGCTGGCTACTTTAAATATGAATATAAAGAAATAAGTAAATGAAGTAATGATAATACACAAGCTGTATATATTACCTATCTTGCCTTAATTAAAGTAGTTTACTTTGTTTACCATTGGAATGAGGCAGGCCCTGTGACTTACTTTAATCTGCTTATTCAAATTCTTTATTAAAATCATGCTTTTCAGCTGTGATCGCTAAGCCAAATAATACACAGTGTGAGCAAAAAGCTTACGAAAATCTGTATAAACTATTTTGATCAGTCTTAACCAAAAGCTGAATTTGCCTTCAAACAAGGAGCCTTTTTTTCCATGAAGCCCTTTAGGAAATCTCACTGCAAATATTCTTAAGCTTAAAAGGTAGCTACTGAGGATACCATTTGCTTGCTAGAAACATTAAATTTGATTTACTGTGCATTTCAGAAAAACCGAGAATGGAGAAAAAAATTGTTTCACTCAGTCATACATTTGCAATACAGGCACAATCATAAACTACACTTTGATCAATCTTATGGCTGGGCTTCAGTGATGTTGACTTCCTTGGACTAAAGAATTTGGGAATAACTCAATAATTTAATAGATTTTGTTTCATGAAGCCTAAATGTATATGTACATCTATACAGTGTCCTTGCACCTTCACACATAGTTGCACAGTTAGCAGAGATTCTGATTTAGCAATCAGGAAAAGGTTTTTCCTCAATCAGAGATGTAAAGAAGGAACAAAGTGGTCGAAGCCCCAGCCATGGGGGCTTTCATTGTAAATGATGAATCATAGAAAGAGAAAAGTCTTAGACTAGATAATTAGAATCAATAGATCTTATGCTAAAGTGACAGCCATCTGAAAACAACACAAAGAAAAGACTGGAACAAGACACACTATAATGGATGCATATTATCAAAACCCATTTGATTTAGTAGCTAGCCTGTAAATCTCATCACAAATTTATTTACACATGACTGCCCAGACTTTCTGCTTTAGACTGGCTCAGAAATGCCTTGGCCTTTCTCACAGTATTGCTACATTTCTGCTCACAAACCCAGCCAAAGGCAGAAGTACCTCAGACTAAAAAAATGAAGGAATAAATTATTTATTAAGTAAAACAATTATATTCTGAACATTAAAGCTGATAAAGCTTAGTTTCCGTATAAATCTGTGCCTTGTACTTGATTGACTTTGGCCAGACATGGACACACGCAACTGCTTTTCACAAACTGTGTTGCCCAAATGAAGTTTTTCATTCCAGGCTCCAGGCTTCTTTTTCATGCACATTCTAATAGACTATACATTTCTAGTGTAGGCTTTAATTAACAGACTTCCTCTCATCTAACTGTTCGTTTATTTGCAGAAATCTTGGAGCTTAATTATTTTTGAAATCTCTACCATTTTGCTAAACGTAGTAGAAATCAGACAGAACTTTCCAGTTATTAGGGAGGATTAAGAAAATCACCATACGTGCGGAATTACCTCAGCACATGCAGTTGTATAAACCTCATTTCTGTTTGACAAACAAACAAACACACAAATAATTTAAAACACTGATTCCAAGAGGGGTTTGACTGCATTAACCTGAAGGTTGCTAAATTAGACTGTGTCTGCACTGTAAAAGATGCAGAACTGGATTTATAATGCGAGGGTTCCTGCACCTTAGGACCTGGAGATGCTCATAGGAATCTACAAAATTTTTATTTAAATCTGGCTTTGACTTCTTTATGTCATTATCACCTGGAAAGTTTTTAAAGACTGATTCTTGGTTCAGATTCCCCAGTCACTGCTATTAATCTCTTCATATATAAACTATCTATCTCCCATTTTCTCTTCATTATTACCTATTCACTGAAGTGTTGGAGTTGGTTCTGAATGCTAAGGAGGGGCACCTCTCAGCTTGCTAATGAGGACAAACACAACATTAATACAACTGTGACTAGCTTTAGAAGAATTTTCTGAGGTGATAAAATCAGTTCTTTAAACCAAGGGGTGGTGAATTTTCCCAGAGGATAAAAGGTTGCGTATGTGTTTCTTGTACAGCTCTGCAATATTTATTTTTGAACACAATGTTGGAGCGTACTGTTCATACAATGTGATCAAGTATGAGTGCTTTTACATTTCGAACTGCATTAAATGGATCGTATTTCACCGTTGCTGAGCTTGTGGCTGAGCATAAAACAGATTTCTCCCCAAGACAATGCCTGCAATTGTCTGTTTTTCTTAATAATTTATTTCACCACTTAATATCCTTCAATTTAATAGGCCCCTGTCTGTAATAAACTACTTTATTAACATCTGTTTTCACAACATTTTCCCCATGGGCTTCAATGAAGTCCAACACTATTACACATAGCTTGTGAAATGCAACATTTCATGGACAAGTTCAAGCAGACTAGAGTCATAGTGGCCAAATTGATCCCACCTACCTACGGTCTGGATTTGGAGGCTGAACGTGACTAGACTAGAAGCGACCTCTCATGCTGCTGAGATTCCCTCACCTGAAAGCAATTTTGTTGCTGCTGGACTTGAACAGGACCCTTAGGCCTTATCTATACCAAGTTTGCCCACATTTGGTGCCTTACAGTGTGCACTAGCCGGAGAGGGCAAGCAAGAGGGCAGGCACATCTGTCCACCTTTTTGAGACAGTGTTATCCTGGTTCCTGATCTGAGCTCTGCAATACCCATTTAAGGGACATGGGATTAAAAGTACAAACAGTATTGGGAATACATATTTCCTCATTTTACATGAGTTTTTCTCTTCCTGGTTCCAAGACTTTGCAGTCTTTTTGGCACAGTGGCCCAGCTTCATCCGCACTGTGGATTATGGAGCAGCCTGATGCTTCCCCAGACTCTGAGACAAGGAAGATGTGGTTTCAGCATCTCCCAGAACAAGGGTGATGGCCAAGGTCTTGCATTTCTTGGGCAAGTACACTAATTCCCAGGCTGCTGAACAAAGGCAGGTATTCCTTCAAAGGGAACTCAGGGCTGGGAAACTGCCAGGAGATGTACCTGCCTACATTGAGTCCCTCTATGTCAGAGTTTCAGCCATGAACAACCAGTGTCCATCTTCCTGAAAATACTTTTTTGAATCTTAGGAAACCTCTGCCTTTCCTTCAGAGGTCAAAAGCATCTCTGGTTCACATAACAAACACAATGGAAAATTGCCAGAACTTCGCTCCTCAGTGACAGGCCTGCTACAGCGGCAAAGTAAAAACCTCCCACCTAAGATATTTAGAAATAGTAAGATGTGGCAACGAATCAAGAGTGGTCTTTTCTGACCATTGCAAAATATTCTAGAACACCAATCAATTCTAAATCAGGTAATAGGGAAAAAAATTGGTCTCCTTTGTTGATTGATTGGAGTTTTGTAGCTAATTTTTTGAGGCTTAATTTGTGTAGGTTGCTGACTGGCAGGAATATGAATGGCATCTTGTAGGATGTGCCATCTGACTTACTTAGCTCTAAAAAGAACTTTTCTTTCTATGTGAAATACCAAACAAACCCAATAAATAAATAAATAAATAAATAGACCCTTATGCGAATTCACTGCATTTAGCTAACTTTCTGAAATTCTTTTTCTCTGTGTAATTCCTTTTGAACTTCTATAGTCACTAAAAATAATACTACTGCATCATCACAAATGTTATCTACTCATGGTAGCACATGCCATCTTTGATATCTGTAAGACTGCACACTAAATTGTTGTATGATAGTTTCTGTCAACATAAAGTGTTAATCTAACTTAACTCAAGAATTTTTAAGAGATCATAGAATCTTAAAATCGTAGAATCAAAGACCTCCAAGATCATTAATACAACCTTTGATCAAACACCATCACATCAGCTAAGCCATAGTCCTAATTGCCATGTCCAGTCATTTCTTGAACACACCCAGGGATGGTGCCCACCTCTCATTCCAATGACTAAACACCCTCAGCAAAGACATTCTTCCTGATGTCCTACTTGAACTTCTCCTGGCATACCTTGAAGCCATTTCCTCTTGTCCTGTCACTAGTTGCCTGGGAGAAGAGGGTGACCCCCAAACGGCTACAACCTCCTTTCAGGTAGTTGTAGGGGGTGATAAGGTCTCTCCTGAGCTTTCTTTTCTCCAGGCTGAACAACCCCAGCTTCCTCAGAGGCTTCTCAGAAGATTTGTGCTCCAAGTCCTTCACCAGCTGCATTGCCTTTCTCCGGACACACCTCAGCACCTCAATGTCTTCCTTGAAGTGAGGGGCCCAGAACCAGACAGAGGATTTGAGGTGTAGCCTCACCAGTGCTGAGTACAGAGGGACGGTCACTTCCCTGCTCCTGCTGGTCACACTATTTCTGATACAGCCCAGGATGCCATTGGCCTTCTTGGCCACCCACACACACTGCTGGCTTGTGTTCAGCTGCTCCTGACCAGCACACCCAAGTCCTTTTCTGCTGGGCAGTTTTTTGGGCACTCTGTCCCCAGCCTGTAGCACTGTCTGGGGTTGTTGTGACCAAAAGTGCAGGACCCAGCACTTGGCCTTAATGAATCTCATACTGTTGGCCTCAGTTCATCGATGCAGCCTATGCAGATCCCTCTGTAGAACCTTCCTACCCTCCAGCAGGTGATAAATCAGATTAAATTTTCACTGGTATTTCAGTGAAATGTATAGAAGATTTGATATCTGTCCTGATATTTTATTCTTTATAAACATGAGTGACACACAACAGAGACAAGCAAATAGTCCACTTTTATACATAAAAGCACCTGATATGTATTTATACATACCAAATATTCATATAAACATAAGGAAAAAAGAGATTAAAAATGCCTGTTCTCTCAATCTAGCCATCCTAAATTAGGAGACAGCCTCATATATTTTAACGCAGATGTGACATTGAGAAATCTGGAGGATGAGCAATTGGCAGTTGAAATTTATTTAAATCAAATTGCAAGATAATTATTGTTTAATATTCCACTTTGATGTAGCTTATTTTCTGCTTGACACATCTGTGAAGCTGTAAATTCAGAACTGTTCTCAGTTCTGAGAATCTGAAAGCAGAGATTACTCATCACCACCTAATTTGTTAGTGCCCACTAACACTGAAAAGCTAAAACAGGGAAAGTACATTTGATTTCCACTATATTTGTACTATAACTGAAACAAACACCTTGTAGCTTAGGTCACAAAGTACACAAAAATGAAAAGGTAACATTACAAATCTAAAAAAAATTAGGCAGTGGTAAACTTTTGTTAGATGAGTGAAAATACTGGCAGTCCCAGGTTGGTCATCTGTCTGTAGGAGGCCACTGGTGAAACCTGTGAGCAATCCCCAATTGATTTCAGGCAAAGGTGTTTGGGCCGGTTCACCTCTGTAACTGACTATCTTATCAATCTTGCCTGAAAATAAATTAGAAATTGGGAGCACAAGCATTCTGGCAGCCAAGTCACGTTTAAGGCCATTAATGGCTTCAGCTGAGACAGGTAGATTCAGAAGGGATGTCTTCCCATAGCCTGATTGATTCCTTTTGTGTAGTTTATGTTCCTCATCCAAAGAGTCTGTCTTCTGCAGACAAAAGATTTGTATTGGAATGTGTTTTGAGTACCTTTCTGAGGTCAGTAAAAAAAAACCAGGATTTTTGCTAAACAATCATCTCCCTTTCCTGTAAGCTTTCTAAATATTTTTTCTTGTTTTATTAAAGCAAATAGGAGCACACGTGGTCATATTCACATGACAGTACATGATACAATGAGGTTCCTTTCCATGAATTAAATGGTGCAAAGTTGGGGTATCGTTTTCTAAGTCACCTGCACACACATAGCTGACAACCTTAGGCACAGTGCATTCCAGGATTTATGGCAGAACAAAGCAGCCAGCATTACTGATGCAGAAACAGATTGCAAAAAGCAAAACAATGTGCTAAAGAAACACCACTCGTTCTGGTGGTCAAAGAAACTACTTTAGAGCAGCTTTCCTCATTGTCCAGACCTGAATATTGAATTGTTCATAAACACTTCTGCCATAGCCACATCCCTGGACAGCCCATACTGAACTCTGCAGGAAACACTACTTGACACATTTTATTACTATTTCCTTTCAGATAGAAATATCTCCTTTTTTCATTTAATGTTTCAACATGACAGTATTAGGTTATGCAAAGTAAACAATTAGTCAATAAAAAGTGGCACTTAAGCTTTCTGTGAATAAAATATGCTTCTTTTTTTAACTACCAGAAAACTGTCATGTCTTCAAGGCTGCAGTTTTATTTTGCAATTCTGGCAAATATTTGCCCTTGAAATTACCAGTTCTAACTACGAACAGAGACAAAACCTATGCTCAGGTTTATTGAGAGGCAGCCAACACAGAAAGGTGAACTGGGAGCCAAGGGTGATCCCAATGTAGGTAGCATCCCATCAGTAGGACACAGCCCCATGGGAGCTGGTAGCAGCGTTCCCCAACAGACACAGACACAGCAAGAGATGTACCAGGTTCAGGGTCCATCCAGAGTACTCAGCTGGGAGTGAAGGAGACAGGCTCAGACACACATCTGAGGGATCCATCCAGAAGACCAGCCACCTGCAGCAGAGGTCTAAGGTCCATCCAAGACACAGGCATGCCAACACCACAGCTCAGGCTTCAGCAGAGAAATGAAGGACAAGAAGCCCCGGGGCAAAGGGTGGGGGTCCCAGCTGAGGGTGGTCAGAACTATTAAGGTCAGCTGGTGCTCTCAGGGTCCTGACACATCTCACCATGAAGGAGCAGCAATATTTATTACAAGTCTTTCTTTGTTATAGCTTTCCTACATGAAAAAAACATTTCAGTCAAAGGGTTATACCAGTATCAGTGGTATCAAAAACATTTCTAACAGGTCTGACAGCAGAAAGTTTTAACCGATGTTATATTTCTTTTATCTATCTTGAAAATCTTCTAAAGGACTATTAGTCTTAGTACCAGATATATGGATCAACACTGGGCATAATTTCTTATCTTGCCATGTATTAAACCATTACTATTTATTTCTTATAGGTGTGTCAGTTAAGCTTTACTTTGCAGGTGCTATACAAGTATAAAATAAAACACCAGATTTTCCCTCAGCTGAAGTCCAAATGCTTTATTTCCAAAAAGAGCGTGAGCAGAATGACTTGTTGCTTATCCCTACTGGGCTGAAAGCAGGCTGCAGCGGAACAGGTAGGAATTATGCTTTTCTGTGATTTGCACATCTTTTAGACATAGTATAGCATCAGCCCTACAATAACTGGAAAGGTAATAATAATAATAAATACCATTTATTACCATGAAATCTGAAATAAAGCCATTCTGACTATTTTTGTTGGGACCTCTACTTACTTTATGTTTTTGTGCTCCCGTATGTGTTTGCCTTATGCCCCACATCATCCACATGCTTAGTTGGTCTGATCCATCCATAGTAGCTGTACCCAACTGAAGGGCAGGGAGCTTACTGCACTGCCTCTCACAGCAGGGGAAAAATCCCAGGCAAAAGCAAGGTTTTTTTGACCCTTAATACCTTAGGCTCTATTATATTTACTTTTGGCAGGAGGAAGATAAAGCACAGTTTAAATCTTGGGACTGAATACCAGTCCCAGAAATAAATATAAGTAGGTCAAAGGAGTAGTACTACAGAGTCCAGGCTAGCACAATCATGGATGCCAGATGACATTGCAGAAACCAGGTATCCCTAAAGTCAGTTTATATTCTCCAGAACACCGATAACAAGTACAAGGACAAAAGTGACTCAGTTTTAGATTCAAATTATTGCAGACTGAACTGCTGAGCTGTTTGAGCATGTAATTGGGTTAGAAAACATTCCACTGTATAAACTTCTGGAACTGTGTATGCTTTTCTGAGGGAAAAATATATGTGATTACTTACAGGTCTCCAAAGTTGTTCCTGGTATGAATCAAGCATACATTTTTTCCCTAGTTGGTTCTGAATGTAATATACACACCTATTTGCTGCCTCTCCAAAAACTGTGCAAGGCAGCCTGTGGTAAATGAGAAGCAAACAAGCCATGGTGCATGGCTAGTGACTTAAGCCTTTCTTAAATGAACATGGCTTATTTCAATTGTGGCTGAGTTCTTTTATATCAGCTAACCCTTTCAGAAACTGCATTGAAAGTCAAGAAATGAAACTGAGTTAATTATACCTTGGTCTAGCTTTTCTCAAATAAATAGCTCTTCTTCATAATGCTCATGCAAATAATAATACAAGGCACAGCTGCAAGGTAGAACAATAATTGCTTCTAATAGGAGGTTCAGCTGGTTTTCTAAATGTGGGATTCTACATATCAGCTCAAGAATCTGTGCCTGACATACCAGGAAGCTTTCAGCAAATCATGCCATGTCCTAGTGTTTCTTTATCATCTTACTTTTTCCTTCTTCTTCTTTCTTTACTCTCATCTCAGGAAGAGCCAGATGTACATGCAGTGTTTAATAACATGGAATCTATATTTTTCCTCTTTTTGTATTGCTCTTCACACATATGCAAAGGACTACGGATTGCTAAATCAAAAAACTTGTGAATTCTGAAAGTTTAATAAATTTTAGATTGAATTATGATTAAAGTTTTACTGAGAGTATATAATTTAGTCCTTCCCTTTCACTATACTCTTCATGTCTTCCAACCAGACAGCTGAAACAATATCTCATGACTGCAACCTCTACACACTCTCATCTATACTGATAGAAAAAGTAGGATTCTGTGCTTATTGGCCAGGGCTGTTAAGGGACTAAGGCAAAATTGGGAATTGCTCCAAGTACTGGTTGAATAACAAACTGGTGGTAATTTTCTGGTTGCCAAACACAGTGCCTAGAAAAATACTGGATGCAGCATCAAAGAGAGCAGTTTAGCTTACATATTATTTTTTGGCATTATTTGCAAAATATAGGAACCTTAAATATGTTTGGATAAATCAGTATTACTCTAGCAACAGGAACAGACTACATTTTGTCAGAGACCTTATTTAACAAGGATATTACTCTGTCAGCAAGTCCTTATCTGAGGAAAAAGCTAACGAATGTGCCTCATGAATTTTTATGTTATTTTTGTAATCTCGAAATTCAGTGTTGAAGCCAACAATTCCACTCTATTCCTGTAATGAATTTCTATCTTGTGTAGTGCCTTTGAATCATATATGTCCAAGTTTAGGTGCATAACTGAAGTCCAAGAGGTGAAACACCACCATAGTGAGGCTCCAGAGGTTTGATAGAGTCAATGAAGAATAAATATCTAGACTTGTTAATGTTTCTTTTGTGTTGAATGATAGCTTAAGAAGCAGTATGGCTTTACCACATATTGTCTTCTATCAATCATATTGAATTTCAGCCCCTTGAAATTCTCCTTTTTTATTTATGTACATATATTATATATATTTGTGTATATTTTAGCAGACTTTAAGAAAATGCCAGTTATGGATACTTAAAACTGCTTTGTACTTCTAAGACGCAATTTCTTATGGATCAATCTCCAATTCCCATTCCCCATCTAAATCTTCCTTGAGTTTGGTATTTTTCACACAAGCATAAAAATTTCTTCTCATAACCAGCTGATATTTGACAGACATCATGTGCAATATTCTGGCATCTTTTCCTAGACAAAGATAATTCAGTTTCCACAACAAAGATGGGTCATAGCAAATTTTGTCTACTGCTCAGAGATTAAATTCTGTCTTATTTCCAATTAGGAATGGCTATCAGCCAGTAAAATGGCAAAGAAAAATACTGGAAGGTTTGGCAAAATTGCATCTGCCTCTCTGATTAAATTTAGATTTTCCTTGACTTCACACAGTGAAGCCAAGATAAAATTGGTAACTATTTCCTGCAGTTAAGACCATATATATTCACATTTTGTGACATCTCTGCTTCTCTGTTATCCCACAATCCCAAATGGATCACTGTTATCAATATATACTACTATGTCTAGCTTATAAGGTTAAAGAGAAATAAAAGAAACCAAAAGAGGTCTGCAGGAGAAGAAATATCTCTGTTGGGTAAACACAACATCTTGTGGAGACAAGAATATAAAAACAGTAGTTTTGATGTCCAAGAAAATGGGAAGAGATTCATCAGAATCTCATTCAGCCCAGCTTCCCATAAGTTTGCTGAGACCATTATAGGGCTATTGAATCTTCCATGAAACTATTAAATTCTAGGAAACTATTTCTGTCTTCATAATCAAGACATATTATTGAAGATTTGCAGTGAAATTCATACTGAGATTTATCTCTGGTTACAGATATGCAAGTCCTCTAAATTGGTAGTTACTATCAATCTCTAGACACTAGCCATCGGAATCATGACTTTACAAAACATAGCTCCCATTTTTCATCCTCCTATGTCAATCACCTACATGCTTGCTTAGCCCACTGAACCACAGAAAGGTGACCAACTGAAAACATTGCTTGGAGTTACTCAAAAATCAGCTTTCTGGTACTTCCTTGAGCTTTTCCTCATGATAGATTAGAGACTGGCAGGTGTCAAGTCTGGACTTTTCAGCAGTGTAAGCATGGCTGAATTCTACTCCCTGATCTAGAACTATAAATTATTTCTATTATCATGAATGATAATTATCTTAAGGAATTATTATTTAATCTCCTCAATGAATTTAGATTTTCAAGAAGCTTTTGAAAAGATTCTGTCACAAAGGCTCTTTTAAAAGAGTTTGGTGTTGAGAGAGGAAGAAGGAAATTCCTCTCACGGATTAGCAACTGATCAAAAACAATCAAGTAATACTAGAAACAAATGGTAGATTTTTCTCACAGAAGGAAGGCACCAGCAGAATCCCTCAGATATCTGCATTTAGACATATGATACTAAACATATTCTTAAATTATCTGATTAAGAGGTAAATAGTGAGGAAAAAAATCTCCAAATGGTACAAGATGAATTACAAGAGTCAGCACTGGAAATGATAAGGACAAGTTGCAGAATGGTCTTATGATATAGAATATCTGAATGATAGAGGGGCAAATTAAATTTGTCATTCATGAAAGCAAATTCATATCTATCATTGTGAAGGAGAACAAACCATAAGGTGACAAATTTACAAACTTTTAAATACTAAATTTCAAATGACCATGAGGAAGGTAGGTCTTATGGAAAGTTCTCTGAAAAAATATTTTCAATGTTAAGAAGTGATCAAAGCAGAAAATAGATTAGCAAGAACTATTATGAAAACAGTAAAGAATGAAATGGAAATAAGGTACTGTGATTCTACCCCAAAGAGACACAGTAAAATCAGAAAATAAGTATAATTGGAGATTTGGAATTAAATAAACTAAGATTCTTCAGTATGGAAAAAAAATTACAGGGAAATTGGAGAGAAGTATACAGAAACTATGAAAATCATAGAGAGGGTGAACACTGTTTCCCATAACACAAGGACAAGGTGCAACACAGTGAAATTACAAGGCAGCTGGTTTAGAACAAACAAAAGCAAGTATCTTTTCATGTGACACATAATAAAACTGTAGCACTCTGCTGTAGGACATTGTAGATGCCAAAAGTATAAATGGGCTCAAAAAGCAATTAGACAAAATTAATGGAAGAATAAATGCAAGATCTTCATTCTGAAAGTCCCAAAGCCTCAGATTGCTAAAATTTATAATGTTATAACCATGGGAAAATAGTAGCCAGTGTCAGAGACAGATCAGCAAGCTAGACAGATCCATCAAAGTTGTTCTTACACTTTGAGACAAGAATTCAACTGTTTTTTGGTTTTGGTTTTTCGGAGTCTTTTTGGAAGTATGAACTTTACTCCTATTCTAAAATGAGCATATTTTAAAACAAAAGTCATGTTTGGACTTTTTATTAGTAGTTCAATAGTGGTTGCAAGCTAGTGATGAAATTACTGGTTTGATGCTGGCAATGAGTAGAAGCTTTTGTTATTTGATGGCTGATTTGTATGGTGGGGTCAGTCTGATTCCCAGAGATTAGATGATTGCATCCTAAAACCATACTCACAAATAAAACTCCAAATGAAAAGCCCCTTAGTTCAGCCCTCTTCATTAGAAAGGCACATTGTTTGGGATACATCACAATGCTTGCACTGACAACGAATTATTGTGTGCAAGATCTTATGATGTGCTTCTGTAAACCCTTCGTAATGTAACTGGAGAGTAATTTTCCAAACATTATTGATACTATTCAAGATTACTCCCTGCTCCTAAGAGTTTTCAGGACCAGGGCCTTTGTCTAATTTTAAGTAGTCTAGGGAATGAAAATTTCTACTTTCAGAATCCATGGAAGAGCTCCAATTTAGAACATAGCAAGTGACAAGACAGGTATTAGTGTAGAAAGTATCAATGGAGCCCATGTTACGCAACTTCATTACTTTCAGTGGTGAAGCTGAACTGGAGTTTTGCCTATTCATTTAACATGTGTTTTCCTAATAGATAAGGAGGCATTGTGCTGTTGAATAGCCAAGGGAAAGTGATGGTGTAGGCAGCAAAAGGAAAAAAAAACCCAGAAGCAGAGATTCTTTCATATCTTTATTACTAATACTTCAGTTTATACAATGCCTCCTTAACATAGAGGAGGATTTATTGAAAACTCATAATTAGTTCAGAAAACACAATACGACTCAGGTTCTTCTTCCTTGACTACTACGAGGAATTTAAACACTAATAATTATTTTGTGGAATAAACTTGGTTTTCATCAGTGTTAAATAGTGTTCCTTAGAAGCCAGGCAGAATGCAGGACATGTGGACTCTGAGGCGTATTGTGCTCTACAGAAACAATCACTACAGGATGATAAACCAGATACAGACATGCATGGGACTTTAGATCCCTGACATAAAAAGCCATAGATCAATCTTAAATGGTTAGAATACTGACAAATCCATAACTACGAGGTTCCATGAAAACAGAACAAACAAGGCTGCTTACTCATAGTTTAATAAGTTTTAGTTGCTAAATATATGAGGAAGAGACAATCTTAGATAGCTGCTAAAATTGTAGATGGTCTGAGATATGATTATGCTTTCTGCCAGTTTGGTTTAGTCAGATTACCATACAGTATCATTTTAATACAGGCACCAGACAGTTGTAAATTTGCCAACCATGTCAAATCTTTACTTACTGCTGAAATGAGGCTATGAAATCTGAGGTCGAGAAGAATAGGCAGCAGTGGGAGGATGGTAGGAATTGCTTGCACAGACATAGCACAGGGATTACACTTCATGGTGATCAGCATCTAAAAGATATCAGCAAGCAGCTAATTGTCTATAAATTACTGTATTTACCAATTCAGCAGGGCAAATTCTAACCTAATGATATTTAAATTTAATATGCCTGCTACACAGTCAGACAGATTATAAATTAATTCTTTTTCAATTACAGTTTTCTCACAACAAAAGCAAACAAATAAATGAGAGAAAATAGTGTTTTCATTTGCTCTTTCAGTGCTTCATCATTTGTAGTGTTTGCACATTGATGGATTTCTGAGATGTAGATTCACTCAAATGCCACCAAACAATACTGCACTCGAACAGAAAAGAACAGATTTAGCTGAAATCTAGTAAGAGGTTTTCACTCCAGCTATCCATTTCTGCCCTCTCAGGAGATAACTGCTGACTTTGCACAAAATTGCAAGACCAGCATACCTCTAAACATTTTGATCATATTTTCTTAATGCACTTATTTTTCTGGTTTTACTTTTACTTGTGACTTAGAACTGAAGCACATCTGCAAAAGGGGTCAATTCTGTTCTGCAAATTTTTGCACTGCAGATACATCTATAAAATATGAAAAAATATGTTTATTTTCTATTTCTCATTCTCTGTCTAAGGGTATGAACACGTCACATTCCATCATGCTGCTGCCTTGAACCTTCCCCACTGGTCTGAAACAAGCTTGTTCTCCAGTTTTGTATTTCTATCCTGCTGTGTCTTCTATACCTTCAGAGGCACAAAAATAAACCATTTAATCCTGTAAATACAATAGAAGTATTTCTGATTATTTTTTGGTTATGCTTTATTGTCTCTGCCACGTGATAATTGCTGATTCAAACTCTTTTCAACCCTGTTTCCGAACCCCTAAGCAAAGAAGTAAGGCAACCACCTTTCCTCCCATTTTTTTCCTGTTAGGTTATTAACACTGAGTTGTTTGCAATCACAACCTGTTGGCAACACATCTTGTTAGAACTTATGGGACATGAAATACTTCACTGACAGGGCAGGTCTACATTATACATTCTGATAAACTGCTAATAAATGCATTCTGACAAATGTAATAATACATTCTGAGAAGATAGTAAATACAGTAAGATATAGCTGCACGTTGGTGTCTTTCAGATGCTGGTACCTCATTCAGAACACCTTCCTCTAAACAAATTCTTAGCTGATTCACAACTGGATTAGGGAAATTGCAGCTGTTCCCTGATAACTGAATAGCATAAGCTCTGAGATACAGTGTTGGTCTAATAGAAGTTTACACGCCTGCTGATGCCTTTTATCTGCATCCCCTGTGAGATATTAAAGATATATTCAGAATAGTAATCCAGTGCTCTTAAGTCTGATACCCTGAGTGCAGAGGAGGATTAAATGAATGTTTGACTTTAGCTGTTTGCCTCACTCCTTCTCTGAAGGATCACCTATGGATACCTGAGGGACTTCAGGAAAGAAAGTGCATTTTAAAGGTCTGCAGGAAACCCTATGAAATCTTTCAGATTATGTAAAGATGGTTTCATCCTTTTTGGGGATAATGACCTTGTTTCTGGATCTGTTAATGGCTTTTCTGAAGGGTGCACAAGCATCCCCTAATGTGTAAGGCTATTTGCTGCAGCAGAGACCAAGGAAAATTAGCTTCAGTGTCCATAGGGAACTCTACAGCTAGCCCAGTTGGGAAGTACTGTTGTTCCTCCTCCAAGAGGAGTTGCGTTCTAACTGTTATCCATTTTATGGGCACACAACCAGGCTCTGGGTGTTCTGCAAAGAGGGACATCTTATAGGTTGGACTTAAATCCTATTCTGTTTCTAGAAATATAGTTCTGAAGTTGTAGCAATGAAGTCCAGACCAGAATCCTACCCCCGGCTCCATTTCATCTCTGAAGCTGTGGCCTGTTTGTGCAAAGCTCATATATATCACATATATCTATGCCCCTTTCACATTACAGCCACTCAAGGACTGATTTCACAAACTGAATGCAGTCTTTCCTTCATGTGGAGGCACCAAGCTTTTTCAAGCACCTCTGTAAATTTCTCTCCCCAAGCAGTTAATCTTCAGGGAAAAATAACCCCCTCCTTGCAAAAGGATATCAAGCAGACAAAAACATATTACAAATGGTATGCACATTTTGCAAAACTTTGCTTTTCCAGTGACACACACATGATAATATTTCTTGCCTGGCTGCTTGTCTGTCCCTGCAGAACCACGTTTTGATACGCTACTAGACATATTAATCCACTCTTCTCTTGGATTAAGCAAATAGGTGTTTTCATATCCTTGCCTGAAACAGACCATTTGCCTCCCTTGCTGTGCTAGGGTTGACCATGGTCTTAAGTACTACAGAATATCAAGGAGAAAGACTCTTCTCAGCTCACAGCAGAGCACAGCAGGAAATAAAACCAATTCTCCAGGACCTAGGCTCAAGTAAAGAACTGCTAGCAGTCACTCATTTCTCCTTAGCACGTGATACATGGAAATGTCACTGTCCCCATTTTAAACTTCTGCATCCATTCACAGTCATTACAGCATAACTGTCTGCTAACATCCATATTTCTCTTTAAAAACTCAGAAATTGAGTGGAATGAGGATGGAACCAACAGAGATGGTGAGGAAGTTAACAGGTCCCAACCAGCCAGTCAGCCTGGACTGCACAATTTCCACGCTGTAAGTGTCCCACTGAGCTCAGAAGTGATTCAGAGGCTGGGGACACATCAGTACTCACCTGCAAAAGTCCTTCCAGTGCAGTGTTTATGTTCTCAGTCCAGCCCAGGTGGGAAGTCAAATAGAAGCAGTGGCTACATCTGGCAGACTCAGCTTCCGGTGCTGCTGCCTCCTGGGGCAGTAGCTGAGCTCTAAAGCAAAAAGGATACAGAGAAGCACTGGATATGGCAGATTTGTGGAAAATAAAGGGAAGATGAATGTGTTGATTTTGACTGGTATAGACCTAGACACAAGACAACAAAGATCACATGAAGTACACAAGGTAAACTAGCACAAAATCATAATAATTGATTTTTCCAATGCAGGCAGTCACCATTCATGACCTGACCTTGCAAGTACATGTTGAATAGGTTCTAATCTGCTCTACCAGATAATCTGGCTCTGCACAATATAGCATAACTGCTTTATCATTAGACTTCATAACTACGTCTAAAATCAAACAAACCCTATGTTCTCAAACAAGTAAGTTTTATAAATTCATATTTAAATTTCACCAGACAGAAAATAAAGACTGTCGTGTGCTAATAGAATGCAAGATTAATTTTTGTCACAACTTACTGAAAAGTATAATATGAGAAAGAGCTTTTGCTTTCATATCTATTTTAAAACAACAATTTCCGAGCTTTTTCACTGAGTAACAAACTGTGTGTTGATTATCAAACCGCATTGCTCGGAAAGGTGGGTAACACAGAGCTCAGAGCCCCATTCAGTCTGCCCCTGAACACTTCCCCATCCCTGGAAGTGTCCAAGGGCAGACTAGACAGGGCTCTGAGAAACCCGATCTAATTAAATGTGTCCCTGCTCATTGCAGGGGGGTTGGACTATATGGCCTTTAAAGGTCTCTTCCAACTCAAACTATTCTATGATTCCATAAGAAACAATAAAGCAAGAGCTAAAAGAATGGCTTGTGTTGATGGCAAAGGACAAAACTGACAGCAACTAAACTGGCAAACACTGAGGAATGTGGTTTTGTCAAGATCAGAGGACCTGTGGTCTGATAACAAAAGGATGGCAATAAAGATAACACCATGTTGTATATATCACTCCTGTTCCTCTTGTCCTAATAGGAAAGCAGACTTTAATCTTAAAAGTACCTCAAACAAGGAAATATATACAATGGGTAACCCATTGTCTAAGATTCATGAAAAGAGAAATTAAATTCTGAAACAGAAGAATCACTCTGAAATAACGTTTGATTTCCAAATGGAATTGAACAGCAGTCCAAAAACCCATTTATTATCACCAGTGAGTAGGAAGGCAAGAGACATAGGGAGGAATCAACAACCATATCCTTTTCCATTGTCCATACCACACAGATGATCCTAGTCAGACCACTCAGACAAACACATCTCAGTGCTTGTAAGTGGGTATGAGCGAGTGAAAATCTAGGGTTGACTGAAATCGGGGTTTTTAAAATAATTTTCTCTAAGTTCTCACAGTAAGTTTTTCTCCATAAATTTCCCACAAAGCTGAGGAGAAAAAGGATGTGACTGCACTATGACATTAAACACCTAAATTTAAGTGTTATAGGTATCTAAGCTGTGAAGCTGTTATATTTGCTAATAAGATCATAGCTTTAATGTCTGCTCTAAGGTGAACTAAATTGCTCTTTTGACTCCAACCGTGTTGATTAGACTTCCATCAACTATAATGCGGCCATAGGCATGTCTGTATGCATCTACATGTAAAAAAAAACTAAACTGAAGGGTTTTAATGTCTAGCCCAGTATCACTGTCCTGCATACATCTTGCTCTAGATGCCATCTGTCTTTCTTTGTATGTGCTTCTAAATCATATTTCTGCAATGGTTTTTTATTTAAGCCCCTCTATTTTTCATTATAGACATGTTTAATGTGACCAATTTGTATTTTTTCTGACTTTGTTCGAATAACAGCATTAAATATTCTTAATTCATGCTTAAATTACATATTTCCTGAATTCACGTTTCATTTCGTGTAGTAGAACTGCTAAAAATTGGCATATTCATAACTGCTCTAGTTGTTTGGTGTTATTTATACTTAGTGCAAGACGGTTAATGCATTCTGGGTTAATTCTTCCTGAAAGTTTAACAATGGACAGATTATGCAATGTGAAATTCAGTATACCTGGAGCAATTATTTACTGTTTAGCTCACATAAATTTTCCATTTTTCAGAGATAATGGGGCATGGAAAAATGTTTAGATATTTCCATTGAAACAGATCAGATTGCATTTTACTTTCATAGTGAGAGTAAACACTTGTTCTTGAAAGTCCTGACAACAATATCTGAAATCTCTTGTTTAGTCACATAGCAACATTCATATCTAATGATAAAGTAAATTCTCTCTGCATTTGGCTGATGATAGTTTCACTGCTGAACTAAATACTCTCAGTTTCCAAAGAATGAGATTAAATCTCTCCTTTTTTCATGCTATTCTTGCTTGTAAGCTCATTATGAGTATACAGTTGCAGGAGTACAAGTAGAAATCAAGACTTTGGGGCTTCATTAGCTATTTTTTGCTGACTGTTTAGACTTGTGTGGTACCTTAACTTTCATTTCTGTGTTTCTTTGTGCATAGTGTTCATCATATAGTCCAGAATGTCATAGAATTCAGTATGCAAACAAATTTTAACGAGTCTTGTAATTTGTAAAATGTTGCTTTTAAAATCTATTTTACTCATCTTAATCACCAGTTGATTTTTGAATGAAGTCAAAATCACAGAATCACAGAACGGATAAGGTTAGAAGGGACCACAGTGAATCATCTGGTCCATCCTCCCTGCTCAAGCAGGATCATCCCAGAGCAAATCGCACAAGGTTCTGTCCAGGTGGTTCTTGAATATCTCCAGTGAGTCTCCACAACCTCTCTGGCCAATCTGTCCCAGTGCTCAGTCACCCGCACAGAGAAGAAGTTGTTCCTCATATTCAGCTGGTACTTCCTGTGCATCAGTTTCTGCCCATCTCCTCTTGTCCTATTGCTTGGCACTACTGAGAAGAGCCTGGCTCCATCCTCTTGACACCCTCCCTTCAGATATTCATAGACACTGATGAGGTCCCCTTTCAGTCATCTTTTCTTGAAGCTGAACAGGCTCAACTCCTTCAGCTTGTCCTTGTAAGAATATGCTCCAGTCCCTGATTTTTTAAATATGTGATTTTTTTTTAAATTGTAGATTTTATCCTCCATAAATTGATTTTAGTGTCTTGCTCCATTTTGCCAAGCTCAAAGGCTTACTTTTCAAAGTTATAAGATATACTCATATTTTCAAATATAAGATATACTAAACCTGAAACCTAAGCCTGACTCTTTTATATCCCAGTTTAAAACCGCTATGTTGTCTTTTCTCTCTGTACAAATAAATAATTACTTCATAAAACTGAAACTGTTTCAGTTTTTATTTTTCTCTCCTTACCCTAACCCATATTTTGTTGATTAAGGTGTTCTCACATAAAAGTGGAAGAGTGCTCCAGATTCTTATATATTAGAATGAAAATCTGAATATACAGTTTTTTTGCCTCCCATGAGTGAAAAAAAAAAAGGCAACATTGCTTTTTTGGAAAGAACAAATATATCCACTACCACACAGATTGTAAAAGTCTTCATATCATTAATAGGAAATGGTATGAGAGCATCTTCTAAATTAGTCCCCTAAGAAAAGATAACTGACAAGATGTCTGGTTTGGCAATCCTGTGGGAGATTTTAGTTTTTAGTGTAGGTCCCTAAGAAATGCAGTGACATCCAGTGTAAGGTGGCAGAAGCAGGGCAGTGGCAGAAGTTCACACAGTACATGAATTGCAGGATTATGTCTCTGCAAAGTTGAAGAAGTTGGCACTACCTGAGTGAAGACTTTTGCATTAAGCATCTTTTGGTCTTAGACATTAGTGACTCAGATAATGGAGAGAACTGTTATCTCCCCACCTTGCAGGGATTTTGGGGAAAATGCATGCCTGAAAAATTTCAAGGCTCTGAGACCAACAGATAAATAGTTGTTCATGTAGCTTTCTAGGGTAACACACTGTGTTCAGGACCTATGAGAAAATGCTAAGTTTAAACAGATGAACAATGAAAAATAGGGGTGGAAAACTTACAGATGGCACAGAAATATTCTGAGGAATGAAGCCAATATTTTCAAGCGTAAATTCTCAGAAACCATGAACAAAGTGAAAGAAGAGCCTTGTTTGAAAGAAGTTGCTCAGAAGTGTTGGCTCCACCAACATGGACTGCCCCTGATTATTTATTTCAGGTTTAATTTTAGTTTTAGGAGTTAAGTGAGCATTCAAGCTTGAAAATGTTTGTCTGTTTCTCACTCTAATGCTCCAAACTAGGAGTAAGGTAAGTCAAGCAAGTCATATCACAAAATATTCGCATACAGCTACTCACAGAGCCTGACTCCCAGGTATCACAATCACTTTTCATTATCTAAAGAAGCATTAGAGCATCCAGCACTTGTTATCCATGGGCATAAACTGATCACTTTGGACAAAGATTTGTTCCAGGAAAATAGCAAACACGACTGTCTGTGTTAAAATAGGAAAGACTTTACAGCAAGACTCTCTTTTGCTTCCTTTTGTTCTCTTATTTTACTCTACTTAGTTTATCTTTTCCATTTTGCTCATTCTATTTTTTATCTCATTAAACTCCCTCCTGAAATTCCCAAGCAAGCCTCCTATTTCTCTAAACTTCACTCAGTAACTCCTATAGTTGTGTAAATAAGGGTTTGGAATCAGTGTACTGAAATCCTCCTGTGATTGTCAAGTCATTAGATCAACAGTACTCACATTTCTGAAGGTGGTATTTCCTATCTCTGACTGACATCACGAGTTCAGGACAGATGATATTAACTTCCTCTCATTTTTTTCTTCTTGTAACCTAGCCTAGATCTTTATTTTTACTCAATGCCTTATAAGACTAAAATTTCTCATTACTCTCCCTTTCTTCTTCCTGTCCTCTTTCCCCAGTCATGTCTTCACAACCTTATCTCTTAGCTCTGCTTTTTCTTTTCTTCTATAAAAAAGATCAAATTAACTTACACTATTTCTTCACTCTTTGTAGTCATATTTAAGAAATAAAGTACTCTGAAGATACAAGGAAGAACTTTTTAAAAATTTAACACATTCATACATTTTTAGAAATTGATGACAAAAAATCATACAGTATTTCACTACCTTAGTTTATGTAGTTCACAAAAAAGTTATACAGTTCACAATATGTATTGAGACATGTGGTTATATGTACACTATACATAAACATACACACATGTGGAAGGATGGGCAGGTTGAAACAACTCTTTAAATTTCAAGAAATCAAGTATGATTACTAGTAGTAATTAGAGAACCCTGCCAGAGATCCATCATAATATTAAAATCTGGTGAAGATTCATGAAAATGGACACATCTGAGAAATATTCCACCCATGGCAAACCTGGATATTTCAACATCTTTCTATTTTAATGAAAGTAGTTCTTGTAATTATGTAGAAAAGTAAGTCCTGTCCTGCAACAGTGTAACTAACTTATTAGTGTTACTAATCTTTTTGAGCCTAATCAGGCTGAACACCTAAGTCAAGACCTTGTTCCCTACTCAACAGGAAAAGATAAGCACCTCAAGGATGTCAGGTCACCCATCTAAAGAGAATTTCACAACAGTTCGTCCCATAATGGTTGAATTTAAACAACCCATTTCTCTCCCTCTCAGCTGTTCACTTCTGTTTGTGTGTTACCTGCATTGTTCTGTTCCTTCATTATTTTGTGTGGCCAAGAATAAATCAGATTGAGAAGCTGACATAAATTAAAAATAAACCAAGGAAAAACAGATGAGTATTTTAACACAGTTATTTGTTTGATCCACTTCATCAGCTCCAGAAATTAAAGAAAATTTGCTTTTTTTAAAATTTCTGTCAGGAAGTGTCTGCATTCTGGGACACTTGAAGTGAACCCAGGATAGATAGCGTAGTGGTTTAACGCCGGCCAACAACTTAGCCCTACACAGATAGATGCTTGCTCACTCCCCCACCAGTGGGATGGGAGAGAGAATCAGAAGACTAAACCTGAGGAAACCCATAGGTTGAGATAAAGACAATTCAACGTGTAAAGCAAAAGCCACACATGAGAACAAAGCAAAACAAGGAATTCACTCACCATTTCCCATGGGCAGGTGTTCAGCAATCCCTGGGAAAGCAGGGTTTCATCACATGTAATGGTGACTTGGGAAGACAAACACTCTCACTCCGAATGTCCTCCCCTTTCTCCTCCTTCCCTCTACTTTATATACATGATGTCGTATGGTCTGGAACACCCCTTAGGTCAGTTGGGATCAACTGTCCCAGCTGTGTCTCCTCCCAACTCCTTGTGCATCCCCAGCCTTCTCGCTGGTGGGGTGGGGTGAAGAGCAGAAAAGGCCTTGATGCTGTGGAATCCCTGCTCAGCAGTAAAGTAAAACACTGACGTTTTATCAGCATTGGTTTCAGCACAAATCCCAAACACAGCCCCATGTTAGCTACTGTGGAGAAACTTAGCCCTATCCCAGCCAAAACCAGCACAGCCATACAGTAGCATGTATCACTTCTCAATATTCTACCAACATTATTTCATGAAGTGACTATGCTATTTCAAAACATTAACTGGTTTTAGGTGAATATATACGGGTGAGGCAGAAGGGGAGCTAAAGCTTCTTATATTTATATATTCCTTCATAAAAAGAAGCAAGCTCCACTAAAGTCTCAGAGTTCACAGTTCACAGAAGCCTTGACAAATTACTTGACAGTAATACCTGCAAAGCCAAGCATTTCACCATATGCCTAAGATTTTTACCAGTTCCTGAAATGACTAATTTCACAGGAATAGAATATCATATCTTTTCTGTGCACTTTTCCTATTATTAAAGTAACAGGATTTTAAAATAATACATATAATTATTGCATGAGACTTGAAGTGGACTAACAAGGTTATTAGCAAAGAAAAGAGACCGGATTTTTCTGTGAGAAACTAATAAGTCACAATTAAAAGAAAGATTATAGGATAAAAGTAAGACACCTGTGCTCTGATGAAAAGCTGCCTCAGTGTATGGTGTGACTCTTGGGGGCTAAGGGTTGGACTCGATGATCCTTATGGGTCCCTTCCAACTCAGTATATTCTATTATTCTGTGATTCTATGAAAGATACAACTTAGCTCCAGATACATACAAAGTCCAACATGCCATTCGAGACTTTTACTTTCCAGATTAGTGAGAAAATAAAGGCAACAAAACAATAAGAGTTATCCTAGTCTTGGTAAGACATTGTCGTGCTTGCTACAGTAAGCAGAAGTAAGGCAAAAGTCAGATTTCTGACTATAATTTCTCATCAAAATAGATTTTTCTGGACAACGGAATTTTCATTACAGAGATAAGACACAAATAGATAATTAGCTTCTTTAGTGTGCAAAAGGTAAAAAGAAAGAGGAAAGATATGCTTAGTTTATCATAATTCATATATTATTTTGAGTTCAAACTCATGCCTGTTCTTTTTTTTTTTGACATATACTTAAGTATTATCTTCTTATCTGACATACAGTTGAAAATACAAATAGAAACTGTCTAACAATGTTCATTCCATGTAAATTCATTAAAATTATTTCACTTCTCTGAATTGCTCCAGTTTTAAAACAAGGTATTTTCTTCTATGAGTGAAATAACTCGTGATATACACAAAAAAGTGCAAGAGATCTCTCATCCTTTGGCATAGGATTTCCTTCTAGAAGATATATAGGCACTTTTCCATGTGCTTTAGCTGAGGTCTTGATTTCATTTTGGAAAATAAAAAAGACTTGATGTAAATTAAATTGCTTATCTGAGACTTCTGTTTGTGAGGATGCAGATAACTGAAAACAAGTTGGAAAACAAATTAGGCTTTCTCCTAGAAAAACTGCCAGAGTGTGTCTGGAAAAGCAACAGGACTTAGAAACATTTGTTAAATACTTAATGAGGCAAAAAAGCTATACTTTATTACCTCATTTTTAGCTGTTCAGCATTCATTACATTTATATTAGCCACCATGTGTTTCTTATCTAAGTAAATGATATAAATTTTTTCTTATATGATATTATTTTTATTATTTTATATCACTTTTACACTGATGTTACTTCTTTTACAAAAAATGAAAATATTTTGGTCTTGTACTGGTGTAATTTAGAGCAAAATGAGGCCCTTAGAATTACTGGAAGGGCAGGTGGCTGAGATAACCATAGCCAATACTTTCCAGTAAAAGTTGGATCAGTTATTTTAAATATGCCAAACAACAGTTGTTTAAGATGGCAGTTTCCATACTGGAAATCTGGCTGAGCCTGGAAACTTTCAGAAAACATTAGCAATAACACTTCGGTTATTTATGAGAAGGAAAATTAGGTTGTTTTCTACATACTAAAAAAAATCTGAGATCTTTTTTCAGCAATATTTTATATCCCTCTCACTCTTCCCTAGTCTTCTACTTCTTACTTTGGGCCACAGTTTTGAACTTGAGCAAGATATAGATGTTTTAAGGATGAACCTGCCATTGTCCCTGTGAAATACCATCTTATATGGCCACATTTTAAAGCTTTAAAGTGCCACTTACACCTACCCTGAGAGGCCCATGAAAGACAATCAAAATCCTTAGAAATTCTGTACTCACTTAACACATTAAAGCTTTACAGGACTTATAGTGATGAGTAACCTGTTTCTGCACCGTTTCCATAAAGTGAATAACTGAGCTTATAGATGAGTTTAGGAATTTTTTTCCCTTTCCTGGCTGTCCTAACTGCTCTGCCTGGGACAAGAATTGAAAACTGCAACCACATAATCTGTTTTCTGAAGTATTAAGCTCTCAGACTGTAACTGTTATCAGAGGAATCTCTGCTCTAGACATACAGCTTACTAAAAATACTACCTTATTTGAAAAATGAGGCCTCAGTCTTCTCAGTTAGATATATGAAATTAATGGATCCCTTTGACCTTAACCTCTCCATACTTCAGCTTCCTACAAATCAGATAGGGATAAAATATTCCATTGTTTCACATGGCATAGAGTAATAAATCAATGAATTTTTGTGGTGATTCCAGATACAAGTGATATGTTTCATAGCAAAATCTGTGAGAAAGGCAATGATTCAGAAAAGACTTTCAATAGTGTGCACTGTCAGCTGTAATGAATTATACATATTTTATATATGTGCTTCTATGTCATATGTTCATTCTGGCACTTACAAACTTTTTACTGCTTGGTTCCTCAGCCTTACATTTTTATGTTTGTGCATATGTCTGCAATCTTTAAAGCAGTGAATTTGCTGCAGAAGTACTTTAAGTCTGTAGTTAATGGCATATTCTACAGACTGAAAAGGACTTATTTCTGACTACCACAATCGTCTCTCCTTGTAATCGTTATTAATCACTACTGACAGTAGTTTGCATTTACAGTCTTTTCTCACCGTATGACCTGCCTTGCATGTTTGCAACCCTTGAGTGAGCTGAAGAATCACTGAAGAGACAATGTCCCTCACTGTTTTGCAACTTGCTCACTGCTGTGTAGTTGTGCTACCTGAGCACAAGGCTCTTAATCTTTCAGTTGCTGACCATAAGGAAAAATAAATTATCAATACACTGATGGAAAAAGGATTCACTCCCAGATTTTTGCCTACAGGTTACGAAATCACAAAAATGAACAGCAGAACAGATAACAATTTATCATTTCTTGCCCTGTTTCACCTCTAAGGGACATTTTTCTGCCCAGTTTGTTTTAGTATCACTTCATGTCCATACACTTTATAAGATTTTTAACTGTTGCCAGCTAAAAATGGCCATGTAAAAATGTCCTTGAGGTTAAATCTAGGATATTAATGGGTTTATCAGGAATATATTTTCAACTTTGTTTTGTCAATGTCTTACTTTTACAGGGGGGGCTCTCAATTAATAAAGGAATAAATTTACTTCATAATAAAGTGCCATATGTACATAAATAATGTCCGAGGAAAGTCACACCTTGATGTTTTAATTAGAATTTGAATAAACTGGAAATTGTAGTATTCAATAGCTTAGAGTTTATAGAAAAGAAAACCATACATTCACTTCAATATCATAGCTAAAGACAACATAGAAAGACACCAAAATAACAGATGCTGTGGCAAATTCTGCATAGATGACCTGAACTATTGTTTTATTTGTATGCTGTTCAAGCAAGCAGATTTCTAGAAACAGCCTATTAAAAAGAACATAGCCAAAAAGACTGTCTGGACAATGTTACAGCCAAGTAGGTCACCAAGAAAACAGCAACACAACTAATGTAAACCAGAAATAATCCTGAGGATGAAAACTACGCATGAAAAAACCCTCAGGGATATAGCTGAAACAATCATTTAAATCCTAATGAAAAAAAAACAAAAACAGGTTATACAAAATAATTTCTCTAAGAGAGGTCACTATAAATCCAGATCAACAAAGATTAAAACAGCAGCAGGAGAAGTTCATCATAGCAAATCAATTTTACAAAGCAAAAGTCCTTTATCTCAGCGTTAAATTAGAGACAAACTAAAAACATGCAGGAGAAAATTATACAAAAAATAACTGCAACTTTTTGTGCAATATATCAAAGTTAAGCCTGGAATATCATTATATTTTAGTAACTTTACAGATCACAAACATAAAGAGAACATAAAACTTCTGATGAATCCTGCATGTTAGAAATGTTCCCAAATGCCAGATAGAAACAGAGTCCCATGCACAAAAAAAATTATTCTAAGCAATGCAGTATGAACAAGATACAGCCTGAACTTGTTTTATGTACTGGAACTTTTCCAAGACAAAAATGATGGGTTTTTTTCAACAGATTTGTTTTCCTGTTGCAAATTTATCCATAATGAAGGTCATATAAATTATGAGTGTTATGATAGCATTCAAATACATGCATAAGCATTAATTAGACATAGGAAGCTGCTAGAGACAGAATACAACATCACAATAAAAGAACACCTTTTAAACATTACAGCCTAAACTTAAGAGATGTTAAAATTCAGTTAACTGTGTGCTGCATTGTGGTTCCCATGTAATATCAATAATGGCAATGCTGTAAGCTTTCCTGCAAAAATACATAGAGACCAATCTGTATTACAGTTAGAAGAGAGTTTGAATCCAACATTACCAGCATCATAAAAAAAGTGTTCTATCTTGTCTCCTTCTAAGTGCTTCATCAGAACTTCCAAAAGATAAAAGGAGCTTTAAAAATATATTTAAAAATAGCAGAACCATGACATCAGCATCATTCTCTATAAATTCCCTGTAAAGACCAACCAGCTAGATGTGCTGTTGCAGACCTGACTTGATCTTATTTCTAATCTGTCTATACAAACCTTCCTACAGAGATACAAACTGTTTCATTTCGTCAGAATATTACCCAAAACCCGTTCCTCCTGTACGTTTTTCTATTTGATATCTGAACCAGATAATGATTGTGACTCCATCAAGCAATAATGTTTGCAACTCCAAATAACTGCCATCTTATGACTTTAATTAATGAGAAGGTAACTAAATGTAGTACAGAACTAACAGTAAGGTAAAGTGAAAATTATTGTAAAGATGGACCAACTCAGCTCATGGACTAACAAATACTTGTAGGATCTGGTTCTAACACAAACTTCAGAAACAGATTTCCTAAGAGGTTCCCGTCCCATTCTTCTCTTTTTTTTTTTATAATAATTTTCTATTTACATCTTACTAACTGAAATACCAAGGTCCTGTCTCAGTAAGCTCTGACCACAAGAGAAAACCTTCACTGCACGAAGTCTCCTTTGCGTCTTCAAAATTAGTTCAGAGACATAACATTGGTAGTCTACTCTTTCAGTTACTCAACAATTTATTAAAATTACGCTGGTCTTAAAATATGTCAATATTTTCTTCTCTCTCAAAATACAAATGATTCAGCCTTGTCCAGAAGCATAGAGACCTTACTTAGGAGTAAGGAAGAGAAATACAACACATGTACAAGCACTGGTACATGAAAGCAATGCTTAAGCTAACTTGGGCAAGAAGTTCATAAGCTGTCAGCACTTCACTTCAGTGCCCCCGAAGGCCAGTAGTAAGACTTGCATTTGATTATGGACATAGCGTTAAAAGAGCAGCTATAGGCAAATTCTAGGCTTTTCCAGCCACTAACAAAGGTTTAGGAAGTCTTTGTTACAGATTGCTGACCTACATTAACATTTAAGCAGGTAAAGAGCTACATGCAAAAAAACTGCTCAGCTTTTAGAATACTTTTTGTATTTGTAGCTTCAGAATGTTAAATAAGGGGCTTAATTTCCTTTTATCAAAGAAGAAAGATAGTCAGTTTCAACAAGGCATTTTTACACACACAAACAATTGTTTCTTCTCATACAACCACAGTGACTTAAAAAATCTCGATATGAAACTTTGCTAACTTTCTAATTAATCTAGCACTTTCCACTATTAATGAAATATTAAAAATATTAACAAATAAAAATATTTCTTTAAATACTTACTGGAACAAAACCAGCTCTCTGTGAATATCAACATTTGTAAATTTGTATAATTTATTTGCAATTATCAGACAGTAACACCATTGATTTTTGTTTTGTAATTTTATGAGTACAAGTTTACTTAATCCTCACATATATCAAAAAGGAAATTTACTGACTTTTCCTTTGTCTTCAGGTCTTTGTTCTACATTTCTTTTCTAATTATTTTTGTTGACAATCTGGACAGCTAAACTGAGTATCTTCCTTTGCCTTTCTCATCTCAGATCTCCAGCTCACTAGACAGTGACAAAAGGCAATGGGCAATTATTAACTGGGAGTTGTCTGTACTTGATTTATATTTTACAAGTGCTGTATAAGTTACATTATTCTTAAATGGTATTTTGTAGAAATTGAGAAGCTATCCTTTTCTGAGCTATGCTTTCCTAGTCATAATCATGAAGAGTTAAAACCAGTAATTACTCTGGTGCTGACTCACTCATCATTACCTCTGAAGACAATTGTGTTGAACGAGTACGAATAGTAGGTTTAAAATGTATTTTCACCATGAACTGAGCATAATGCATTGATTTTAATTCCAGTTCAAGAAGATTGCAAATCAAAACTGCAAACTCCTTTTCCATAATTTTAAGAAGAGAATCAGACATGTTGTACTGTTATTTTGTTGCTATGTTGAAAGGAGAAGCAAGTATCTTGCCAAATTTGAATAAGAGTTTTGACAGATTCAAACTATTTCTTTAGAAAACTTAAAAGTATGTCTTTTAGTATATGGTTCTGTAACATCTATTTAGCAAATGCAGGTGGTGCACTGGATTGCAGTTGCCTGTTCTAGTAATAGAATCTAATAGTTTGGTAGGAGCTCAAACTGATGCTAAGTCAATCTGCTTCTAGCTGGTATTTCTACAGTATTTTATCCCAGTGTATCCAAAGTTTTGGAATGATATCTCCCTTTAAAAAGAGCAAGACAGACTGGAAATTTTAGGTTCACCACTCCCTTGTGCAGTGTCTTCTTTTAATCTAGAACAAAACAAAGGAGAAACAGAAAAATAATGTCCAAGATACTCATTTGCAGGCACAGGCAGACTTGCTAGAACTATTCTGAATTTTCTACCATTGCATTGTTTTTGGAAGACATGTTTTTTCCCTTAATGCATCTACCTGTCTTACCCACACCCCTAACTGTATTTTCTGGCCTGATTAATTTAATATAGCTAAAATTAGAGGCCAAAAAGCTTTACTCATCTTTGCTTTACTCAAAAAAAAAAAAAAAAGCAGCAGCTTTTTAACATAACTTTTTTTATTTTTATATATAAGAAGAGATAATTTACATGAAACTGAGCCCATATCTGTAAGATTTCAGTCCCCAGAATACCAGTAGTATTACAATCATAAAAACAGGACTCTGTAAAAGCCATCCCAATTTAGCTATAGTATTGCTCTCCTGACATTGTCATCCCATGAACACAAAGCTCTTCCTATTCTCAGCTCCCACTTGCAGTTTATAAATAGCTGTGGTGCTCTGTGCAAAAACAGGTTGCAAACAAGTTGAAAGGAACCGGTAGGGGGAAACAATCTGCCTTTTTGCTGGGGTCTAATTACTGTTTGTACTGCTGCAATGACCAGAGTCAAAGCACTTCAGTGTCCTGTGTGCTTTATAAATGAACCATGCCCTTTTCCTCTTCTTCAGGATTTTGTGCAAATGATTCATAAAACAACATTAAATTGGCATCCAGTAATGGCAGGTTGATGAAAAGAGCAGTTGAGATTAAAAATAATTTTTCTGATTTTTTTTCTGCACTATCACTCCTTCAGATTTCTTCAGGCAACAATTCTGCCTGGCACAAAGGTGGGAAGTGAAAGTTTGGTGGGATGAGAGCAAAGGAGTATCTAATGTCACTATAACAATTAGGAGGTACCCAATGCCCCCAATGGCAGCAGTAGTACAAAGAGGACCAACCAGCTACAGGGGCTGGCCCACAGCCCATGTCATCTGGCCTGCCTGAGGAAAGGCACTATCAAACTAGACTTTGTCTGGATAAGATCTGTGGGACAAAGAGCAATTTGTACAGGGAGCAATAATCTTAAAAATCCCAATAGAAAATTGCTGAACTTCTGCCAAACAGTATATTGGGAGTGTTGGGAGCTTCTAAAGACATAAGTTTCTCCTTGCAAGGGAATTGCCCTACACATGTACTCCTTGACATTTATGTTTTACAAAGATACTATTAACCCTGCAAAAATCCAGTAAGCCTATAGTCAGACAGTTCTTCCCTCAGAAAGCTCAACATAGTGTCTATCAGTTCTGCTCCCAAGACTGAATAGCACCTGTTTTTCCAATAGTTTGCTCTTGTGCCCTCCCTGCCTCTTGTATTTTCAGCTGGAAACCCTTAGCCTAAAATCACATTGCATCCTCTATTCCAAGAATATCTGACAAGAGAACAAACAGAAATATTCAAACAGTTGGCCCCAGAAGTATCTTTCCAAACCGAGGATTTGGCATCCATATGACATATATAGCACACAGCAGAATGTAAGTGACTTAGAATGACAACACAGAAATGCGATACCTTGCTGCCCAGGCAATAAAAAACCCTAGGATAGTGACATGTCTGAAAGCCATCCTCTCCAGAAATGCTACATATCATGCCAGACAACATGCCAGACAGGCATTCCTGTCTCCCTGTGGTCCAGAGTCATGAATTCTTTCTTGAGAGGAGGCTGGATCTAGATTTATTCCTTTCTTTCAAGATGCAATAAAATGGTTTCTGCATAACTGTCTTGAGGTTAACACACTGCTAAGGGAGGGAATGTCTTAGGTTTAAAATTTGTCTTAAGTCTCAAATCCAAGTTTTCTGTTTTCTAATTCTCAGCTAATTGTAGATGGTAAATAAGGTTCCAGAAAGAATTCTAACACCTTTTAAAAGGAGGTATAGAGGGAATTAGGAACTTACAAACCAGTCAGCCAATTGCAATTCTCAGAAAAGTACTGCAATAAACAAGCAGATCACTTGAAGGTCTTTAAAGGATAGCCTAAAAGTTTTGTAAGGAATACCTGGCATTAAACCAATTTCGGCTTCTTCTAAACCAGGCAATAGGCCTTGTGGATAGAAGTGGAAGAGATCATATGTATTAATTTACAAAAAGTTTTTGATACTTGCATGAGACTTTATTACAAGCAATCAAATAAAAATATCTTGATGAAACTAAAGGAAGATGGGTGCAAAAGCACTTGGGAAAACATTTTAACTATTAAGTATCTTTTTAAAAAATTAAAATTAATAGTTCATTGTCCAAAAGGAGGGATGATTGAGTACAGAACCACGGAAATTTTCTTTATACCTGGTACTACTCAATAATGTGAATCAGTAAATTAGATTATCAAATAAAAGAGCAATTTACTACAATTGTACTGAATATTAGGCTTTGGAGGGTACACAAGAAGATTAAATGGCAGAATTAGAACAAACTGGAGAATAGATCAATGCAATAAAAGAATTTAAAAAAGAAGGGAAGTGCAAAGTATTATTCTGTTTAGGGTTTACCATGCATAAACAACAGTACTGCAGATGCTAAACATAAAGTAGAATTTCTACTCCTACAGACATGGATGGGTGCTTGAATTGGCTACTGGGCTTCAAGAAAGGAGCCAGGGTAAGAGGCAAAATACATTCTCTGGAGTAAAAGACTGAAGGAACTGGGTTTGCTTAATTTCAGAAGCAACATACACCTATAGAACTTCAGCAATTATTTAAGCAGATGGTTCATTAGTTGCTCCATAAAATGCCCAAAGATGTGTCTGAAGTGCTGTGAAGTATTAGGTTCCTTCCGCTGTGCTTATTCTGAGTGAGAAAACCCAAATTAAAAAGATTTGGTTTGGGGGGACCATGTCATCCATACCTAGGACTGAAAGAAAATTATTGCTATTGGGTTTTTTTTTCCTATCTACAATATCTGGCTTACTTTCATAAATAGCCCCATTATTAGCAATGCAAAGTCATCACAAAATACACAGGAGAACATAGGGCTGAAGCAGACATCCCAGATCTCAAAACAGTAAATGCGAAAATGAAAACAGACCTGGAAAAAAAATGTAGTACATTTAAAATTAAATGTAAACTGGGGAAAAAAATACCAAGAGTCACACCATGTGCCCAAGAGTATTGTCTAAACACTTATTGAACTCATATTTAAAATATTTAACTATATTGGTAAATATATTTTAAAAGATCAGTTTTAGCCTTTGTAAGTTAGTGGAATAATTACTGAAAACCAAGTCACTTAATGCAGTATGTCTCTTTTTAAACAGATGGCTAACTGCTACCAGCAGGAAGCAGGGCATTAGCAAAGTCTTCCTTACACTGTTACTTCAGCAGAAAACTTTGACAAAAAGTCATTAAAAGCAATTATTTAACTATTAATCCTCAATTTAAACTTTTTAAAAATTATATTTCAAATTTAGAAAAGGATTAATACAGAGAATAGAAATTACCACATATTTTGTCTAGTGAGCAGCAAAACTGTTTACTTAAATAAAGCAAACTTTATTTTGGATTATTGGACTTCCCTCCCAAATTACAGGGAGATGTCAGACATTACTAATCAACAAATATAATCTATAACAGGCATCAAAATGTGTGGGAAATGGTGCTTCCTAAGGTCTGTATTTACTGTCAAAAGGCATGACAAATATAAACTTGTTGTTCAAAATCATACCTGAAATCTTTTATTTCAACACCATGTATGGTTGAAACCATTTTTTTAAAGGCGTGTTTAAAGACTGAGCTATTGAACATTTTAGATAAGCAGTGGAAGAGAAGGATTTGGTTTAGCTGATTGCCTCCACCAGAATCCAAATTTCTCTTTCTGTATCACACTAACTAAAGTTATTTCCATAGCTCAGGTCAAGGATATTCACAGCACAGAGTTTCATTAACCCTACAGTCTAGGGATTTCTCCCTTCTAAATTGACATTAATCTTATTTCCAGACTTTTAGTGTTCAGTCTTGTATTTGAAACATATTTTATGGAATCCAGCATAATATATTAGACCTCCTTGTCCTTTCAAATCCTGCAATACAAAATAAATTACTAGTTGTTAATGCACTTTCCTGGAATGTTTGAGACCTCTGTTTAAATCCTTATCCACAAAGAAATAGACCTAACTTAAAATCCTGTTTCTTTAATCACTGTTCTATCCTGGACCACGCTGGACCACCAATGATACTATTTCATTATGAATATAAAACACAAATAATCAATGAGTCAGAGACCAAAAAATAAGAAGGTAGACACTTTAATAGGTACAGTACATGTGTTTCAGCTAAGGTTTTTATATTTTGTTAGCGAGGCAATAGTCACTCATTATATCCTGATGATGTGGTACAATCTGAGGATTAAGAGAATCTTCTGAGAGATGCATGACTCAAATCCCAGAAGACAGAAGGTCTTAATTCTAAATAAAATTAAATTTAAGGTCTTGCAGTCCTAACAAGTGCCCTGACCCTGCAGTATTTGGTTAGCACTGTGACATGGTTGTATTTGAAAACCATGTGAGGCCCCTATTTTCAAACACACATTTAATGCTGTAAAAATGAAATTATGATGGATTCTGTTCTTTACGGTTTCTAAGAGTTCTCAAGGTAAGGATAACAAAGAACTACACCAGATCTCTAAGAGATTGTAGCATCCCAAATATTGGAGCACAGGGCAGATTAGAAAAGCAACTGTGAGGAATGGCATGTACTGATTTGTAACTCTTTGGGACAGGAAAATGGGCTAAGTGACTTCCTGAGTTTCTTAGCTAGGATAGGTTTTTTGTGATCTTCTGTCCTTCAGAAGGGATCAGACTGGGTTTAACCTTAGAAAAAGCAGAAATTTCTCCCACAACTTGAAGATTGAAAGTTCATTTAAAATACAAGAAATTTAGATTCCACCACATAATTTGACATATGAACATATGTTCTTAGGGCTTGCAAGTATTTCACCTGTGATTTTAACTTGACATCCTAAATACAGTATCACTGTTCAACTTCAGGGTGAAGAATTAAGAGAATGTATTGAAATCTTGCCGAAGAAAGGTAGAAAATCATGTCTTGTGGAATAGTAGATGCCTTATTTCAACTGGCTGAATATACTGATCAATAGTAATATTTGATTTTGCTGCAATTCTGTTGGTTTTCACAACCCAGGGGATTAAGGTCTACTTGGTATGTAGGACAATTTAAAACATCAGGCAGAGTATGGGAATAGATACTGTTCAGACCTAAGCTGGACACCTAGCATGGTTTTAGATACTGATGGGATAATTTTTTCAGATGAGTGATATACTAGAGCCACTGGTAAGGAGAGTCCGTGTCACTAGATTGGTAAGGTTCATGTTGCCTCATGTGACCAGTTTGAAATACAGGTGCTTACTCTAATTGTTCATTCTTTCTCTGCAGTCATAAGAAATACTGCTGAAAAGCCGTTTATCCCATCTTTAACACTTATTTCAAAACTGGATTTATCACCCTCTGGAAGGACTTTCTCTCTCTTTCTCTCTCTCTCTTTCTGAATTATAAAGGAAGCCTAGACCACTATCTCACATTGGACACCTAACTCATGGTGGCAAAAGCTAAATGTGATGTATCCTATTACAGTAGGTTTCTACAGGGTGTGAAGCCATGTTAGAACTAAATAACCATGTTAGTTAGGTGTCTCTTTTTTCACTTGAATGGAAATTATTGTGATTTAGCTTGAGTTAAACGTATGATTTTGTGTGAATACCAATTCATAAATTCACCTTTGATTGGGGCATTCTGTGTTTATCATTTTGTTTCCTGTTTTACATCATATCTTATATAACTGTGTCAGTTTGAAGAGATTGGAATGTTTGCTAAAGAGGATGAGTTATGAGATAGACCAAACTTCTCTCTCTCAGCAATTGTAAATTCAAAGTTAAGGGGCTTTAATCGAGGAAGTGTGGAAAAACAGAAGAAATAACAACCCTTTATTAAAAGATATATGTATGTTGGCAAAAGCAGTAACAGAACACAAAAAAACCCCCTAGACAATAGTCCTGTACCCAAAAGTCCCCTTCAAACAAAAGAAAAGGTCTGAATACTTCTCTGTCCTTTAGCGCAGTTCTAATCACGGTTGGCGGGGGCGCTGTTGGATCGCTGGAGGTGCAGAGCCTGCAGTGCTCTGTGGTGGCCTGCAGGGGGTGGTGTTGGATCGCTGGAGGTCACCACGTGGGGAGGGGGGTCTGGGGGGTGGTCTCAGATCGCGGGAGAAGCTGAAAGAAAATGGGGATCCTTCCCCCAATGGAAGAAGGGGGAAAGGAAAACAGTTCACCCCCATGGAACTCATTGTTGTCCTCAGATGACGGTGTCCCAAGGCTCCTCCTTTCTTCTCCCAGTAAGCACAAAAACTCTCCGATGAAAATGCAGCAGGTCCAGGTTGGAGACAAAGACAGCCTGCCTGCAAGTTGAGGCCAGCAGTCAGGGCTGACCAGGGTGAGAAGCCAGAAAGACCGGCCTCCAGCCTTCTCTCCAAAAGCATGCACGCAAGACCCCCGTCTCCATCCCAGAGCGAGAGCTCAGCAAAAAACTGCCCTCTCCCTTCTGAGAAGAGCCAGCAAACCCCTCCCCCAAAACCCCTCCCCTCTCCCCCCAGCCTCTGATGGGCCATCCGTTAGGAATGCCGTTCGCCCAGCTAGGTTCTTTTGTTAAGCTGATCGCCCCCCCTTTCCATTCAAACTCCGTCTTTCCTACAGTGGGGGCAAGGGGAAGAAAAATTCCCCCCCTCGGATTTCTAACCTATAACAATAATGCAACTTTAGATTAACGAGTTTCCTTGTAATTCAGTCTCTTAAAGCAATGACAGCTATTTTGAAGACAACATTTTACACCATTTTTTGCCATGTAATAACATGGCAGAAGACAAAACATAAGGAACTGACAGCTCAGGTCAGGGGAACTTGATAAAGACAAAATAAGGGAAATATAGAGTATAAGGGAGAGGAAAGCCAACTGATCCCCAAGACTAAAAGTAAAACTGCATTCCTGAACATTCAGCAGGGGGAAATAGAGTAATAAATTTTCAACTTTGCTTCTGAGGTTGAAAACTGCAATCCTCAAAGAATGTTCTAAAAGAAGACTGAGGTAGCTTCATGCACAAGATGCAGGATTGAGATCACAGGAATAAATAAAAAATAAATATGCAGTCTTGTGGCAAATAAGATGAAGAAAACTATATTCTTGGTCCCTATAATGCCAGCAGAGAAAAAGCAGAAGGAAGGGTTGTCAAACAAGGGAAGCGAAAATTTTAAAAATAAATAACTTGTGCTGCAAGTAGAGAAAACAGTACACAAAAGCAGTTGACTCATAATTGTAATAATGAAGAATGCGCGCTGATTTAGTTTCTGGAGAATTGATGTATTTGAGTGAAGCAGTGTGTGAACAAGAAAATTGTAAGTAGGAATCTTTAGTGTGGGTGAACAGCAGGATTACGAGACGTGGAAAGAACAGCTTTAGAAATGGGCCCATTACAGCGGCAGCTTCCCGGGACCGAGCGAAGCAGAAAAACTACTTGCGTTTTCATTGTACGGGTTTTCCCTGAGTTATGTACTTTCCCCGGTCCACGCGCCCCCCCACTCAGAACCACGTTTTCTCCCCTCCCTGATTGCGGACTCCTGTTGCGCCCGCCTCTCCCCAAATCCCTGTCTCGGTTACTGGAACATGGTCCTCCTGTATCTCCCATTGGTCAGTGGGCTCTCAAGCCACTCCCTTCTCCCAGTACCTCAGTCCAATCACAGCCCTCTTTCTTGCCCTCCCCCCGAACCCATATAAACCACACGAGTTTAAGATTAAAGGTCTTTTCGCCACGGAACACCTAAGGAAGCTTGGTCTCTCTCTCCTCCTGCCAAAGGGGGACAGCGTGGCCGAGCTCCTCCAGGAAAACCAGTGGAGAGTCCGCACTCAGATCCGTTACTTCAGAAACATTCTTTTTTCTTTTCATGACTATGATGGATAAGGAGATAATTTAAAACATTAATTTGTTTCAAGCAGTATTATCCTGACGATGTTGCACATGCTGAAATGTATTTATGAATTGACTGGAGGAGTTATTTACTTGGCTGACAATTTTCTTCACCTGCAGGCTATGATACCTCTTCCTTCTCTGTAATTATTCAGCATTTTAGTGATTTTTTCTTAGAAACCATAGTATGTTTTTACAATGTTTCTCTTTTTAAAAAATATTAATGTCATGGTTATGTTCAATAACCCCCATGTTTGCCTATTTTCTTCCTTTTGATTGCATCCTGACTAAAGAAAGTCAGCTTAATTCCCCGAGACTTGTCTGGGTTAATTTAAGTTTTATTCCTCTACGTTTTTTGTCTGCTATGTGAGCCGTGCTGACTCCTACTGATTCTGTTTTTAGTCTCCTAGACTTTCTCATGTTTTGAACAGGAATCTGTAACATCTAATTAAGCGTGTGAATTCCCTCATGATGGAACTGTCTAAAGCTGGGCATCCCCAAGTGACTGTTGCCTTGACTTATGCTCTGAGATAATCTAGATGCTTTTCAAAAGTAATCTTTTAAACTAGAGGGCAACTTCCAAAGGCAAAATTTACCTTTTGTTCAGCTCTTTGATCACAGATGAAGTCATATTTATTTGTTTCCGAAATTGATTTCATATGTGAGAATGTGCCTGAATAAAACAGAGTAAAATCTAACTAAAGACCTTAGGCTATTTTCTGAAAGAAGAATAAAATAGCATTTTTTCTTCCTTAAATAAGGACAGTTAAAAATTGGAAAGTAGTATAGTAAAAAGCCCCAAAATATGAGCAGTGGAAAAGTATTTATGGCCAGTTGTATTCACAATGGTACCCTCGAAAAAAAGTAAGGATTCCTGCATTACCTTACAATGTATTTTATTCAAATTGGAGAGAGGTTAGTAGCCTCTATCTTGTACAAGCAATGCTTGGTTATGAAAGCTTCTGTTCAAGTCCAGGCTTACTAAGTCACTAACAAGATTAGAGGCTTCAGAAAATGTATGGATCAGAGCTGTCTTATGAGCCTAACATTAAAGACAGCAGAGCATCCACTGAGCAGCATATTGTGCTTGTTTCCAGAGGTTGCCTCTAAAGTTTGTAGTCTTAATCCTTAGGAACGGTGTCTGCAGAGTTCATTGCCTAGACATTTGAAAATGTCTCCAGACTGTTTCTTGCTTGCTTGCAAACGATTAAAGTAGATCTTGAAATGTACCTCAGAATTTTATTAGGTTTTCTACAATGGAGCTTATTTAAATACTGGGATTTCTAATAAAATTACAAGCTGCAAAAAAGACATCAGTAAATTTTGGAATCTGGTTTCTTTAAAAATTATACTTTATGTAGAGAAAATATGAGAGTCTGCTTCTAAGCTTCCTCAGTAATCCTAAATTCCTACAGAAAAAAATTATTATCAGTTTTTCAATTATCTTGTCTGTATCCTAAGAATTTTCTTCTAATAAATAGGAGGTCTTTGCATCAAGTTTTTTTTGTTATACTGAAATCTTTCTGTATCTGACAGATAGTCTGCAGGAAATAGTGGCTCTACGGACATCTTGGAGAGCTACTTTAATTTTTTCTGTCATTGCAAATATTGTTAGACTGAAATACTTGTTGTGACGTATTTAGTAAGACTAAGCACTTAGCTCCATATCTTTCTTCTCCTTTTCCCTCCCTTCCAAAGGTTTAGCTTCAAGGACATGAGTTTCACTATGCACAATTATCTACTCTGGGTGTGTCACAAGACAGTATTTTCACATCTACTCAGGGAACCTTAAACCAAACTATCACCGATTATCTATAATTCCATAAACCAAGTACATACTGAATATACACGGGTGCACTTGCTTACTCCAATGGCTCTGGTGGCATTTCCCAGTTTACATATTGCCCTTCTGAGTGGTGTGTCTCTAGGAAGAAAGCAGTGAGATTACTTTTCCTTTATGACTCTAAGGGCAGTAGTTATTTTAGCTTGCTACCACATACACCTGGGGTACTTCTGGCCCCTATAGCTTCACTTGCATCACAGACACATTAAACATGCTGCCCCAATTCTAAGCATTTATGTTATGATGGAGACACCCATGTGATGTTTCATGCCTTTTGGACAATACTGGAATGTGAGAAGATGTTGAAAATTGAAGAAATTACTGCCATAATATTTTCACGACAAACTGGACAGCCATGGAAACTGCTGGAATTGCTACTCTATCCCCAAGTACACAGTAGTGTTTCAGGTAGGAATTGTGCAATTCTATAATGGGAACATTTAGACAGAGAGAGGTAACAGTTGCAGAGGCTCCAGAATTTTGCATCTAAACAGATGTAGAAACAAATCTGTCCCATGCTTCTTGGTGAGGAGATGCTAACTCTCATTATTAAAAAAAGTTACCTATGCAGTATCAGAAATATGTTGAAGTAATAGTTTCAGAGAACAAGATTATTGCTGAAATGTATATGCCTACAGTTGGCAGTGCTGAGAGCACATACACGTATGTGAAGTGCAAGAATATCACACCCTCTGGTTTTGGGGTTGATGGTAGGTTCAGTAATATTAGTTTGAAGAATTTAAAAAGGTCCACGGCTCTAGTGGTACAAAGGAGACTGTTCTGCATAAAGAAATTTGAGCAAGCATATGGCAATGTATTCAGTCACATTCTCAGTGGGATACAGGGCCATACCATTAATTTAGTACATATTATTTTGGACAACATTCTGACCGCTGACCAAAGTAATACTCTGGGAAAAGGCAACTTAATTACACACATAACAAAGGCTGGTGCAGAGTTCATGTGGCAGACTGAAAGCAAAATAGCTGAAGACCTAGAATACCATTTGAATGTCATTTATATTGCAAAAAGTACACGTTTATTGATAGCCTGATACAGTCTATGCTGTAAGACCAACAAAAGTCCTTTTTTATAACAAAGACTTAGCATATTTTTGTTTTGCTGGACCAGTTTACTCAAGTAAAAGACAAAAGAAATTAGGGATCCAAAAGAATACCAGCACCAGGTCATGGAGGCCAACAGTTCTCATATGCTTTCTTGCTGAAGTCCAAATAGAAAAGACACTACATTTTCTTTAGGACATTTACAGAATTACTAATCTTTTCCTTGTATTAGCTTAGAGCTTCCATCTTGATTTTTAAATATATATGATTTTCTCCATTTAGACTAATCCTAGTTAAACTCCCTGTGTTTGTGAGATTACACATATTTTGGCTTCCAAGTGATTTGTTTTTCCTGTTAAATTGAATACAGGTATCTCTTTCCTAACACACTGACAATTATAGTAATATGTAGGGGCCATGTTTTAGGGATGCTGGAAGGGGCATCCTGGGAGACAAAGTCCCAAATGTACTCCTGCACACATGGGCATTGGGGTACCACATGGTGATTGGTTAAGAGACTCACGTGTTGTTTTAAAGTGCATATAAAAGGTGCTGTTTGCTTCCAGTAAACAGATTTGGTTGTTTGACCCCTCAACCAACTGGGTCGTGTGGGCTTATTATTTATTATATTAATAAAGGCCACTGTACTATACAAAAGAGAAATGTTCACTAATCAAAGAAACAAAAAAAGGACAAAAGGTATATGCCTTCCAGGAAAATATAATAATTTATACTTTCTATGTTATGTTCTGAATTTCCTTCTTGCATAATAATTTTGTAATTTAATTTAAGGTCATATTTGAGCATGGAATAGAACTGTGGTAGAGCTTCTATTACCAACTTTAGTGTCTGTTTTTCAATTTTTAATTCAAATCTCAGAAATAAGATGAAAGGCAATGATTTTTAACAATAATGGAATTCCACTAGTAAATGACAAGATAAACTTTGAGTCTAGTGACAGTATAGCATATCAGCTGACAAAAAAAATATAGTGAGTTATACAAGTGGACATGTAAAGTTTTCCTATCTCAATAATTGTTATTTTGCTGCACAAAACAAAACAACAACAGCAACAAAAAAACCCACAGAAAAATCAATGAACATTCCTGCCTAGCAACAGAGGGAAAAAAATCAGGAGCAGTGTGAAGAGGATGCTGAACAGGCAGTAAGTGAGTGATAGCTGCAGTAATCTGAACAGACTGAGCAAAGAGATTACAGTTTAGTTTCGGCTGCAGCACTAATAGTACAAGGCAATAAAATCTGTGGTTTTCATTTTAGAAAAAAAAATAAATTCACACTCATCCAAAAAAACTTTTCAAAAAGGAAAAGCTATGAGTCCTTGCAATTGCTGTATGTTCTTGTAATTGCCATTAAAGTGTCTGATATTACTATTAAGAGTACCAGTTTATCAGTCTTCATGGGTAGCACTGTTGAAAAACAGTAACACAAAAAAATATTGCAGTATTTTAACAGTAGCTGTATAGGATCTTTATGCAAAAATTTCCTAAAAAATCATAGCAAATATGGAAAGCACTATCAGCACCAAAGACCCTGTTTGTTGTCCCTATGGCCTCTAGCACATCTTGAGAAAATACTTCCAGGCTGTCAGCTCAAACAGCTTGCTCAGATAAACACTGTGATACATCCAGAATGTCAGAGCATTGGACTGTTCCAAAAAGTGTTCAGAGAAAATCCAACTTAAATGAAATCAGAAAGGTCCAGCTTCCCTAATGTATAGGGTTAACTTATTTCAATAGGAATAAATTAGCAGATGTTGTAAAAGAGCCTAACAACAGAAAACTTACTTGTGAGCAATATTGTGCAAATATTTTCTAAAGCTATTGTTTTTTATAATTAGTCCTGTAATATTTAAATGCCATCAACTTGGATTATATGTTGCCTAAGCGACAATTCCAGCATATGCCTGTAAAAGATCACCACTTCTTCAGTCATGAAAAATCCTTCTTCAGCACATCTTTGAAGTTTTAACACCAACTGGGCATAAAGTCAATTATACGGACAATTCTTTTATTGAACAGACAAAAGTAACATGGGGAATGCACTGAGTTTTCCCAATAAACAACTGAAAAAGGGCTTCACAATGGCTGTATTTGTCAATTATCAGTAGTAGTTCTCTACTCCCTCTAATCAGTCCATGGTACTATCAGGGTTCCAGAAAGAAACTAAAATGACCTCTTCAAAAACCAGAAGCCACTTTTGGAGCTGAAAATGGAAAATATCTCTCATTATCATGGAAGAATATAGACAAGATCTAGCCCAAAATCATGATGCTATACCAGAAACGTTTAGCACACCACACCTTGTATGTGAAGAGCCTGTTTATATTAATGGGTGAAAAGGTCTGTGTTAAATCCTCATAATGAATTCAGAGTATTTTTTATAAGTATGCATGGCCAAGGAAACCAAACAAATATGAAGAACCCACTGCAAACTCTTTCAGTTTTGATAATGTGCTAGAGCACAACTTGTAGATTTCCTACAATAACCTTAATTCTGTATCCCTCTTCAACCACTTCATTCTACTCAAACTCACAAATACATCAAATGCGTCTCCAGTACATCAGTACAGAAATTTCCATAGCAGAGAGGTGCCTCTGTAGCACAGGTCTGTCCCATCAACCTCTGTTCCTCAGGCTCTATAGACCAGCAGCTGAGGGCTGGAATGTGTGCTGTGACTATGCAGACCCAGGCCGTGGAAACAAAACCATCTTCCTGGTTGCACTATTGAGTGAGACTAGAACATAAGAGAGAAATGAAATGATGTTTAACAATCGTGAGACTTTTTAAAGAATTGAAGAAAAGGAAGAAGTTTGAAAACAGATTTTGGCTGAAGACATCCATCAAAGAATAAAGAGGAAAATATGCTAGAGGGGAGAATAAATGAGACCAAGATGCAGAAATGAAGCTGACATAGTGAAAACTGACAAGAATAAAAAACTAAGTAATTTAGAGGGTTTTCATAAACACAATGAAATTCTCATCAGTGGAAAAATAAAAAGAAGCACTCAGTTAAATTGTTAATATTAATGAACTTTAGAAATATTAAAAACCGAATTCCCAGGTAAGACACAATTTAAGAAATCTTACAGCTCCATTGAGAAAAAAATACTATAAGGAGTTTGAACTAACTAAAAAAACTCAAATAAAGGATCTTCTAAAAGCCTTCTTTTCCGGCTAAATTCTCAAGACATGAAAATCTGTATTTTACAGTATATGACCTCCTACACATCACAGCATATGAAATTTTACCCAGCAATTCCTGTACTGAAGCCAGTAACTTGTATTTGTTAGAACAAGTGAATTTGTCACGTATTTATGAACCAACCTACCTTACTCTTCAAATTAAAAAACCTTTAGAGGCCGATATTTTCACCCTGTGAGATATCACTGCATCTACTTTTTGAGTTAAATACGAAGAGTCCTTTATATGTCTCACTGTTTCCAGCCTTTGAACATTTCCTGCATCTTTGCATTCCCATCAGTACATCACTCTCTCTTCTATGACACAGCTGTGGACCTACCACTCTCAAACACAAATTTTACAGAAACAATTGATGCTGTCCTGTAGTCCTTTCCACTCCACTATTCTCTTCACCAGAAGATCACAGAATCTGAGACATACCATGGCACTGAGTCTGAGAGAGAAAAAAAAGGCTAAGAGGTGGGGCAGTATGTGTAGATGAAGCAGTAGGTAATAAGGCACATGAAAAATGCCACATACAGGCTCCCTACACCTTGACTGGGTTTCCTTATGTATCAGAAAATCAGGTAACTTGGAAGGTCTGTGGTCAACAGAGCTGCACATGGTAACTCAATAGTTAGTACTGATGCTATTTAAAAAAAAAAATCCCTCTACTCACAATTTCACATTAGATATCTAAGGATCACATAAGGATCATTTTTACTGTAACCACAGCACTGGCCTGGGAGTTCCCACTGTCTTACTTGCCTGTTAAAATCTCTTTTTAAACAGTACTTTAAAAACTCTTTTTAAGGTAACAAAAGCATTCTTGAAAACTTATAAATCTTGCTTGTATTCCTGGTTCTAGCTGTATGACTTTGCAAGTGCCTGTTTACATTTTTGAGTGAATACAAGTTACTAAATAATCTAGATTACTCTGCAGAACTATGTTGGCATCATTGCTGCTTGCTACTCATCAGTTTTGCATCAGTCACACTTGTTTTTTAGAGTGATTTTTAATTACACTCCTTTGATAAAACTTTGAAAACATGAACATTTAGCATTACAACAATGAAGTTACTTTTATGTCAATCTTGTAATCTTATCAAAGCATTAAATCAGCTTTCTTTACAACAGCTGTTTTCCCTAGAACTACATTGATTTGCATTAATTATATTCCTATCCGTTAATTATTTTTTGCTTTAATCACCTTAGTCATGTATAAGTTTCCTATTAGATGACAGTCTAACCCAGTCATAGCCAACTCACTTTGCGTTTTTACATATTGGCATGACATGGCCATTAACACAGCCTTCAGGTTTCATTTAATATCAGCAGATCAAAGATCAACCAGCAAAGCCTTAACTGTGTATGGTAATTCCATCCATACAGACTAGTAACAGCATGACATTGATAGCTATACAAAATCCCCAATTCTATTCAAATTTAAAATAGGACTAGTCCACGCAGACACTACATCCAATTGATACTTTAACCAATTTAGATTCTGTCATTTCTTTCCAGTATATGATTGTTTGGGGTTTTTTGCCCTTATGTTATGATACATAAGACCCCCCACAAATGTCAGAGACAACTGACTGATTTCTGTCTAGAGGGACTAAGGAAGTTAAGTGTCTGCAAAAGACAAGCATATTGGTAACAACTATTTTTATTTAGTCTTTGAGTAATATTTATATGAGTTGTTACAAAAGGTACGTATTTCAAACATAAGAGTAATATTTTAAAGTTTAATTTTCTTGAATCCCATAGAAGTAGCATTCTCAAACCAGAACCCAAGTATTTGCAAGAAATTAATATAAACCATTTCAAAGTGATACATGGAACTGTGTGACTGCATGTTGAAAACTAGTCCCTGTTCTGGTCCCTGTGGCTAAAAAATAATATAATGGTATTTTTATACGTACAGGAAGGTTGACAAAGATGATCAGAGGTAAAAAACTGCTTCCTCATCATATTATGATTCTCCTTCTTGACAAAAATGGCTAACAAGGTATATCAAGTATTTACACTTTTACATAAATAAAGTTAATCAGGATTTTTTTTTCACTATTGTACTTGGGGCAAAGAAAGTATTTATAAGGTAGAACTCACCATTTTGATTTTTGAAACTTCTGTATCTTGAAATTGCCTAGTTTAATGCATAACTGCCTATTAAAACTATTAATAATAGTCAACTAGGTAAGAACTGGACATTCAGGCCATGCTCAGATTTTATTTTTTACTCCCACTTCTTCAAAAATGTATTCAAACTTTGTCCCATTATAGCCTCTTATCATAAAAGTTGTATTAATCTTCCTAATACTGCAACAATGGTGATACTAGTAGTATCAGTCTCTTCTGAATATACCCCACAGATTTCTCTTTTCAAACATTTACTTTTTTTCTTATTTTTTAAGTTCTTTAGGAGTCTCATCTCCTTCTGTTTCCTCAATCCACTTTTTTCATAAGTTCCCTAGTTGGCACCTTGTAACTATGCACTTTTCTCTCTCTCCCCTATAAATATTTCTTACTCTGCTCTATGTTATATGAAATAAGAGACCTTTGGAATCTACCTGTCTGTATCCCAAGTATCTCTTGTCATCTCAGACCATGAAATACAGGAACTTCATCTTAAGTGACAACTAGTACCACATAATTAATCACTAAGGGGGCCAGATAGGGACTATCATAACAAAAATTAATATTAAACAGTTAAAATTACACTAAGAGTCTTTCCTCAAAAAGAAAAAAAATCCTTTTAGATTAGGTTTCCTGAGCTAAATTATTTTTTCTTACATCATTTCAACGAAACTGCCACTGACTTGTTTTCAGTGTAAACTACTGTGCTATGGAACTGCAAGGATGTTGCAGCACAAAGTAACTGATCTTAAAATCCTGATCAGTTTAATGTGCAATGAAACAATAAACAAATGCATGTATTGTTGGAGGGAAAAAACCCAAACAACACAAACACAAAAACAAAACAGCGTGGCTTAAAGCACATAAAGAGCTGTTTAATCTCAGAACTCTATCCAGAGCAAATTCCTCAAGCTTTATTAATAAGAGAAGATGTGTTGACTTTATTTCTTTTTTCCTCAAAACCTTCCTAACATTGCAACAAATAAACAATATTCCAAGCGGCCATTAACCTTGGGATCATCTTCTTGTTTTATAGCATTCTGAGCACATTTTCAAGAAGTTTTACATGGAGAAGTAGAAACAGCTGCAAGTCCACCCCAGACACGTGTCCTAAGTCAGTAAACACAAACCGCAATGTAAATAAGTATAGCCCAGATCTATTTATAGCCCAGAAAAGCTGAGTACATTATGCGAGCACAGACATGGTCTTATAGCCAGGTGAAGCCAGGGGGAGTGAAAGGTAATATAGTCATGTTCTGAGTAACAGACCTCACGAGTCAGTGACCATGAACACCTCTGGTTTATAGAGACTAGATAAAACCAGGCCATTTGGGCAAAACCACAAACCAGCATACCTTTGTACAAGCCAATACTCACTGACGAGACTCACAACTGTTCATTTTTTAGATTAAAAAACAACTTCTGCAGGCTCTTGTAATCTGTAACAATAACATGCAGTTGAAAGACTTAACTAGTTAAATACTAAAACAGTTTCAGACAAACTGAATCTAAAAATAGGCTGCTATTTCACAAAGCTGGCGCTGACCCACATTGAGGTGTTTCCCAGGTTGCCCGTGTCCAGCCGGCTGACGTGCCTGTATCCCTTGGGCATAGCAGTGACACTGTCGGTGCTTCCCAACGCTGGGCTCCAACTCCTGATCACGCTTTTCAGAAACCCCTGTGCTGTTCCCTAGGAGGGAGACGGAACACAAGGCTGAGAGAGCCCCTGTTGTTTCCCACACCACTTCTGGCCTACTGGGCTGATCTCCTATGTGTAACACCAGAAATCACCGTTTTTATCCCGACTTAAAGAACACAGGGTAATCCGCGGGCAAAACGCACCAAGAGCTTCCTGCCAGCATTAAACTCGCCAAAGCGGTTTTGCGGTCCGCGGGCGAAGGGCCCGAGGGATTAAACCCGCCCGGGGGCCGTGCTGCGCCATCCTGCGTCCTACGGCCCCCGCGGGAGCTGCTGTCCCGCCTCGCCCCGCCGCGGCGGGCAGCAGGGGCTGCGCGGCAGGACCCAAGACTCGCCGCCCAAGGGGATCCCGAGCTCGCCGCAGGCGCTCCCGGCGCAGCCGCCGGCATCGGCCCCGACGGGTGGGGCCACGCGGGGCGGGGCGGCCCGGCCCGGCCCGGCCCGGCCCCGACGGCGTCCCCGCCCCGGCCCCATTCACGAACCGGTTCCCGCCGGCCGCCTCCGCCGCTCGCACCGCCCGCACCCGGCACCACCCCGCCCCCCGAGGCCTCGCGCCCGCCCCGGACGCGCCGACGGCGGCTCTGATTGGGCGGGAGCGACGCCCGTCAGTGACGCGCGCGGGCGAGGGGCGGGGCCGGGGCGCTCGTGGGGGAGGCGGCGCCGAGTGTCGCTCCTGGTGCAGCCGCGTCCGCCCGGCGCTGCCCGCAGAGCCGTCCGCCCGCCGCAGCCGCTGTATGGTCCTGCCCCGCGCCGCCGCCGCCGAACCCCCGCCGGCAGCTCCGCGGCCTCCAGCGCCTCCGCCTCCTCCCCCTCCTGGTTCTGCTCCTCCTGCCCCCGGCTGTGGCGCCCGCACCCCGGCTGTATGATCAGGCTACAGTCTTCAATGAGTAACCATATTCCTGTGAGTGCCGCCCGCCCGCGCCCTCTGGCCCCCCGCCCCGCGGGCCGCCCGACCGTGCCCGGCTCCCCGCGCTTCTCCCCCTGCTCCTCCATGTTATCCCTTTGTTCTCTCGCCCGGCTGCAGGCGGCTTCTCGAAGCGCTGGGCTGCGGCTCCCCTCGGGCGGGCCGCTGGAGCGCCGAGCCCGCCGGGCTGCGGCAGGACTCGGCCTCTCTGCCGCCCCCGGCGCCCCTTTCCCCTCCTCCGCCGGGAAAGGAGGAGACGGCGATCTCTCCGCGGCTCCCGGGCGGCCCGGCCCGGGCACAAAGCCGCTTTGTGAACCCAGCTGCTGCCTGCCCCGCCCGCCGGCCCGGCCTTCCCCCCGCCAGGGTCTGTGTCTGCCGGGCCGGGTCTCCCGCCGGGAAGGGCAGCGCCCCCGGGGCCGGGGCTCCGCGCCCAGGGCCGTGCCAGGAGCCCCCTGCCGGGGGGAGGCCGAGCCGGGCGGCGGCTCCGGGGGACAAGATGGCTCCGCTTCGGGAGCCTGATCGAGGCGTGATGCGAACCCGTGACCGCCGCACCGGGACACGGCCCGGCCCGCGCGGCGCTGCCGCGGCCCGGACACCGTCACCTCGCCGGGGACAGAGGGACGGGCGGAGCGGGAGCCCGGCACCCCGCGGCTGGGGGAGGCCGGGGCCCGGCGCTGTCCGGGCAAGCCGGGGCTTGCCCGCGGGCGGTTGGCGGCCCGGCCCGGTGCCAGGCTCGGCTGCCGCGGCTGGCGCTCGCCCCCCGCCGCGGCCCCACGTGCGCGGTCGAGGCGAAGGCGGCCCGGCGGCGGCTTTGTCTCCGCCGTGCTCGGGCGGGGAGGCAGCGCCGGCTGCGAGCGAGGACGTGAGTCCTTTCTAAAATGAGCTCTATGCAGTAGAGGTGGGGTATGACCGAACTCGGTTGTGCAGCCTGTCTTGTTCGGCAGGAAAAGTCCGCAGAGAAGTATTAAGTACACGTTGAAGCAGATATTTCTCAAACAATCTGCCTCGAACCTCAGAAGCTGACGATGGTAGTCAAATACCTTAATTTTGACCGAACCTGCTTTTAAGACCTTGCCATCTGGCTTTTCAAGGAAGGCATTTCCTTCTGGAGGTGGATCACAGTTCACCATTGGAAGATTTTGCTTTCCTCATATGCTTGCCGGTTTGGTTGTGTGTTTTTTTTTTTTACCCCCTCTAGTAATCTCGGTGCCTGTGCTGCCTAACATCTGTGACCTCAGAGCGCTCTGTATATTTAAGCACAATCAATCAAACAACACATGGCTTGCTGGTGGTAGCATGCCTTCCAGAAGCAGGGAAACAAGAAAGACAAAAAACTAACAAAATCAAGGAACCTACAGTAACAGAAGCAGGATTGTTTGCTCTCTGGTAGGCAGCTATGAGCATGGCAAGTATTATGAGCTGACAGTTGTACAGTTTTTTGGCATGAGGTTCCTGTGATTCTGGTGTTCCCTATTTCTGCTGGAAACAACTTTCCAATATGTCTACCTGCATCTGCTGAGTCTTTCAAAAGCAGTGACTCAGAAGTATGAACCCTGTCTCTTTGTATCTCATAAAACTGCCAAACCAAGAAAACTGAAGATTACACTTAAATGTCAGCTCATATTATTCTAGTGATGGAACAGGAAAATTGAAATTGTCTTGCCAGGAACAGAGTTGTTTTGGGGAAAAATGTGGAAGAAGCAATATAGAAATTGCACAGCCATGAGAAGAAATATAAGAGAGAAAGGAAAATGAGTGACAGATACAGCAGGAGCCAAGGGAGAAGGTTGTCATTGTCTTACTGAAACTAAATGTGTCAGTAAGGCGGTAAATAAATAGAATTTAGCCTTATCTAATAACTTCCGTCAAGTGAAACTTCCCTTTTCTGGCAGAATATGTGCCACATAAGAATGCCGGATCTATCCCAGTGTGTAGGCTGACTGTAAGTGATGACTTTTAAACATTAACCTGAGCGCCCAGATAAGAGCATTACTGAATTGTAAACTAGTAGCAGATATTCACCTTTAAAAAATTAAAACTTGCTTTATTGGATCAATAGAAGAGATATTTCTGTATTAAATGCAAGTCAGTAACTCCTTACCACATTCTTCTCAGTAGCAACTTCCTGTTAGGTGTTAATGACTTTATTAAACTTGATGAAATACAGCAATTACTCTCTTTGTGTGTATGTGCTGAATTCCTCACGTTATTGCTTAAAACATAATGGAATAATAGTTTAGTAGAATGGTGGGATTTAAATAGTTTGCTATTGAAATGGCATTGTTAAGTCATTTAGACAAGGGAATGAAATGGGTTTTGTGGTGTCTTATTTTCTACAATATCTGCTAAGGCTTCTTAGCATGTTGTTTCTGTGGTCCACACAGAAGAACTTTGAACACAGTCACATGGCCTCAGTTTCATCATCTTTGGAAGTTGCATTGACTTGTTATACAGGAAGTTTTGAGATAATTTTTTCTTCCCCCTTCACTGCATATTTGAACCACGAGAACATCCTTCCGGCAGAGAGCATGTCGCAACAAATTTATGATAAACCTTTCCCTTCCTGTCAGTGAGATCTGAGTGTATCTTCTTAGGCAATGGGTTGCTGTCTGTGGCTAAAATGGACAATGTTATCACTGTGGATATTACAGTATGGGCATTCATCTGCCCAGTAGATAGGAGATACATCTTGTCAACAGCACCTTACAAAGGTGTGCCTCTGTCTTGCCTTCTGGCTTCACAGTTTGTACCCCTTACCCTCCCACTCTTCCCTGACTGCTCTGGCAGTTGCTATTTAAGCCTTGAGTAGTAAGAGGAAGTCAGGGGTATCTGTCATTCAGTAACTTTTTGTCAGGTAGTAAGTTAGAGCAATGAACTTCCTTGCAGGTGTTCTCAAATTGTCATGAAATGTAGCTTATTTTAGTTCTCTAGTTCTGATCCTGTGGTTTTAGTAGGTGAGTGCGTGTCAGGTCTTGACTTCAGAGGATGGAAGACCACATAGTTTGTTCTTTATATAAATGTTTTCAGTCTATGAGGTGGTGGATTGAGCAACTGTGAATCATTTTGCTCATCTTCTGAAGGTAGAGTGTCATGTAACTGCATAAGCAAGTGCTTTTGTTTGCATGTTTTTCAAGATGCCACCGAGTTGTGGATAAGGACGTCAACAGCATGGGATAACCTTACACCTCTTTGCTTTCCCCATATCAGTAACGATTTAACAGATTACTTTCATAAACCGTTTTTGTCAGACACAAGTGATGGTTTCAAACCGTGAATTAACATACATGTGAATCTGTTGGTCAGTGAAGACGGATACTTTAGCATTCTGTCTCAAAGAAGGGCATGAATTAAAGCCTTTCTTTTCAAGATGTCTTCCTTCTACTTGAATAGACTGTTTGTTCTCTGACTTTTGCTAGCGTGAATTATAGTAGGTGGTACAATTATAACTAACACAGCTGTAACCTGTAATGGACAGGTTGCCTTCTCTTAATATGTGCCCCTGGCATATTAACCTTAGTTTTGTTTTCTAAGTTTATTTTGATGGCTCTAATGGTCTAAATGTTGTTTGGCTTTCTGTCATGATGGAAGCTGCTACTTTTTCCAAAATCCTTCAGTGTTAATTTTCCTCAAGGAAAACTTATATGTTAATTGAAAAGAATATGCTGGAGTACCCAACTTAATGGTAAAAGCAATGAGTTGGTGTTGCTCTGTTAAAGAACCTTCTGCATACAACACTATGCATTTGAGTTTCACTTAGGCAACTTCATGCTTACCTGCCAAAACTGTATGAGACAATGTAGTAATTCTAAAGCCCTGTTTCCAAGCCTCTTGAAAGTTCCTGACATCATTTGAGTTCCCTCAAAGCCTGAGATTGTCTTAATTACTGCAACAGTATTTTTATAGCTGATTTCTCATCTTCCAGGTCTTTTTCCTGAAGGTGGATGAAGCCTTGTACTGTAACTTAATGCCATAACACAAACAGCATGCCCATGTACTACTTGTCTTTAATTTTCATTTGACGCCCAGAACAGGACTAAACTAGACTGGCAGAGCTGTCTTAGTGTAGTACAGTGTGTTGCTGTCTAAAGGAGTTGGTCTGCATGTGAAGCTTTCCTGTTAGCATTGGTAAGAAGTGATGGCATTCACATCAAAGGAAAATATGAACTTTGCTCCTTTATAATACGGCAGCAGCAGTTGCCAAGGCAAACAGTAAGGCTTAAATACATTCTTGGTTAGGTCCTTAGCTGTGTGAATTATTAAGGTGCTGATGTGTGTAATACGAAGTCAGTAATTAACAAAATGAATTCCTTTGTAAGGGTTAATAACACATAGAACTCAAATGTAACATTGCATAATCTACTTGCTTCAACTTTGTATAAGAATTTGAACTGTGCAGCCAGTTTCTAGATGTGATTAGCAATTTGCATTAAAATGAATGATTTTTTACTTAACTAATACTTTGCTGCCTGCCCTTTTCCTTATCCCCACGATGAGTTTGTCTGGTATCTTGAGAACTCCTAGTTGCATGCTAAGGGCAGCCTACTTAGCAGGCTGGATGAATTCTGATTATTTCTTTCTCCCTACCTGTCCTAGTATGGAGAAATGTTAACTGCTTCCCATTACACTGTGTTCTTTTCCCCCCCATTCTGTGTTCTCAAGCTCACTTCCATGCATTTCTGTTTCTGACAGCCTCCACTCCCTCATCTTCTACCAGGGAAAAGGACTGTCTGTGATTGTTCTTAGGAAGAGATAAACATGAGATCTGCCAGTGCATGCAAAAAGTAGCACAAGACCTTGTGCAGCTGTGTCTGCTTAAAGCTGTCCTGTCCCTTTTTGCTGTTCTGCTTCTTAAACTAATTGAAAGCGACTTTAAATAAGTTATCTTCAGTTCTTTTTTTTCAGTTGCTATTTTAGCTGTTTCCTAGGTCTGGTCCTAGGAGGCTTTTAAAAGCACACCTGCCACCTTCTGCTAGGACATGGCTGGTGAGTCAGATGATGATTCTTGGAGTTCTTCCGAGTCTGAATTCTCCTGGTTCCTGTTACTCTGTTGGCCTTTGACTTCAGAGGACCTTTCTTACTCCTTTTTCATGCCTATTATATTTAGAGTTCTTGCTGTTTCTCAAGTTGTCAAAAATAAAAACTGAAATAGGTTTTTTGCAACTGGCAAACTTAGTCCTACAGTCTTTACTACCAGCTGCACCTGTTATCTTAGTTTCTTTCTGTTAACTTAATTCTCTTATCTGTTAGCAAGTTGGGGGTTTTTTTTGTGGGTTTTTTTTGTTTGTTTGTTTTGTTTGTTTGTTTTTTACAAGTCATGCCTGCGATTTAACACCTTAAAACTCTTATCAGGAAGCTGTCTGAAAATGAAAATGAGTTGCCTGACTAACATAAATAACTTTTTTCTGCTAAACATTTGTGGGATAAATTATATTTCTCTCTGGTACCTAAGTATATTTGGTAGGCATGTGGTTCGACTTGTATCTCTCTTTTGGGAAACAGAACTCCTCTTGTTTTCCCTTCTGTTCCCTACGCAGGTGTCCTCAGCAGGACTGGTACTGTGGCTGGGAACAAAACTAACTCCTCAGCTGGAAGGGTTCCACAGTGCATAAAAGCATATCTTGGTGCTTCATTTACAACATCTGCAAATGAATACCCAACTTGGAGCAGTTCATTTGCTATCTTAATTCCTAGTTGCGTCTTGTAGTAATTATATATATAAATTTAACCATAGCTAAACAGCATACCACTGGACAGGAATAACCTGTTCAATAAACTTGCTTATGTATGGTTTTAGCTAGACTATTACTGCTATCTTGGTATAAATAAAGTCCTGGTGTGAAAAGACAGTTAAAAGCATATGAAGGTGGCCATGGGTCCTCAGCCTTTAGTATGTGAAATGTTCCTTAGTTAGAAATCTGTGTGCCTTGAAAGTCTCAAAGTGTTCGAAAGCTCACATTTTTTGTTAGGCCACAAAGACTGCATTTGCTTTCATGGCCTCCTATTTAAGTCAAGTGGATTTACGTGCATTTTTTTTCTACTGGCTTTTCTGTATGTGAATTAATGATGCTTACAAGCAAAGTAAGTTTTTAGCCATTAAGACAAGTGATTCTACTTTTAAGTAGAGACTGATAGTTTTGTTCAGACACGAAAAATTGTCCACTGCTGAGCTTAAATATTCAAGGAATCTCATCCTTGCTTTCATGGGACTACTTAAAGTCACTGTAACTTTAGTAGATGTTGTGATATCTCTCAATTCAGAATGGAAAAGGAAGTTGTATGGGTATCCTGGAAAAAGTATGCTTTATATAAATACTGGGGTTCTTAAAACTTGTTGCTATGTTTAGCACATCTGAATTGGTGTTTTAAAACATTTCAGCGTTTGGTGTTGAAATAACCCTATATGGAAACTTTGTATTAAGTAAATGTATTTATTTTCAAATAATCCTTGCTAAGAAAGGTGACAGGATTCTTACAGAAACCTAATTCTTGAAATAAAAAATAAACTTCATGAAACTGCTTAGTTGCTGTGTTTTTATTTTTTCATTTTATAATGCTTGATGTCTTAAAAATAACCTTGTTTCACCTGTCCTCATTATGCTTTTTTTTCCCCCCTCTCTTTACAGCAGTTCTGTGGTGTTCTTGGTCACACATTTATGGAGTTTCTGAAGGGCAGTGGAGACTACTGCCAGGCACAGCACGACCTCTATGCAGACAAGTGAACTGTAGAAATTCATTACTACTCCACCAAGAAGCCCCCCTAAGAGTGGTTGACCAGGATAAGAAGTTTTGAATTGAAATTGGCAGAGCATTTAACAACAGAATTCAGACCTGGATGGGGTAAACCTCAGTGCACTGCCTTTCTTTTGCCTCAGTATTACTGGATTGAAGAATTGCTGCTTCTTGTTAGGAGGTTCATTTCATTTCCCATTGCTCCCAACTTCATACTTCCAAGCACTGAGAATTTCACGTGGAGTATAGTGAAGTAGACTTCAGTTTCTCTACATCACTTCTGTATTAGAATTTTTTTTAATCCTTTCATAATCTTGTTGCATGTTTAACTAAATCAATATGGCCCGAATGAACCGCCCTGCTCCTGTGGAAATCACCTACAAGAACATGAGATTCCTGATCACACACAATCCAACCAATGCAACCTTAAACAAATTTATAGAGGTAAGACCAGGACACAATTCTTACTGATGTGGTTTTTTAATGCCTGAGCAACATGCTGTATTTACAATTTCCTTCTTTACTAGTTGCTAATGGCTGTGAAAGCCATATGAGGAAGTACTGAAATTGTTTGTATATTGACTTTTTTCAAATACTGATGCTGTGCTTCAAAGAGCTACAGACAAATCTATTCAGATATACTTTGGCCTTCACAAATGTAATTCTGAGAGTGAAGCCAAATAATAGTTATACCATAATGGTACATTAAGTACGTTGTTTAGGTCTGAAAACAGGAAGTATTTGGCAGAGTTATGTGTAGAACAAAACAAATATCTGCTAGTGATAGGAACTTGAATTCAGATTGGGCTAAAGTGGTGTAACATTTCCTTGCACTTCCTGCATAGTGATTAAAAAGATAATAATTCACTATATGTCGTGGATCAGAACCTTAGGAACAAATAACAGGCTTGCAATATGCTTTCACTGCCTAGCTTCCTCCAGTGTTAGCAGATTATGGTTTTAATGTAGCTTAAGAGGATCGTCTGTGTCATAGTGTCTACTTGAGTGAAATTTGTGGCAGTAGGCTTACTCTGCATCCAGAGCTGCTGAAGTTACTTTAAGTGTTTTGGTACCTGCTGATATTGTTTACTGCCAGGTAGCTTGGCATATATTGCTGATACTGCTGGTATCGAATTTATCATCAAAAACTTGTATCCAGTGTGTTGGAACTATAAAGTGTGCTGGTGTATAAAGTGTATGCTAGTTCCTGCAAAGTTACTTCCTGGTAAGGTCTGAGTTTGCAAAGTCCCTCATTAGCAAGATTTCAGGTGTATTATAGCTCAGTTCTGCATTTGGAGTGGTATTATTTATGGGAAACACAGTAGGATAACATTTGCTTGACTTTATACTGCCACACGTAGATAAAGTATGCTTAGGCTATGCTTCAGGCAGTTCTGTTCAGACAATGTGAATGATGGGTCATTGCAGGAATAATAAAGAGTGAGTGCTTTTTTGGAAAGCTAAATTTTGTTATTCACTAGTTAGGACAACTCATAGTTCTTAACAGTAAGTGGTCTTACAGACCTATCTTGAGCAGAGAGAGAGAAGGGGAAGATTTAAACCTCGCTCAGAGTGGTTTACTGAAGTATGTAGCTTTGCAAACCGGGAAACTTCCTGTTCCTTTAAAAGGAATGATCTTTTGGAGATGGACTACTTGATTAATTAATATTTAGCTGGATCTGATTTTAGATTAAAAAAAGTCTGATCCAGCATAACAAAACTTAATCTGCACGTGAAACTATGTTTGCAGCAGAACTTAAGGGTATCTGGCATGAGCACATAGATTTTTAGTTATTTCAGCTTTCTCTGTTCTTCACAGGGTGGCAAGCATTTGTATGAGGTTACTTACTGAAAATTTTTGAATTATTTACTGAGTAAACTTACTGAGAAAATCAAATGGTCAAGTACAACTAGTTTGCTCTCACAGCAACTTTTTTTTCACTCCCTAGGAACTTAAGAAATATGGTGTTACCACAGTGGTAAGAGTGTGTGAAGCTACTTATGACACTGCTCCGGTGGAAAAAGAAGGCATTCAGGTTTTGGTAAGTAGTGTAAAAGCAGAGTTTAAAACCAACCCATTCCCCACCCCACCCCTTCCCAAAAAAATAATTCTTTCGATACCACCTTATTAACTCTATGAGTATGTTCAAGCTGCTGATGGAGGAAAAAGCTGTGCAGTCATTCTTTCTTGTCAGGAAAAAATTTCAGTTTTGATCAAAATCATATCCTCAATGAAAACTGATTGAAAGGAATGTATTCCTAATATTGCTATAGTTATACTGCTAGAAAATCATAAGTTTAAATGGTTTCCTTAGCTGTCAGCACTTTGTCCATTGTATCCCCTCCTTTTTTTGCCTACACACACATCTTACAAGCAAAAAGAGTTCCATCTTTGTGTATTTGCCATCCTGTATTCTAGGATTGGCCCTTTGATGACGGTGCTCCACCATCCAACCAGATTGTTGATGATTGGCTAAACCTCCTTAAAGTTAAATTTCGTGAAGAACCTGGTTGTTGTATTGCTGTACACTGCGTTGCTGGTCTTGGAAGGTGAGTGAAGCTTTATAAAGATCTGTTGAATTCCTAGTCAGACTTGTTAAGATCTAGTACAGAAGTTTGAGGTAAATGTAATATAGTCACATATCCCATATTGGAATGACCTCACACTTAAAAATAGTGAAGATGGCAGGAAACTGTTGTATGCATCTGTTAAGGCCTTTTGGTCAACAGATGATGCTACAATCACAGCTCTCACAAAATCTACTGCATTAAGTAAACAAGTATATTCTTGTACCAAGCATATTGATAAGTGTCCCATTGGTATTTCTGTTTTGCTATGTCTTCTTTTTTTTCTAATGCTTTTGTTTTTATTGACTTGCCTGCTTCCTCTTCATCTCCATTTCAGTATTATTGTCAGTCTCCTTGTACCCCGGGTATTGTAACCATTATCCACAAACAAGTGGCTGGTTCTGGCACATCAAGACCAGCTTTTATCCACCACCTATCTGAGGGATGAAAAGTGTTCTCCAAAGTCTCAAACATCTATTTGTCTCACATCTAAGTGACCTCAAAATTATTAGTGATAATGCTAAATATTCTCCTCTTAGCCTGGCTCCCTCTGTCTGCTGCCACTGTCTTAAATACAGTTCCAACAGTTGGGACAACATAATGATGTTTCTGTTATTGTTCTAGACTACCTGGGAACTAGATCTGTTCTAAAAGCAGTTGCTATATTATAGCTATGGATTTCAGTATGTCCAATCTAAAATGGAAGTTTCTGATCTTGCTGTCTATAAGCCTGGCTTATCCACTGTGTTATGGCTTCACATGTAACAAAGTTGACTGTAATGATGAATGTTGCCAAAACCAAAGTCTTTTTCTGCTGCTTAGAGTGCTACCTGTTGGGTTTTCTTCAAAACTGGGCAGCTAATTAGTTGAAAAGAATATTCTAGCTTTCTATCGTGTATGTTTTCTCTTAAATCCCTGAACATACAAAATCACTTAAGCTTGCTACTGGATGCACAACTCTGTTGCTCATGTGTGGCATGATTTTTTTTTTTGAGCCATAAATTGCTAATGTATTTGGGCTTGATTTCTGTCAAGCTTTTCTAACTGAAAACTGTATTCTGTCAGATGAAGAATACTGTGGCAAGCAAGGAAATCCTCAGGGGAGTGCAGCAGCCTGTGGATTTCATCTGTTCCTAAAACTTGTTACACTACTTGTACATTTTGTCAGTTTTTATTGAACCTGACACTCCTCTTCTGTTTTCTGCTTTGGCAGTTCAGACTGCTTCTAGGGATGCTTCATTGTGGGGGATAGAAACCCATATGCAACTCTTCCCCAGAATCAATTGCTTTGAAACAAATGGTTGAAGATTACTTTCATTTTATTCCAGTTGTACTCTCCTATACCTAAAGTCAAAAGCTAAGGTTGACCAGAGTTAATTTAAACCCTTATCTTAATGAGAATGAGTAACTCAAAAACAAGTGGTATAATAGCTCAATTAATATAGAAATGCCTTATGCCTTTTTTGCCTTCCCAGAGAGGAAGCATCAGATACACAGGATAAAAGAGAGAACTGGGTAAAGGTTTTTCTGAGTATTCATAGACAAAAGCTAAACTGAATATAATTTCTTTTTTGAACCAGAGCTCCAGTCTTAGTTGCTCTTGCACTGATAGAATGTGGAATGAAGTATGAAGATGCAGTGCAGTTCATAAGACAGTAAGTATGAAGCTAATATGTAGCTGTGTCCAAGATTTAACGTGTTGGTACATCCTTGGGCACTAAAGGAAATTTTACATATGAGAGGCAGAATACTTTTAGAATTTAAGTTCTGTCTCCTAGCTAGAAGTAACACTCACTCACATTGGTGGATCCTTTCCTCTGTATTAGACCAAAGTGTGCTGTAATGGTCTTCCTAGTCTTTCCTGGTGGTCTACTGAAAACAAATATTTCCTTGGATTTTTTAAATAAGTGTAAGTTGGATGAGAAGAATTTTGGTCACAATGTCTTAATTTTCAGGTTTCAGCTATATTTAAAAGAAGCTGCAGCTATTATAAACAATACCATAATACTTCTTGCATAATTGCCAAGTCTTTGAAGAGTTAAATTCAACTTGTAGTGGTTCTGTATAAAATGAGGAACAGGAAGACTGGTATTCCAAACAGTCAATCAACATGTATCTTTTTTTCACGTACTTAATGGTTTGAGAAAACAAAGTTCAATTTCTGTTTGGCTTCTTATTATGGGGACTTAAAATATTTATGTACTTTCTTAATACTGTAAGATTTCTGGATTTTGTACATCAGAAGTAGAACACTGTCTTAAATGCTATGGACTCTTGAGCATGTGGTCCAATGAGGTATTTGTGAAAGGAAGCTACCACCCTCTTTCCTGGCACCGAACTTTCAATTATCCCTATTTTGGTTATAGCCTTGACTTAAAGGTGGCTTTTTTAAGTGACCTAAAAATATTTTTCTCTGGTTGGTGATATTATTTCACTGGGCAGGAGATTGATGTTCTGTTTAAAATATGTTTTCCTCCATCTAGGAAGCGGCGTGGAGCTTTCAACAGCAAGCAACTTCTGTACTTGGAGAAATACCGCCCCAAGATGCGTCTGCGCTTTAAAGACTCCAATGGTCACCGAAATAATTGTTGTATTCAGTAAAGCTTAACAGCCTATAGTACTTCCTTGGGAATAAAGGACGGAAACTAGAATTGAGCAGACTGCATGCCAGAGACATCAATCTGGTATTTTTTAGTAGTAAAGGAAGCTTCCTTAGGAGTATTTAATAGGCTAAAGGCTAAGTAGAAATGCAACTTCTATGTTTAAGTAAATATCCGTTTGGAGACCCAGTAAATGTTTTTGCTGTACCCTGTTTCTGAGCTGTCTCCTTGTTCATTGATTACCAGATCAAATATCCTTGAATCATGCCGTTGAGTCTTACCCACCTAGTTTCAACTACTAAAAATTGGGGTACTAAAATAAATGAATCTGTAGAGAGATTAGGTGCCAAAACACCCAGCATATCAGCTATATGTTTTTCCTTAAAATGAGCATAGTTCTGATGATGTGAGAACTACCAGCTTATCTGGACCTTACTATCTTTTTTTCTACAGTCATTTCAATACTGAAGAGAATACAGCCTCTAAAGTAGTCTTGCCTGCTCACTGTATGTTTTGTCTCCCACAATCGCACTAGAATTATCAGGATTTGCACAGTCTGGTTTTTTAATACTATTAATTACAGCAACTTTTTACCCTTGCATCTGTACTTTTCTGTTACCTGCAGACCTCTCCATTTTACAAGTCATTACTCTCTGGTTATTCATGTAGAAGATCTTTTAAATTGTACAGAAGCACACAAGTCTTTAATGTCTCCAGACAAAAAGCCTTACAGTAAAATTATTGTTGGCACTTCATGTGCAACTTAACAGAGGGCCTGAAAAGGTTGGGAGGGGCTATTTAATATTTCTAGTAAAATGTTGCCTTTGTCTTGTGCAGGAAGTATAGAATATGCCCTTTACTTTAGTAAATATTTTTTTAAAACTTAGAAATGCTTTGTTATTGTAGCTAAAAATTCTTAATCAGAAAATTTCTGAAAAATCTTGTAGTTTTCTTTTACTGTACCTATTGACAGTTGTTTACCAACTATCGCTTTGTTGAAAGTGTGATTTTTTTTTTTTCTTCTTTTCGTTTTTCCTCCTTGAGTTTCTGCTATGACTTGGGCAGATCTCTGTAATATTTTGTATGCCTTTCAAGCTGCGTAACTTAATATTTGGATACTTGATAATTTGTTTTATTATGTAATTGATAAAATGGTGATGTGTATTAATGTTAGTTCAACCATATATTTATACTGTCTTGGGAATGTGTGGTTATAGTTCTGTGGGAGAAATACTTTTGCCAGTGTTCACCAGCTTGTAAAATCTAGTGCGAGAGCTTAAAACATCTAAATAAATACTGAAATGCACTTAAAAGTTTGCTGAAATGCTCATCACTTTCACTTATTTTTGTGTACTTTGTCAGCAGTTTTGAGGTGCCTAAATTCAGAATCTAATCAGGCATCTTTCTTTTTCTTTTTTTTTTTAATCTGGGTCTGAATGTCCCCTTTGTTGTAATGTTTGCTGTTTCTTTTACTCATAAATAAATGTGGACAAAAATTAATGATAGAAAGTACAGTATTTCTTTATGTAGCTTACTTGTGACTTGCCGTACTAAAATAGGTTACTTCCTTAGTGTTCTTGAAACTGTTTTTGCAGCAAAGGCAGAAGAGTATATGCATCAGTAAAGCTTTGTTTGAAGGGTATTTTGATTAATGGAATACAGCTTCATTTGACTGAGGAAATAATATCTTTTCTTTTGGAATGATGTCCAAAGACATCAATGTTTCTACTGTCAAGATGAACTAGATAATAGGAACAAGGGCAAAGACAAAATCTACAAAATTTCTGTAACTCAGTAGTACAGCAGGCTGATGTAAATACTGGTTTAACACAGATTAGTATCCAAATCAAGTTAAAAATAATTATTTGGTCAGTCATGAAACTAGGACGAATCTGTAAAACAGCTACCAGTAAAATGCCTGGAATTTTTTTACATACTTAAAATTATTAATGCAATTTCTATACATAGATCAGATTTTGCTCTGTCTCTATAGCATTCACATGGATAAGAAAGGTTGTGTTTAGGTTAAGAGCTCTTAACCAAGCTCCCATCACTAACATGTTCTTTAGAACTTTAAACTTGAGACTAGGCTTGACTTAGTTGATTTTAGTAAACAGGTTTCTGAAGAGGAAAAATCTCCATAACAAATGTCTGTTTAAAGCAAAGACCAAGTCAACTTTTGAACTGTTTCCATGTTTGGTCATGACTCTCTAAGGAACAGAATATGTCTCTTCCTCTTTTGTCTTAACAATTCCAGTATGCCTTAGGGACTAAAATGGTAACAACACTCAAAATGTGAAGATAAGATAGCAGATGGAAATACATAAAGCACGTTGAATAAAATCTATGTAATAGATATGAATTTACACATTCAAGGAAGAAAATAATTACTGTGTCCTTAGGCAAAAGCCTGGCATGGAAAACAGGCTTTAATGTCACATCTAATTTTCGATGTGTAGGATGACTATATAACTGCTTTGTCTCTTCAAGAGTTATGTTTTAGCAGTACCTAATCATATGGTAGCACATTCTTGTCATCTGCTAGACTGTTTTGTGCTGTGGACTTAATGGCTTGTGTAATTTGGTTTGTAAATGGTGGTTGTATTTACAGAATTCCTTAGCATGTAGGAGAAATATATATGGGAAATGGGGTAAGAGGGGGAGAGTATGATCTTGCAATTACTGCAGCAGAAAACTGCATATTGTTCTGTCATGTAGTCCCTAAATAATGCTGAGGAAAGATAGTCAAATGAGGTACTGTTAACTGGTTACCCAAAATCAAGTATAAAATTAAATTTGATTTTGAATCTGATTCTCAAATGCTGAACAGTCTGTTTCAACTTAAGTCTATAAATACTTAAATATATATGAAATTTTGTAGAACTACATGTTTCTGAACAGTCCTGAACAATTTCAGATTGAGTACTCAAAACTAGTTAATAGTTCTGATTGTTAATCTCCCTGGTCTTCAGTTCTCCTTGCATAAAAATCCATTCCAGTCCTCACAAGTGGGGCTGTTGTGGAGATAAGCAATAATTTCTGAAGTAATCAGACCCATCTGCATTATTGCAGAAGGAACAGTGAGAACATGTGTAATTCTGTATTAAGGATGAATTCTGGTTTAGTCTTAAGATCTTTGGCCATAAGAAAAGTAGTAAAGCACTGCTCATTCATGTGAGCATTGTTTATCCTTACAAGTGAGATGGGATAAAAAATCTTGTGTAATTAAATAAATTTATTTGAGAGAACAGACTGAGGGTTCATAGATGACCTTACCTTTATTGTTTTAAAACTTCTGAGTACTTGACTGCAGCACTAATTATGCTTCTTTTTTTTTTTTTTATTAAATATGTGCAACATGACTTAAAGTTACTGAGAGATAGTATTCAAAACAGTATTTTAGATTTGCGGGGATTTTGCTGTATCATTAAGCAAGTATTTTCTGTCAGCATAGGGAAAGTTGTCAAACCAGAGATAATAGTAATCTACTTGGAATAACATTTTTTTTGCATGTATTTGTGTAATCCCACTGTAACAAAAAAAACAATAGTTTGCAAGTTGAATTCAGATCTCAAAATCAGGCTATGTTGGGTTTTATTAATAGCTGGGATGGACTTATCTAAACAAATACAGATTTTTACATGTGAGTAGAGGCTTCCCTCACACTTAGTGAAAGGAGTTTTGGACTTCTCAGGTGTATGTCTCATATCTCATATGCTAAGGGAGATCCCTAAACTGGTTAGATGAAGACCTCTCTAAATGTAAGAGTGTAGTCTGTAAAGCATGGGACAGCAAAGCCAGTTCACAGTGTTGGTATCTACAGGTAGATTAAATGTCTCAACTCCTTTGTGCAATAGTTCAAAATATCAGGTAAAGTATTTCTCTTAATGTACCCTGCTCTTAATGTGTAATAAACATTGACAACTGTAACCTGATTTTTTTTTTAATATGGATTTATGCTACAGGTAGCCACAGCAAGTCTTACTAGGCATTATTTTCCTCTTGATGATCACCTGCATGAATGCTGTTAATTTTGATGCATATTGTTCTAATGCATTGATAATTATCTCAATAACAACACAAGTTCCTTATCGGTGGAAAGGCTCTTTGCAAAGTAATAGTGGTTAAACAGTGGTCTGACAAGAAACGATAAGGACAGTGCCAGGAGATCAAGTTGCCTCCTTCAATTCCTGATTCAAATGAGAACTCTTAAAGTGTAGCTGAAGAAAACCAGATACCACAGTGTTTAGATACATAAGGCAGAATACTCAAATAGTAGAAGACATACAGTCTCAAACATGTAACCTGTGTCAGTGTAACAAAACCTAAATGTGTGAATAGGGTATTTTTAGTGGACTGGAGCTTAATTCCAGTTTATTGGTGGAGTAACATCAGTAACAGATCCTTACCCTTCATATAAATTTGCACATGACAATACTATATCATCAAGTTTCACTGATGCTTGTTCTGAAGAAGAACTTGAATTACGTTTGGGCTTTGGAGGAGAAAGAACTGAAGGTGGTAAACTCTTCTTCCTAATCCATAGGACCATAGTTATGATACTGATCTGAATAGGACAGTGCCACTTCAGCACTGTCATGCACTTCATTGGTACTAGTAGGAAGCTACATGCATCTTAGTTTGTCTTCCATTCCCCAGTAAATCTGTGTGTCATTAGGTAGGGCATGCAAATCCTGAACTTGCCTTTAAAATTTCAATTCAACTCTATAGCAACTTTCAGTTCATCATAATAAAAGCACATAAAGATAATGGGGACATAGCAGATGTGCAAAATCATGAAGGAGTTCCTTCAAACTGCAAGTACAATCATCCCTTTATGCTTGATACGTAAGGTTTTCTACAGTAACACACCCCCTGCCTATCTCAGGGATGGGCTACCCTTCTCTCCACAACTTTGTATGGCAGAATTCTTAATTCTCCCTTCCTTCTAACTCGAGTTCCTTGTGGGATGCTATGGAGAATGGGTACCAAGAGTTATGTAGCCTTGATGCTCTGTCCAGAAATTCTTGGTCATTTCTGTTTCACTTGTCTACTTCTCAAAACTCCCTTCTGGACTTATAATTGGTACCTGTTTATTTTTCACTGGAAAAAAAAGTAGTAGTATTCAATGGCCCTTGATGTTTACATTCCTGTCTCAATTGCCTTCCACCACCACCAAGTATTTATGCTACTAAGAACTTGGGTCTCAAAAAGTTCTATTAAATGGCAAGCCCTTCCCCTTGGAAGTGGTTCTGAGCCAGGTCCAGGAAGGGAATTAGAATTACATATTATTGGGTTGAGGCATTAGGATGTTTTTGAAGGAAACCCCCTAATTGTGCCGTTTAGAACACAGACTAATTTAGACAAAAACATTAAGAGGTGATCTAGTCCAACCCTATGCTCAACGCAGGGATAACTTCACAATTATATCAGATTATTTAGAAGCCTATATTGTCAAGTTTTGAATATCTTCAAGGACGGAGATAACAGATTCTTCCAAATCTCTGCCCTGCAGGTGACTACTCTTCCCTTGGGAGCTAGTGAAATTTTCCTGGATGCAATTTTCTTTTTTCTCACATTTTTCACTGTGACCTCCAAGAGAGTCTGTCTCTTCCTCTCTACATCCACCTGCTAGGCAGCTGAAACAGCAGGAAATTTACTGCCTCAGCCTCATCAGGGTGAAGGAGCACAGTTTGGTGTAAGTTCCAAGCCTCTAATAATCTTGGTGACCCTCCACCAGGGTCCATTCCAGTTTGTCAATATTTTCATGTACTAGGGAATTTAAAATTAGACACAGTACTCCAGATGTGGTCTGCAATCACTTCCCTTGACTTGTTTGCTTGCTCTCTTTCTCACGCAATCTTTGTGTTCAATTTGTCCATCAGGTCCTTTCTGCAAAGCCTCTTTCTTGCCAATTGAGCCCCAGCCTGTACCAGTGCATGGGCTATTACATCCCAAATGCAAGATTTAACAACATAAATGACATCTGTTGCTCTCCCTTCCCTGAAGCCATCATCTCCTCTTGTGCTATCAGATTGGTCAGATATAGCTTGACCTTGGTAAATCCAAGTTGGTTTATACGCAGTCCCTTCTTTTTCATGTCCTTCTAGGCTTCCAGAAGGATTTGCTGCATAACCTTCCCAGGAAAGGAAGTGAGGCTGATGGGTCTGTATTTCCCTGGATACTCTTCCTTGCGTTTCTTGAAGGTGTGCAGGTCTCTCCTGTCCTCTCCTCTTTTCTGTTCTACTTGTGTACCGTGGCAACATCAGAGGCACACACCCAGCAACATAGTTTTTGTGTCTAGCTAAGGCTGGGATTGAGCCATGTGACTGCAGTTGTCTCTCTGCATACCCATCCTCTGCCTGAGGAGACATGGGAGCAGAGCACTGCCCGTGTCAGCAGGACACTAAGGCTGAGAACGGATATACTGCAGAGCTGAGTGGTGCACAGCTGGGTCACTACGAGTGCTCCCACATCATATAATGTTAGTGATGCATAGCTGTGGACATTCCCCCTCATTCAGCCTGTGAACACAGTACTGTATAGCTGGAGGTTTGCCAGTTCAGTACTTCTGCACAAGAACAGGGAAAAAAGGAGAAGGGCAGCTTTGGGCCTGTGACAATAACAAATTCTTAGGGGGAAAAAATAGGTGGAATAAAATGCAGAATGGATTTCCCAGAGGTTATTGTGCCACACTAAGATTACTAGTTAAACTGGAGGAGGAGACTTAGTAAAATAGTTTTAAGGTAGAAAAAATGGGAGACAATCACACATAATAGCAGAAGGCTGGAGACAGAGAGTGAGTGAAATTTCTCAACAATTGATTTGGAAACTGCACTTTTGTTTATGTGTATATATGATTGCAGTAAATATATAATAATATATCATACATAAAACCACATCATAGAGATAACTATTTAATTGCACTTTAATAAAACCTAGAATATGATAAAGAATTATGCTGAGGAAGATCAGAATGGCATGCATAGTCCTTGTTATATTTGTCCAAGACAGATGAATTCAAACTAAAACATGTGGTGCTTAATAAGATTTCTTCTCTAGCAGCCTGGAGGGCCATTCACAATATCAAATTCAAACTTTTAATCTTCTAAGGTCTGTAATTTGATTTTTGCTTTTCAGAATGACATATTGTATGTACTTCATTCATAAATTATTTTATTGCATTTTCCCTTAGTCTTTATTTACATTTTTCTTTATTTACAATCATGTGATTAATTAGCAATTTTCATATTTCTGCACAGCGGTCACCTGAAGGTCTCTTGGTTCTGTGCTCTGCCATATTCAACAGAACAGTCCCACAATCCAGCAATCCCATCAGAAAGGCACACTGCCAGTCTCTATGCCTCTGTTTTACTAATTTACTAAAATTAAGTTTTACTAATTTACTACCATATAATTGCCTCCACAGAAGATAAAAATTAAGGTAAATAGGACTGGAGTGAAATCTCAAGTACTCAGAGAATTAGTAACTCTAGCAGCAGTTCCATAGGCAAGTGGCCAAGCTAGTTTGATGGGTAAGTCTCAAAGGCCTGTTTTGTGCTGGTTATCGAAGTTTGTTTTCCTCCAGTGCTCCAAAACCTCATTCGAGGATTTTTTTCCCTGTTTTACACCAATCTCTGCAAATAACTGCAACTCCTCTTGTTTCTGGGATAAAATGTTTTTTTTTTCAGTCTTGAATCTGTGTATTCCATTGGATAATTTTTAATAGCTTGTAGCTTCTGCACATTTCATCTCTCTACTAAAATCTACCCTTAGTCATAAAATCAGTGGCTAAACACCCTTCAGAACCTTGCCTTTGTTCACCAAGCTGCATTGTTAATTTTAAAAGCCACAGTCCCTTTCACCTGTGGAACTGAATGTTTTTATGCTGCTTTCTAGGTTAGGACATGCAACTGCTGTTTGATCCAACAACTGACAGCTGATAACTAGTCTTCACGTAGGGAAAGAGAACGATCTTGTCTTAAACTTGGTGGAAACTGGGTAAAGGGGAACATGTTCTAGTTCCTATACTAACTAATGCAAGGAAGGTTGGCAATGAAAGGAAAAATAGCATCAAGACCAGATATTCTTAATCAAAAGATGTAGATTTGCACTATGGGACTCGAAAATTAGATTACTGGCTGTTACTGTTCTGCATTTGCAAAAGTCAAAGAATTCTTATTACAACAAGTAATTTATTTCAGAAGTCTAACTTTGTATGACATTCTAGGAAGTTACGCAATGTACAAAATAAATGAAGCACCTGGGTTTTAAAATAATTTAAATCAACTATCTTGAGAAAATACATACAGACATACCCAGACATTAGAATGATGTTCCCGTGAGATGTTGTTTGAACAGTTATTGACCTACTGCTATAACATATCTCAGCTTTTGACAGTAGCAAATACTGCCCTGCAGCAGGGGAGAAAACCTGTTTGTCCACCACCATACCCAATACATTCTTTATCCAGTTAAGCGTGTTTCTAACTCCTTTCCGCACTTTGACAACTGGAGAACTAGTAATTAACACTCAAAAGTGACCATGTTTAAGACCAGTATGATACCTGTGTATAGCGTATTTTCAAAAACTCCATTTAGAACAAAAAACATAGAAAGGTGGGGAAAGGCTGTAAGGAAAATAATTCAGGAACATCTTGGAAAGAGGCTAAACAGAGACTTGGAACTGTAAGCAAAGAAACTGCCTTCTACTGCTTTTTCTTGTGTTCGGGGCACTAGCAGACTGTTTCCTGAAAATAAATAGGTTGCTTTCCAATGGAAACAATTTGCAAGATCTGGACTATTACCAAGGAGCTCATGTAAAGGGACATGATAAAAATATTGCAAGGAAAGCTAGCAGATGGTGCAGTTGAAATTGTGCACACCTGGTCTGTCACTGTATACAAAGATCTCTGTAATACCTATGAAATTGGCCATTGGGGTCCATTTTTTTTTTAAATGTGAAATCAAACTGTTACATAGGTGCCACAGGTGGGCAAGTTCACGATATAAATGACACACGATTGTGACTATAAAGGGACTGGCCCAGTGTGGTCACATCAAAAGTGCACGCTCTGTTAAACTGAGATGGGTCACTGGAGTTATGTGACTTTTGACAGTGTAAAGAAAGAACTGAATAGGGCAATTAACAATGATCAGATTACCAACAGTGCTTTGCCTGCTGCTTGTGTCAAAAGTAATGAAATCAAAAGGGCTGAATGCTGGAAAATTTGTGCAATGCAACTATGTTTAACTGAATTTTGCTCCAGATATTAAAGACCTTCTGAAACTGGGAGAAAACCGAAAAAACCCCAACTTGTGGTGATTTTCATAATGGTGATTTAAGAATCATATCACAAGGGAGAAAAAAAATATGAGTGGGTTAAAAACTGTGCTCTGCTTCAAAGGTGTTACTGTTTTGTTGCAACTACCCTGTGTGGTGCCTGAAAATATTGCTGTGTTACCATACCTTCAGTTTAATGCTTCCTTTTTACTGTGATGGTAGCAAGAGAAATATTTAATGTATTCCAGCCTTCGTAGCAGTACAGAAAGCCCTAGAGAACACACAACTCAAAGACTCAAAACAGAATTGAAAAAAAGAAACTAAAGGAAAACCAATGCATTTTAACGTCATCCTTGTCTTGACATGACGTTTGCATTTCATTACAAAATATGAGGAATATGTAAAGGCAGCATTAATATAGTCATCCATAAGATAATTCTAAATTTGATTTTTAGAAAGAACATTGTGTTTCTCTTTGGGGGGTGTTGAAACTTGATACATACAGTAACCAGCCTGTACTGCACCTTATGCCAGCCATCAGAACTGAGAACAGCATGACCAGTGTTGCACTTAGCTAATGCTACAATGCAAACTAGAAAGATAGTCCTGCTCTTGGATAACATTACGTAGCGATCAAACTACTCCAAGTGCGGATGCCCTGACAAACACACGTTAGCGGCCCCTCTGGTGTGGATTTATGGAAATGTGCGCCGCGGGTCCCGCAGTGCACATGGGGCAGCTGTTCCCGGGGAGAGGCGGCCGAGGCGAGAACGCGCGCCCACCAACAGGCAGCACGAGCCGTGTCCGCCCGGGGCCGACGGGCTCCGGAGGCTGTTCCTGTTCCACACGTAGGAACGGACGAGCCCAGCATATCCAGCGCCGAAGGAATCCGCCCGGGACCGCCGGCGGACAGGATGGAATAACAAGCAGGTTGTGTAACACGGGCCGCGCCGAGCAGGGGGTGGCAGATACTCCCTGCAGACAAAAGGCCACATCATTGCGCACCCTCCGCTCAGAGCCTGTATATCGCCCACCGGGGCCGCGGCCTACGGCGCCCGCGCCGGGGCCTGACGAGGAAAACCCTCCCGGCCGCCCACCACCCACCGTCCCGCAGGCTCAGCCAGGCCTGTGAGGCCACGGCCGGGCCCGCGGCTGCCACCGAGCGCCTGTCGCTGTTGCAACCCCCGACCCCAGCACGGCCACCCAGGCCCCCGGCCCAGCCACAGTCGCTGCCGGCTCTCACGGTGCCTCCCGGGGCCGCCGGGCCGGGACAGTGACGTCACAGAGCGGGGGGTCCCGGCCGCTCCCGCAGGGCGCCTGCGCGGCGCGCCCCCGCCTCCAACTGCCTCGCTCCAACGGCGCCGTCACGTGAGCGGCCTGGCCCCGCGCGCCGGACGCCGCGGGGGCGCGCACCGGCGGGGCAGCGGGCACGCGGCCGCCACCGGGCCAGGCGCGACCACGCGCGCGCGGGCCCCCGCAGAGCTGCGCGCGCCGCCCGCCCGCTCTCCCTCCGTTCGGCGCGGCCGCCGCGTCCCTTCCCCCGCGGCCGCGAGGCAGCGCCGGGCGGCGGAGCGGGTGAGTGACCGCGGGCGGCGGCGGCGGCGACCGGGGCGGGCAGGCAGGGAGGGAGCGGGCGACGGTGGAGGCGGAGGGCCCCGCCGCGCTGCGCGGCCTCGCCCAGCCCTCGCCGGGCCGGACAGCGCTGGGCCGGGCCTGCTGCGGCGGCGGCGGGGCCGCGGCCTGTGCTGGCCGGGCCTGTACAGTCGGAGGGGCCTACAGCACGGGCTGGGCGGGGAGCCGGTGCCGCCGCCCGCACTCGTGCGAAGGCGACCCCCGGTCCAGCCGCGGGCCGCCATCCGAGCCCCAGCCGCCCCGCTCCGCTTGGCCCGGGCGCGGCCTGGCGGTGCTGGCGCGGCTGTTACGGAGGCTGCGGCCCGCGTGCCCCGGTCCGGCCGTGCCCGGCTCCTCTCCCGGCCCGTGACATGGCGCTCCGGCCTCGGCCTCGCTACCTCTCGGCCCCGCCCGCCCGTGTCCGTGCGGGACCTGCCGCAGGTTCCCTGCCCGGAGCTGTGTCGCTGCTGCTGCGGGCTCCCCCACACCGCCTGCCCTGCCCCGCAGGTGCCACGTTTTGACCCTTCTTAGCAACGCTTGTCCCTTGCCACCCTCTGAGCCGCCGATATCTTCTTGCCCCATACAAACCCGAGGAACAAATACCAATTTAGATTCTGCTGTTCTTCCTGCTCTTGTTCTGACCTGTTCCGGGCTCCTCCTCCTGTCTCCCAAACTTAGCATCACCAAAAATTTCTGCATTTAACTGTTGCATATAGTAATCCACAGTAGGAAGTGCAGGAGAAAATGCAGTCGACAGCAGTACCTGGGGGATTCAGTGGCCTGGTGGTATTTCCAGATCCTATTCTGGTATTAAGTGCTCTTTCTGAGGCAGTGTGTCTGCACTTATTGCTTGCTACTGCAATGCAAATAATTAATAACTCTCAGGCTTTAGTAGAGCTGTCACTCGCGTGATTGTGAGTGTGCATTCTCTATGGTCTGCACAATGGAGACCTGTTAGAGCCGTGTGAGGAGTGTTTGGAAGAAGAGCACTTTGTGCAGCATAGGTTGAGTTAGTAGAAATAGCCTGTAGAGTGAAGCATAAAAACGAGCAAGGAAAGACAGAAATATGGCGTGACAGGAGCTATACCATACAAATTGTAGTTGTGATATTGTCTTTTATGTAGCTGTTAATCCATTACACAATTTTTATATGTTTGCTTTTATTAAAACATATGCTAGTGTTACTAAACAGTGGAAATATTTTAGGATTTAATGTAAGGATGGTAAACATATGGCATCTCTTTAATACCACCGATTCATAGTTTGTTTAGCTTAATTAATCTGTTGCAGTTTGGGACACAATATAAGGACGACCTTGAAAACATAGATGTTTATATTTCTTGGAATAATTGGAGTGGTCCCTACGCTTAGTGTGTATCCCACAATGAAGCTCTCCTTTTGCTGTACCAAGTAGCTTCTGCTTTTAATTTCTATATTTGACTTGAAAGACTATAAATATAAATATGGAGTTCTGAACACCTAAGTTTTTTTCAGCTATTATTGCCTGTTACTCAGTCATTCAGTTTTTATGTGCATTTTACATTTGCAAACCCTCAGAAATTTCAAGCTGCTGAAAGACAACCTTTTGGTGATATGGCACAAACCATGTTGTCTAGATCTAATTCAACACAGTTAGCTGAAGTAATGCAATACAGTGGTAAGATGTTTCAAAGAGAACAGAAGCTCTAACACATCTTACCTGCCATACCTCTTTAAAGAGGGGCTTAGCTTTACTGCTGTTATTGTGCTAAGAGTTGAGCTGATGTATGCCATATGAATTTTTTTATCTGTTATTTTAATGAGAGTTTTTATTTTCCTTGGTCAGCGTAAATATTGTTAAACCCAAGTTTTGAAAATACTAGGGGGAGAGGTACATTATATTAGAAGCTCTTTTTTTATGATAAAGGAATATTTTTGAAAGGTAATATTATGAAGTAGCAATGATGAAGTTCCCTAAATAGACATAGGAGTGCTCATTATATAGAAGCAAAAAGTGAGAAATACAGATATTGTGCCACATCCACCTGAGTGGCGTCAATATAGCTATGTGATGGATGGTATATTTCCATTAAAAAACTTCATAAGGCTTAGCCATTAGGCTTTTAACAATTTCTGAAAAAATTAAACAAACTCTAATTCTAATGTGTGTTTCCAATGAACCATTATGAGAGAGACAGTGAGAAATTCAAAAGATATTACAAATGAAATTGTTCTCTGGGGTGACCGAGAAATAATCAGTGTAACCTGTTACACGGTTTAATGCTTATACTATGTTGCAGGAGAAAATACTTGAAACAATTATTAAGGAACTCCAGGGTGGAAAGAGTTCAAGAGCATGACAGTAGTGATGGAAATATAATCTACCTTTGTCTTTTTCTTTTTGGGAAATGTCTCTTAGTAGTGAGTTAAAAAATTCTAGAGGTATATGCAGTGATGAAGAGATTCATAAAATTATGTATAATCTTTATAATTATGCTTAATTTTTTGGGGATTCAGGAGTACTCGCTGGTGGGACGGTCCAGCAAAGAAAAATGGTGTACTTAACATTTCACAGTTTGAAGACTTTACATTTCACATTTTATATTTACATATTCTACATTTCACAACGTAAAGACATTTTTATGATGTAACACAATTTCTAGTGCAGCACTATGTACCTCTTCTAACTATAAAGTGAGGGTGAGGAATATATTTTTAGGGGTAAGTTACATTGTTCAAAACTTAACTGTTAAGATGATTTTCAGTGATCTGATAATTTGATATTGTATGATTAAGAAAAGGTTTCTTTGTACTCTTTCTGCATTTCTTTGTCTTCTGATTAAGTCCTTTTGTTTGAAATTTACTTTCACTTCCTCTTCACTGAAATGAGGTACAGTTATGAGTGGTGAATGTAAGTATTTCATATAGGGAAGGTTTAATAAAGCAAATATCTTGAGCTCTCTGTCCTCTTACTACTTGCTATCATGATATTTCAAAGATCTGCTCTGTCAGTGAGGGGAGCAGCATATAACTTTAGGTTCTAGATAGATTTTGGGATGTGGTTGTTATTTGGTATGTCTCTTGAGATTTTAGTAGCAAGGTGGTGAAGTTTGAGTCAGTTGGTGTCTGAAGACTTTAGGGTGGAGGGAACACAAAAATAGTATAGAAGAGCTGATTAAGAATGAAAGAAATGCTCAGATTTACTTTCTTTGGTCTTTAGCAGGGCTTTGGTTTTGGTGCCACTGAAAGCTAGATCATAAATTTTAAAAGAGGGATTAAATTAATAAATACTAAATAGGGGATTTACAGCATATGGATATTTATGAGTTGATGTTTCTAAGTTTGTCAGTGTATCTGGTCTTCCTTTACAGCAGTACTGATGTTTCAAATAAACCTGTTGCGTACATGTTGCTGTTAGGCAGGTCTTTGCCAGTGTCCTGTTTAAGGAGAGATAGATGAATGAGGAAGATCAAATTTGATGATGCTTAAAGACTAAAGGTCAGTAAACCATAGAACGTTTGGATGGAATATCCGTTTTTTGAGTAGGGACACTGAAATTTTCTTTTAACAGTTCCAAACATGTTTTTATGGCTAGGTTGTAGTTGATGTGCTCATAAATCATATTGCTTATTTTATCAAAAATGTTTTGTCAGTTAATTTAATTCTCAAAGACCACGTCAGATGATGGGTTTTGAGTCAGTGTGAACCAGAGTAGAAAGCAGATTGATGTTAGAGTTCAAAGTCACCAGAAAGTTGTCAAGTTTATGTCTTCTTCCACTGATGCACTGTCTGGTATTGATTTGCTTTTTTGTCCAGTGATGTATTTAGACTGTGAACTCTGTAAAATCTGTTACTGCAGAAGACCTGGGTCTCATTTCTGGGTTTTGGTGCTGTAATATCCATAAATGTTGTCACAAGGTGTGCAGCTTCTAGTGCTTAAAACATAGATACACGGCAACTTAGCATTAATTTTCAATTAGGTGCTTGTGACCTTTAAAGTTTTGTGTACGAGGGACGAGGAGGACTGTATGAGAACGTGTTGTGCATCAGGGCTTTGAAGCAACCTTCATTAGTAGGTGGGTTGTAAGTGTCAAGGTATCAGTGAGCCCAGTGGCTGGTCTGACATCACACCTCCAGTGAACAAAGAGAAACATTTGAAACTTTAGTGCTGTTTTTGGGTACAGTAGTTACCAAAAGACATGGGCAAGGGATTTTTTTTTAAGATGCCTGTGTTATTAGCTAATTTCATGACAATGAAAGTGCAGTTTCCCTCTTTTGATGATAAGTTTTTGTTGGTTATTGTTACTTACTGATTCTTTTGTAACAGTGCTGGGTCAGCTTTTCCCATTTGTTTTGACATTAAGGTGCTATTCATGCAAGTAGCTGCATTCCTTTTGTTTGCTTTTCTGACCGGAGTTTACTACTACTACATGAAGAAATAAACATAATAAGGATTGTTTATTGAGTCTGTTACTGTTGTTATGACTAGTCCTTGCTCCCAGTCACTTGGTGTGCATAAGCACAAGAGACCAGGTCTTGTATTTTGAATGTTGTGATATTTCCTACATAGTCCAGTCAATAACTAGATTTAAAAAAGCTTTTAAAAGCACTAGGCAGATTCAGTGAATTGGAAATGACAGACATTATTCAGAAAGATACATCAATGAAATGGAAGGAATTCTAGTATTGTTATGGTATCTTCAGCAGTTTCAGGCTCACTGACTCAGGTGGGTCAGTAAAGTAAGTATGATCTTCAGCATCTAGGATTTTGAGTTGCCCAAATAAGCAGTGTGAGCTTTTTTTATTTTTTTTGTTAGATTCCTTCAGATTTTTGCCCCTCCTCATTCCCAATACTTGGTTGTATATACAATTTGTTATCATCCCTGCTTGAGGTGGATTTTAGATTAGAAACATGCTGAGGCAATTGGATATCTCCACTAAACTATTTTTCTCTGTTGCAATAAGAAAATAATACAACAGGAATTGACATAATTCTTTTCCTCTTTTGCAGACAAACTAAGCAATGAAAAACCTTAAAGAAGTACAGTATCTCGTGTCCAGATGCTAGTTTTCCTCCCCTTCTAAGATTAGTTTGAAAGATATGCTTGTTTGAGATATCCGTTTCTCTCCTTAGCAAGTGATCATTCTGGCTGTTTGCCTCTTAATTTTGGAAAGTCATGTTAGCTGTTAGAGATACAATGAAAAAGTAGTAAATGGGGAGAAGATAAAAATCTGCCATAGCAATCCTACTGCATGTTTATTTTGTACCAGTATTGGTTATGACATATCTAGCTTAATTAATTCAAAAAACTGAAGAAATTACTTCTTTAAGTTGGAAGATTTAGACTGTAAAAGAAAACAATGTTGAGAGTATGAAATTTTATGGTAAACGTAATATGGGGAAAATTCCATGTTTAACTGTTGTGCTTTCTAACACATAGTTTATAATGCTGGATCAATCACTTAGTGATGAAAGATGTCGGTTGGTGGGTTACTTCTTTGTCATTGCTGCAGTGTTACTTCTGTAATTGTTGCTCTTATTTTTGCAGTGGAGGGGCTGTTTGAAACAAATCAGTAACAAAAGTGTAAGAGAAATGTACTTTATTTAAGGAACTGAGGAGAATGCTCTCTATACTTTTAGCTTTTCTTTATGGTGAGCTCTTATTGTACCCACACTCTTGTCTGTTGCTGTGCTGTGGCAGTCTCAGTACATGCCCTGATGCTCCAGGAGCCAGCAGGTGGGTTTCACTGAGCCTGGCTGGGCATTGCTCCTTTGCCTCATTTGTGAACATTCCTCACTGGTTCTGCATGCAAATCACTTTTCATATTCTGTTGCTTCTGATTAACTACCCAGTGGGAAAGCACTTCTGAATTACTGTGCGATGGGAGTACACTTGGTATGTGCGTGTCTGCTGTGAGTGATGCTGAGGCACTGGCCATTAGGGTTCAAGTGGAGGACACAGCTGCGTTCCAGGATAGTAGTACATTCTTCCTTTCAGGGGTTAGACTTATTTTTGGAAATAAGTGATCATGAAAAACTTTACTGTGCTTTTACCTGTACCTCTGGCTGTTTTTCCTGTTATTCAAAGTGTTTCAAATGCAAAATAAACCATTCAAAATTCATACACTTGAGGCATTGTGTAAGGGAGGATTTTGGTTTTTTTGCAGTGACTGTTTCTAACAGTCATCTGTGTGGCTAAAGAAGTCTGTCTTTAATCGTCAGTCCCGCAGATTCTACACTTCCTGTGGTAGTTAATCTAGTAATGTTAGAAATAATTTTCTAAAATAGCTTGGTACTGTACAAATTATGCAAAGAATTGCACAGTGGTTTCTTGAGCCAGGTAAAGCAAAATTTTGATTTCAAGTGGTTTACTGGCACAGCCTCTCTATTTTAAAAATTGTAGAACAAATCCTTTAATCTTAGATTTTGTGGTGGTAGGACTTATATGCAACCCCCCTTGTTTTATATCTGTACAATGACTTCTCATTGCAAAATTTGGATAGAACTTATACTTGATCATAGACTCATGCTCGAGAAATAAAGCTTTCAATAAAATTCCTCTTGAATCTTCTCTGCTAGCTGCTTGCGCGTCACTGGAGGTGGCTGTGGCCGCTGCACGTGTAGTTGCTTTGACAGTTACTTTGCAGTGCTTTTAGTGTTCTGAATGGCTGTGTGGTAGTCTTGCAAAACTGTAGGTAATCTTTTTTTTCATCACATTACTGAAGACAGAAGTTAATTTCTGTCAGCAGCAATTTTTGTAGCAAGAGTTAACATTCTGCTCGAGGTTTGCTACTTAACATTGCTCTTAAGTTCAGTCGTCAGCACCGCTTTGGTAACAGTGATATTTGAGTAACAATTATGTAAATGTTCTCCTATCCAGAAAAAATCTTGAGATATTTTACTGTAAATGTGTTCAAAGCCTCTGTCACTTTTTAATTTTGGATACAAAAGGTTTCTTACATTCTCACAAGACACAGGGGTTCTATTGCAGTGTCACTTATGCTTGTTAGTGTCAGGGTTCACCATCATGTGGCTTACTGTTGTACTCATGTAATATTAATATGAAAAAAACCTGTCATTACAGGAAAGTGCTTTAAAGCACTCTATTGGGGCATTTGTAATTATTTTCTTACTTGGAGCCACTGCACTTCTTGTAGTTTGTGCTGTGTAGTATCAAATTGTTGTAACTATTTGGCATAATAATAAAAACAGATTGTACAGTGCAGCATAGTACCTGTTCTATCAGTTTACTGCTTCATTTGTTGCCAGATTTGGAAATTATTTTTATAACTTCAAAAACAGTGTTGAATGCTATAGGTGCTGGTGGGTGTGGTGTATATATGTAGATGCATTGCATTGCTTGATAAAAGCAGTCCATTTTTTGATGAGGGAGCTTTCAAAGTATGATGTAGCTGCTGCTTAAGGCTATTACCCGCTTACTAAATGCACCTGATTTGGCCAGACTTTCCTTCATGCTGCCTGTTTGGTCAGTAGGACCTTGTGTTATTAGAGTGTTCTGTTGTGGTTACTGTGTAGAAATTGTAAAGATGCCATGCTCTGCAAAGACACAGTGCCATACCTGACCATTGTTTTCTTCTGAGCTGCCCTATGGGAGAAGGAAGAAACAGTGTCATGTTTAAGAAAAAACCCACCAAAAAACCAACAAAATCCCACAAGCAAAGAAAAAAAACCACCCTAACGAAACCCACTCAAAATAAAACATCATGCTAAACCTGTAGTTTTTGTAAACTTGTGAAATAAAATAAATTGCATAACTATTTATGTTATACAAGTTGAAATTGTAGCAGAGCTCTTATATGTATCTGGCTGAGATATTCCTGGTTGATTGCTAAAACAAAAATGTCCCATTGATGCATACAAGGAAGCATACTTACTGTTCTATTAAGCATGAGTAAGTACTGGATTTATTTAGTTGCAGGTTGCTGGAATAGTGATCTGTAAAGTAATTCAAGCACTGCAAACTTTAATTCTCACTTGTCATTTTCCTTTAATTAGTGTGCTCATTCTAGGAAAAAAATCCTTTTTAGTCTGTGGGAGGAGGATGATAAAGGAATGAGTAGGAGAGTATGTGTCCTTTTTCTGTTTCCAAAAGCTTGAACAGCTCTGTGTGCCAAAACCAGTCTCCCAGACTGTTCTGTATGCCTAATTGAGCCAGGCACTATTGCACAACTCCATTTTCCTTGCCTGTCTCACCATGTTTATAATAATTATCTCTCACCACTCTAAGTATATGCTGAGGAAAAACTTCTGAAGAAATGTTTTGTTGACTTTTTTCCCTTCTATTTTGTAGTTATACATTCTTATTAGTTGAATCTCTGCTGCGATAGTTGCATTTCTGCTGCATTGCAAAGAAGGTCTAGAAAACAGGGAATCCTTTGTAAAGTGTAGATACCATCTTTGAATACAGTTCCTTAGGTAAACTTCCAGAAATGTACCTAAATTTCTTCAAAATTGAGGTTTTTAAGAGGCTACTGGCCCTTTTGAAGCCAGCTCAGAACTCTCAGATTTTCATATAAAATTTCTGTAATTTTATTGAATGTATTGATAGGTGAAAACTAAGAGAGAGAAAACTTTGCTGTATAAAAGTAGTAACTTCCTGTAAGTACTTGGTAGTTGCTCTTTGAACAGAAATACAGTGTTTCTTAGTAGTATGTAGTAGTAGTGTGGCAGGCTCCGGAACCTTGTCAGCTCCATTGATGTTAGTGGAAGCTGACCTCACGTTTTTACATTTAAAGATGAGGAAAGACACGTGCTCACAGTGCTACTAACCACGTTCACTTGTTGATGTCCTGCTCCTCTGATGTCCCACCTCCTTGGGTTGGTTAAGGTTTAAACAAATTTTAGAGAGGAGTTATACACACTCTGTAGAAGTGGCAGCACTCTGATGCTGATAGCGGAGATTATATTACTTAGCATGGAATTTCTTTTAAAAATAATCAGGGAGTTGATTTTTAGTTATGCAGTGGGCCATGCTAAGCCATAAGCAGATTTTTTAAAAAATTTTTTTTACAATTCTGGAATACCTTAAGCACTTTTTATAAGACACAAAAGCCAAAACAGTTTGCTGGTTTCTTAGGTGTTTTACAATTTGTAGCTTATTTTCTTATGGTATTTTTCTTGTCTTTCTATAGGGCTGAAAGACACACAGGAGTCTTCATGGATATAGTTGATACATTTAGCCATTTAATTCCTACTGAACAATTAGATGATGCCCTATTTCTAGGATCCAACCTGGAGAATGAAGTCTGTGAGGATTTTAGTACAAGTCAAAATGTCTTAGAGGATTCGCTGAAGAACATGCTCAGCGATAAGGATCCTATGCTAGGATCTGCAAGTGCCCAGTTCTGTTTGCCTGTTTTGGATAGCAATGGTCCCAATTTCCAGATGCCTTGTTCTACAGGTAAATCTTACAATTTTTTAAGATTACAATTTAAACAATTTAAAATACAGCTATACTCTACTTCTGACCCTTTTTTGTAATGTAGAAATAATAAGTTGGGATCTCTGTCTCCTTCCTGCCCTTTTTGATGCGCTGCTTACATGCTTGGCATGTAAACTGAGCAGTTCTTTTTAATTTTATAGTGTAACAATAGAGGAGGGCTCCTATCACAAGTAACCTAGGCTTTGAGTGTGTGTAAGTTATTCCCAGTGAAAGCTGTGATTTGTTTAGTGTAAGTACTGTGCCTGATCACTGAAGTTACTAGTTGTCTTGAAAAATACTGTATTTCTGGATTAGCAGTAGGAACATGAGAGTTGTACAAATTACTGCTCTAACCTCAGGATTATTCTGTTGGTGCTAGGCTGCCTGGTACTCAGCTGATACTGGATTCAGGTGTTTTGCTTTGGTTGGCTTCAAAACCCTGGAAAGATAATACAATTTTGTTTGGAATACCTGATTTAGAACCAAAATAGAGTGAAGTTTTAAATAAAAATAATCTTAGGAGTTATGGAGTAGTTTTGGAAGATCAAAAAACCAAAAAGGGATGATAAAAGGGATGACCTATAGGGATTATAAAATGTATGACCTATAGGGATGATATAAGGGATGCCCTATAGGGATGATAAAAGGGATGATCCAATCACTAAAATTATTTATATTATTTATATTTATGAATAGTTAGAGTAATTATACTGAATTTGGTGTAAGAGACAAAAATATACTCTATTCTTAGTAATGTTCTTTATTTGATGGGAACTTTAAAAAAATTATTTGTTAGGTTCATTACTGAGAAGTGTTGTAGATTAATGGAGTTAAGTGATTATATCAACATTTAACTTTTTATCTAGCTAGTAATAGGTAAATTCTGACCTTCACTAAATTAAGTGGTATTACAGCATGGAAAAGTGTAAATCAAAGATTATATTGATTAAGTAATGAAAAAGTTAACTACAAAGCTAAAACAAGGTACTTGATTCTTTTACTACTTCAGTAGAACATTCTTGAGACCATTCTTAATGCTTTTGTTTACTCTTGCTGTAGTCTGTGTTCTTACACTTTCTTGTCTGTAACCCACCAAACAAAACTGTATCCCTTTTAATGTGCATAGGACTGTACAATGTACACAACCAAATCAAATTCCACCAAAGCCAATGATGCACATTCCTGTGTTGTACTGCATCCTGTGCATCCTTCAGTAAACCTGTAGTGCATTTAAAATGTTGGACTAATTAATAGGGATATTTTGGAAGTTACGGAGAAACTTTTGGGGGCTTTTTGGCATATATTTCTCCTGAAAGTGATCAATAGTCAATAATTAATACTATTAATACTTAAATCATCACAATTAATTTTTAAGGTCCATAAAAAGTAAGTGAGCTAATGCATTTACTTGGGGGCTACTATTCCAGGCTGTCTGCAGACTAAGGGAATCAAAACTGATTTGATTTATGCTGAGTTTGTGAATTTAATGTTTTGTTTTTAAATCTGAAAGCAGCAAGAACAGAGCCACATTTCAGGAAATAAACTAAACCAAGCAATTTGGAATTAATGTAGGTGTCCAAAAAGACATGAACTGTTCTTACTGTTGTTCTTTGTAGGTCTTGATAACAACTGTCCTTATTCTGATATGATGCAGTACATACTTACAATTTTTTAGTTAAGAATAACAGTTATGACTTTGAAGTAAACTTTCTTTACTTGTCTTTCTTCAGAGTTCATATAGTTTGTGATTTATTTGATTTTCTGATACTGTTGGTGATCTAACATGGCTGATGTAGTCTGCTGGTAAGAATGCTGTCATGCAAGATGATGGTACCCTTAAGAACTAACCCATACAAAACCTGTTTTTTCCAGACAGGTTAGATGGAAGCTCACCAATTTATTTAAAACTCTCACTCTCAATTTATTTATAACTCTCACCACAAAACTTGCCTTACTGTATTTTTAGAACTACAACACTGATGGCATTTCTTACACTCTTGATTTCATTCCTGAAGAAAAGAGTTAATTTTTCCCAGAGGCACAAATTTATTTACCACAATTTATTCTAGACCTTCAAACAATACTTTGCTCAACTAGACTATTAAACAGTTTAAGAATAGGAGTAAACTACTCATGGAAATTAATTCGCAGGGCCAGCAGAAGACAGATTTATCATGCTTGCTGCTTCTTGAATAATTGGAATGTACTCTGCTTTGTAGAGCTGTTAAAGTGGTGAAGATTTCATGCTCCAGCTTATTTGATTGCTGTGAGCAAGCTGAAGAGATAAAGGTAATAATAGTTGGACTGAAGAGGTGTTTTAGCTAAAATGGTATTAGGTCTTCTTGATAAAGTGGAGGAGCAGAAGGCATGGCTCATTAATACTTCTTTGAAAGCAGGTTTGAGCAGAGTTCAAGAGTATTTGGAAACCTATGCAGAAACAAGATACTATCTTTGTATGCCTTCAACCCAGGCTGTTAACTGTGAAATTTCTTAAGTGAACATGACTATGTGTGAGTAGCAGAAGCTCTGAGAAAGGATTGTTTCAGGCCTACTTCTTACCCACATACCTGATTTCTCAGGATTGTGACAACATTTTCTCTGCTTTATTTCTGAGATCAGGTATTTTTGTCTAAGAACTCCTTCACTCTTGATCTTAAGTTGGTTTTGAGTGTGGGTTTGTTTTTTTGCTCTGTTTCTTACTGTTGTATTGACATTAGTTTTTGTTGGGAGTTTTTACAGGCCTAATCCAAAGTTATTCATCAACATGTCTTGCTCAGCTTTGGGGTTTATATTGCATAGCAATAGCTATTGCATAGCATGGACTAAGCTTTATGTTAATACTAAGATCTTTTTACAGTTATCTGACTGTATGTGATGGACACTTGTAGCAATTGATTGTATGTCTTTTAAACAGTTCAAGTGCATGTCTCTAAGACAGAAACACATAGATTTTTGTGAGCTGAAGTTTGATTTCCAGTCAATGCTTTTTAGAGGCATCTATCTAAAAAATGCAGGTTTTTTAATTTGAATTACAAATGTGTCTCTTGGGGAGAACAGTAACAAAATCATAGAATGGTTTGGGTTGGAAGAGAAAGGTCATCTAGTCCAGCCCCCCAGCAATGAGCAGGGACATATTCAACTAGATCAAGTTGCTCAGAACCGTGTCCAGCCTGACCTTGAAGGTTTCCAGGGATGAAGCATCTGCCACCTGTCTGGGCAACCTGTTCCAGTGTTTCACCACCCTCATAATAAAAAAAGTTCTTCCTTATATCCAGTCTGAATCTACCCTCTTTTAGTTTAAAACCACTACCCCTTGTCCTATCACTGCAGACCATACTAAAAAGCCTGTCCCCATTTTTCTTAATAAGCCCCTTTTAAGTATTGAAAGGCCACAATAAGGTGTCCCCCTGTTCTCCATGCTGAATAACCCCAACTCTTTCAGCCTTTTTTCAAAGGACAGATGCTCCAGCCTTGCATTCATTTTTGCTGCCTCCTCTGGACTCACTTCAACAGGTCCATGTTTGTCTTGTACCGAGCATCTCAGTCAGCAGTACTGGTATATGACAGATAGCAAGGAATATGACAATGTATGTTTGTTGCCTGTCTATTTGTAGGAAGAGCTATATCACTACCAGTAAAAATAATCTCATGTTTGTCTTGGTCAGAATCCAGATTGTTCTGGATCTAAGTAGTTTCTTCAGTTAGGTGACATTATTGGTCAGACAAAGACCAACAAAAGCCAGAGTTGACCAAACTTGCTGAGCTTGCTCTGTAATTGCCACTGAGTAATAGAATGGGATTGTCTTTTTCAGATCTGATTGAATAATTACATATTTAGAGAAGACAAGATTCTTTGCAGGTGATCCTGGTAATGGCTTTGAGCAGAGGTAGAAGTAACTTTCTATGACCCTCTCAGAAGCTGGATAGAATAGGGGTCAAATTAACAGATGTTAGGCTGAAATCCTTTTAGAATGTGTTTGCAAAGAGTGACTGCTAAACTGCAAAGATGTAGTTAAGTTGCTGGTTTATGGAGTTAGACTGAGCAGATTGCTGCTCTTATGGCACAGTTAGGAAGTTCTCTGTTATTTTTGTGAATCAAGGTACAATCCACAGGTTTTACTCAGTGCAGCTCATAGGAGCTTAGCAGTAATGGAGGCCATTTCCTGTTCTGAAGTAGGTATTAGCAGAAAGACCTCTTGTTGATACTAGAAATGGATATAATTGTTCTCCTTGACAGTTAAAGGACAGAATTTGGCAAAATGAGACTTTTGAGAAACAAATGAAATCCAAGTTCTTGAAGCAATCAGGAGGGTCTCAAATCGTATTTTAGGTGCCTCTCTGCTTCTTTTTATCAATTTAATCAGGTGTCTGTTCCTCCAAGCTCTGAATGACCAACATAGGAAAGCAGATTACACAGGACAGCTCTTGGCCATCTTAAATGTTTTGGTGGTGTGAGTGGATATGGAAGTGTGGGTTTGGGGTTGCTTTGTTGGTTTTTTTTCACTCTTTCTGAGCAATTCCTTGATGAGAAGTAGAAACTCTGAAGTTTAGATATGACATAACTCTTGAGAGCAACACATTTTTTTCAACTTTGTATGGTACCCTAGTGATGGATTTTCTGTTTTGTTCTGTTCTTGCTGGAAGCTTAGCCACCTGTGAGCATAGGAGGTCAAAGTGGTCACGTGCCAGTGAGCTAAATAATCAGCATTATAAAAATTGGTACTTCTCAGCTATCACGAGTTCTGCAGCTTTTCAGGATGTCATTTACTGGGGCAGTTTGATTTATTATACACATAATACAGGGACTGGAATTTTAATTGCCTATCATCTGGAGACATTTCTGGATTTCATATTAAAATATAACTTTTAACCAATTTAGTTTATGGATATGTTTATAAAATCGGGTATTTATCATAAATGGTGAAGACTGAACCTGTAAGAATGTACAAAGTGTGTTAGGGACATCTTTTTATTTGCCCTTTTTTTCCTGTCCCTCTGGATTGCTGCCGGGAAAGTGCTTCTCCCAAGTACGGTCTGCTCTTTCTAGTTTTAGCCTGTGTTTTCATGAGTACAGTTGAAAGCAGTGTTACCTCTGCTAAAATCATGATCACCTGCTGAATCTTTGGGGCCAAACCAGTTGTTCTGACTAGAAATACTTCTTTAGCTAGTGTGCTGTCTGACTGTTAGGCATTTCAGGCTCTTTTCAGTAAAGCCAAAGGTACTTGTATTTTTCCTCCTGCATATGAAGTAATTTTGAACATAATCTTCAGATTCCAGCTCAAAATATACAGTTGTTTCTCTCAGTTTTCTTACCTCCTTATACCTTCCTTCCTTCAGGCTGTCCATATGAATAATTCCACAGTGTCTTGTGGCAAAGGTAGTAACTTTCCTGTATAAAATTTAAATTTACTGTATTGGTATTGAGAACTTTGAGAATGTTTATTTTGCATGCTTTTCTATTTGTAGGTGGAAAACCACCTGTTTCCCCCATTTTAGGTCCTTCTTTAGATGAGTTGTCTGATCTGTAAATGCATGAAGACTCCCTTCTTAATAAAATGATTTAGTTTAAAGTGCTTGATTTGGTGCTTTTACTTGGTGTTTTTACTTTGTTGTTGAAATTTGTGCTTCACTGCTCTTTATTTCCAAAGTAATAGGCTTATATGGCTAAAGAACTACAAATCAGTAGGCTTGTGATGTAGCTCCATCTTTTTATTAAAATGGATATGCAGTCTTCTGTCAAGATACATGCTGTATTAAGTTTATTAATCCTAGTTGATTTTCATATGTCTTTTTTGTAAAGACAGGAAAAATACCTCTTTACAATGTAGAGATTAATGGAGAATGGGAGCAAATATTTAGTTAGTGTTTTATACGGTACTTTGATTCTTTTCTTGCACTGGGCGGTCAGTACAAGGTCCGTACAGGCGAATTCTCAGTTCAACAGGTTACAGGCAAACTCTTGTGAAAGAGTTAGGATTTCATGTTTCTTTATGTAAGTTATGTCATCAGTCAACTAATTTTTCTCGATAATAAACTTTTTCTTAAAAAAGAGTATTTTTAATTCTGTTTCTTGAACATATGCATCACAAATGTCAGTAGGAAAAAGGTTTTTATATAAAATATACCATCTTCATTTGCAGTCTTGAGACATAGTGATATTTTGTCAGTATCTACATATGTTTCATTTCTTTAGTTTAGTTTATTAGCTCTTCTGAAGACTTGTCTGGACAACTGTTAGTTGCTGTTTTAGACTGTAACTGTTTTTTTCATTGAGGCATAATGTTCGGTTATTATGTATAAAACAGTCGAAATTTTAAAATGTTCAACCATTTCCATATAATTTGTGACGCCTGTATGGAATCTGCTGTGAACTTGCACATCCCTGCTGTTAGCGTGATTCATCTGGATATAGCATTTTACAACAATGCAAAGCAGAAACAGTGATATTCTGTTCCGTGTGGTTACCTAAGGAATAGAAGTCCAGTGCTAACATCTACAAAAAAGAAATTTATTTCTACAGTTGAGATTTACCTTGATTAGTGTGTCAAAACTTTGAATATTTTTGTCTTAGTTGTGGCTGAAAATAATTAAGGGAATATTTATGTTAATAAAAATAAAGATTTATAAACATTAGAATTTTTGAGGATGTTTTTAGGGGTGTTTTCTTCTCCTTACCTCCTCTTTCTCCAGAAAGTAAGACTTGTTTTTCCTCAGTTTTACATTACTAAAGAATTAAAAATTGATTATGCTTTTGTTTTAGGACATGGAAAGTATTACTTTTAATTTGCAAGTAAACTATTTTTATTGTATGTTATTCTGTTATTGTATAACATATATAAAAATGAGTAAATAGTACAGCACAGTAGTTTGGAAATTTAGAACCTTTACATAGAGAGACTCAAAATAGTAAGTTGAAGGTCGATGGTGCCTTTTCCACTGCCTGGAAAATTCCACTAAATGTGATTTGTATTTTTCTTATTTTCAGTCCATTCAGTTGTACATTAGTGTACAACTTTCCCTATTCAGATATGTTTTTTCTTTATTTTTCCTTTTATCTTTTATTCTTCTGATTTCTATATTTATTACCGAGATAATCTTTAGATATTTGTTACTGAGATCATCTCTATCTTTTTTTAAGTTCTTTCCCGTTTTGCTTTTTTTGGTTTACTTTTCCCAGTGCTATTTCTCTACCTCCACTTCTCTTTCATAATTTACTTTCCTAGTCTCCTCTGTATCTATTGCTGTTTTCTATCACTTCTCTTCCCAGCAGGGTCTGTGTCGAATGTTCCTCATCCGGGGGCCTCATGAGGCTGTCTGTACTAGCTGAGTTGTAGCTCAGGTGGTTTGAAATTAGCAGGATTCTGTGTTTCAAATTCCTCTGTAAAATTAAAGCTACCGCACAGAGTCTTGTAAGTATGAAAATGCTTTAATTCTAATATTTCAGACTGTCTGTCATTGGTGGACTGAATTGTCCCTTCTGTTATTAATAAAGGAGGGTGTATAAATTCGGTAACTTGAGGAAGAGCATTGTAAAACCTGAGGCTCTAATGTCAGCCCTGAAATATGCTGCAAAGCTGTTTTAGAAGCTGTCTGAATAGTTTTTATTTTTCATGTTGTCTTCAGTAGCTTAGTAGTTTGTTTCTACACAGAGGAAACAAAATTGAATCTGAAAGGAGTCTCCTTTGTCACAATCTGTTCCTGAAAACTGGTTTCATGTATTGTAGGAACATTATGAGAAAACTAATACCAAAGTGAAGACCTGTTGGGAGGACATAGTCTTTGGAAACATAAGAATGGGCAGCTGGAGTTAGGGTGAGGGTCCATCTCGTTCAGTTTGCCATCTTGGACAACACCCAGTATTAGATATGTAGGAGAAGATAAAGTCTAATGAGGCAGTTAAAATGCCATCTTTTTGCCGGTGTGTCCTTCCCAGTATGTAGCTTATAGCAAATAAGTGATTAAGGAACACTGCTGAGTGGAGTAAGCCCAACATTATCAGTCCCCTGCAGCTTGTGTGTTATATCTGTGTATGTCTGTACACATGCACAGACGTAAAGGTGGCTCTGGATTGGAAAACAGAAGCTGCCAGTAGTTTCTGCAAACACACTTTCCCTTGTAACTGGTGTGTACAGTTCAGTGTCTAAAAATGATGGTTAAAATAAAATGAATGACGATGAGTTGTCAGCTTAAGAAACTTCTGGCTTTCAGCTCCTGGCAGCCATCTAATTACGGAGATCCAGAGTGCTGATTGCTGGGTGCCAAGGTCAGCCTTCCTTAAGAGGCTGTTAAAAAACTTCCTAATATTTGAACTTTTAACATGTTGCTCGGTTGCTTTATTTTTTTATTTCTTCATGGCAAGTGATTGTAGACTGAATTACAGTCTTGATCAACTTGGTTATTCATCACTGTTAGGCTTTAACAGTGTTTTGCAACTTCAGTTTTGTTATTTTCAAAGTATATAAAGCCTTCGCTAGAGCATTGTTATTTTAAGTTGCAGTAACATTAGACTTGAAAAGGAGCAGGAATTGACAGATTTTCTGAGATAAATTAAACCTTTGAATTTTTAGACTAACTTCTTGCTTATTTTGACTTCTGTGGCAGGGGTATTAATTTATATCAGTCTTAAGTAAGCAGTTGTTAGAATTTTTTAGATATCTTATATCTCTCCTATGAGTTTATCTTAAAAATGCCTCTAGGTAGGTGTGTGAATAGTAAAAAATGGCATATTTGGTTGACTGGAGTCTGTGTTGTACTTGTCAGACCATCCTACATGTTTTGTAGAATCACTTGGGTGTTTGGCTTGATCTCACAAACTTTGCATCCCACGGGGGGACCAGGATTCATTAATCACACATAGGATCTTGGGACAGGAGAGGTTACCATTGCAGAACCAAACTTTAAGCAAGTGAGGAGAATGGCTCCTACAGTGGCCGGACTGCTTCTTAAGAAACCTGTTTTCAGGAGCAACTTCTGGGGTCCTTCTCAGGTTAGTGCAACATAGGAATTCACTCAAGACAATGTTGTCTCTCTCTCCTGGGAGACTAGGTGCTTGCTGCACTTAATGCTCTTCCAAAAAGGCATTTCAGATCCAGATATGTGATGTGGTTGGGACTTAAAACTTTTAAAATTATATCCTGTGAGAAAACTGTGATTTTAAACTATGCACTCCTGGATCAGCTCTTTCTGCTGTTTACCTTTCTTCACTTTTTCTTAGGTGGGAAGGGACAGTGAGAGACAGCTGATCCTCTAAGACTGGGGACCTTCCTGTGGCAAAAAAAAAGCCCAAAAATGTGAGTCCACAAAAAAGCTATAAGGACTATCTACAGAAATTGTAAGCTTTGGGTGATAGCTTCTTCTGCACTGAATCTGCCTCACATGGGAATTTTCTGTCCTGCATTTCTTCATTTTCCCCCCCTTTTGTTTGTTTTTTGGTGGCCACTTTATTTATTTTTCCCTGTTTTGCTCAGCATTACAGCAGCAACATTTTTTGATCATTTTAAGTTTTAGGCTCTTTCTTGTTTGTTTGTTTTTTCCAGTGATTAGCCTGGATGATACTATGGATGAAGAAGGAGTTAAAGAGAGTGGTAATGACACCCTTGATGATGATGAGCTTGTTTTACCTCACAGGAATTTGAGGAGTCGTGCTGAAGAAACATCAGTCACATCACCGAGGAAATCACCACGCTTAATGGCACAAGGTGATCACAGATTATATGTTTGCATGTTTGAAGTAAATTAAATCTTTACAATCCCCCCCCCAACATTTATAAATGTAAAGTAAAGCTTTGCAATTTGCTTGTGTGAACTCAAATACAGACACTTCGCTTTTCATGCACTGCAGCTAAAAGTTGGCATCCATAGGGTATGACTCAGAATTCTTCTTTAAAAAATACTTAATGTCTTCCTTATGCCTTGTGGTCCTTAAACTAATTTTTGAGACTTTGATGCTTTTACCTGCATCAAATTAGCACTGTGGTTCCTCACCAACAAAAGTATGGTAGAGTAGCAAATCAGCATTGAAATATTATGCTAGCATGTCTCTATTTTCAATTAAAATTTTGATTCTATTAATTTTTATTTGGGTAGTTTCTCTTTGCTTTGAATTCGGTTATGGTAATTACAGTTATAAACTCTTTGATCAAAATATCTCAATATACTTAATGAATATTTTAATAAAATATTTAAATTCTTTGTGGTAGCTAATTGGTTATAGTTAGGGCTTTTCTAACTTGTTGAACTAGTGGAGTTATTTACCACTCTGCTTTTATCCCCATTAGAGCAGGTTGAGTTAAAAAGATAAAATTACTCAATGTGGAGATCAAAATTTAAATAAGAGCCTGTGGTACAAAGCTGGTGAATATGCATTTTAAAAAGGCACTAAAATGGTTTCTTGTTTAGGAAATGTAAGAAATGTTATGAAGTGAGAGTGTGACTGGATCTTGGATTCATAGACTCTGTTCTCTAAAAGCTTTTTAAACTTCATAGTTATACTTCTAATCACAATAGAACTTGTGCAAATTTTGTTTGAGGCAGAAAAGATTGAGTGGTAGAAAAGTACAGTTGGTTTTGATTGTTTTTTTTATCATATATTCTGTTTTATATATACTACTCAGAACTTTCTTAGCCTTTGGAATAACGAGATTTTACATCCAAACTATGACAGTGCAAAATTGAAATGCAAGTATTATGGGTTAGTGTTTTTTTTTTTTTTAAGTTTAGTAAACAACTAAGTTTTAAGTTCTCTTTGTGTCCAGTAACCTAAATTGGGGTAAATCAGCTCTATTCTAGGTAAATCTTGTGTTTGCAAAGAGAAGAAAGCTGAATAGCTAAGGCACTTTCCTTTTTCCCTTCCTAGAATCAGTACGGAGTCTCCGACAGAGCACCCTGGCCAAGCGTTCGAATGTTGCTCCTCCTGTTAGTACCAAGAAATCGTCTGTAAAAGGTGGATCTGCTCCAAAAAGTGGACAGAAACGAGAGAGAAGTCCAGTTAAAGAGACAGATGTTGCTGCACCCTCGAAAGTAGAGCAGCCTAAAGAGGTTAGGCGTAGTACAAGACGATTAGGACAGACAGAAGGAACAGCAGCAGTAGCAGCATCCCAGAGTAATACAAAATGTCTGCCTGGTCCTGAAGATGTGAATGAAGTGAAGTCTGAAACCCTTGATCAGGCAAAAGTCCAGGAAACATCCCAAGAGTTAAGTTGTGCTAATTTTATAGGAGCCTGTTCTCCTTCTGGAGAAACAAAGGAAATAGCAGAGGTTGCAACGAAGACTGAATCTGGGAATGCTGAGCCAGTTTGTTCAGTATCTGCAGATACTGAAATGACTCCAGTTAAAAATGAGTCAAATGATGTGATTGATTCAATGGACTTGGGAAATTCTTCAGAAGAAAAAGCTGATGATAATAAAGCAGAGGAATCAGAGAAGAAAACAGAAGAGCATGATGAAATTGGATTAACTGGAAAAGCTGATGATCCGTCTAGTACTTGCGTGAATCCAAATGAAATTTGTGACACCTTTTCAGATTTGTCTAGCTCTATAAAAGAGGGGCTTGATTGTAGTTTAGCTTCCCACAATGTGGAAGTTCTTGATGAAAATACACTGTCAGTAAAGAAATGTGTAACAGAAGCTGGAGATGATGACAAGGGAGTGGAGAAAACTGTAACTCCATCTGAGAAACTATTGGACAGTACAGAGTTTGATAATAAAGACTTAAAAAGCAAAGAATTGACTTCTGCTGACCCAGGAAATAGCATTTTAGAAAGCACTGTTCTTGACCAAACAAACCAAAATGTACAGCATCAGATCAGCAGTATTAAAGTAGAAGGCCCAGAGGCATTAAAATTTCAGGATGATGAGAAACAAATTAGCATTTCAACAAAATATGAAAAGAACATTAGGCCCCGGCATAGTAAATCTGTAATACAGAATAAACAAAATCTGACTGCAGATACTCGGCAGAAATTGGGTACAGTGCAACAAGAAGTGATGCGTTCAAGAACGAGAGCTGGTGTTACTGCTTCGGGTGTTCACAGTCCATCTTCAGCAGGTCTGAAGCGGAAAGCAGATGAGCAAGAGAGTCATCAGCATCCAAATAACCCAGCTAAAATTAGGAAGAAACAATCTGATCTGAGTTTGAAAGCAAAGAGCTGTGTTTCAGGAACGACCATAAAAAAGCAGAGTAATACGTTGCTGAAGAAAATACCCCGAGTCCAGGCTTCTGGGCAAGCACAGAAGTCATCCGTTCAAAGAGCAAGTGAGAAATCTCCTACTCATCAAAGCTGTTCTAAAGATACCCACCATTCTGTGCATTCGTTGTCAGGGCATGTTTCAAATCTTGGTCAGAAGCAAGCCCATGGGCAGAAACACCAGCTTGCAACTGGGCTAAAAACAAATAGCTCCACAAAGGAAGAGACAGAGACAAAAGATCACCCTGTTGTAGAACACCTGAAAGAGGATGATAAAGAAAAAAACAAATCAAAAAGAAATGATAAGACTCTCCAACCTCGCCAGAGAAGAAGTAGCAAAAGTCTTTCACTTGATGAACCTCCACTGTTCATTCCAGATAACATTTCAACTGTTAGAAGGGAAGGCTTGGAACATACCTCTGCTAGTGAAAGTAAACATGTTTGGGTGCCCAGCAAGCAGTGTGGCTTTTGCAAAAAGCCACATGGCAACAGGTGTGTGTGGCTTTGTGTCTTAGGAATTTCTTATTGGTCTCGAAAGATAATTTTTTTCCTCTCTTACCAAATGTTTCATGCTGCTGGTGCCAAAACAAAAAATCATAGCCTTGTAAGGGAAACTTGCGTGTCATACTGTCAGTTAATTTCCTTTGCACTCATACACTTTTTTTTAGTGTTTTAGATAGAGCGTTAGAAACTGGTTTAGCCAAGAAGTTTGAATATAAATGTTTTATTATATGAATACATTTTTTGATGAATGTATAATTCTGCTATGCTGTTAAATTATGCGCTTTAAACTTGACTTTTTTTCATAGAAAGGAAATGAGACTAAGATATCTATGTTCCAGATTGTAATTTCCTTCTTTCCAGAGACCTCTTAAGTCGAAGGATCACCATCAACCAAAAAAAATCAAATAATTGTTTACATGTGATTTTTGTCTGGTACAAGTACAATTCTAATACCTAGAGATTCAGAGGGTTTTTTTTTCAATTTATGTAATCATTGCTGTGAGGCTTTCATGTAATAGTAATTAAGTAGTTGGCAGGGGGTGGGGAGAGGAGAAGGAAGAACATCAGTCTCAAAAAAAACCCCGTAAAACATCCATGTGGACATATCTGAAATTGCCTTCAAACCTAACGATGAGGGAGTTTTCATAGTTGCAGTTGTACCTCCTAGCCTACGTTTGTTTTTTTAATATCAAATTGAAGATGATTCTGATTAGTCCTTTGCTTATGTGAGAGAAAGTTTTAATAGTAATTTTCAGTGACTGTACTTTAGAACTCCCTACATCACAGTGAAATATGGCACCTTTGGTGCCTGAGGGTTTTTCTTAGCATTCATAGTATTTAAGAAGAGCCCTTGTTAGCTTTGAGTTACTGTATCATATTTGATAAACAAACACCTTAAAATTCATTTACTGTGCAGCTATAATGACTACATCAATGTGGCCTATGAAAAGAATTAGCAGTAGGTTTGCTGGATATTTTTAAAGCAAAATATACATATTTAAGGTTTAAACTTCTTGATAGCTGTTAAAAATTCAGCTTTGAGTTGAACTTGTCCTGCATTCTTTCTATATTTGCTAATATTTTAAGCATTCTATGGGTTTTCTTTTTTGAATGTCTTGTTGGAGTTCAGAAAGTCCTGATTTTTATTACTAAATGGATCTAACTGGTATGGGAAGATGTGGCAGTAACTCTGAACTAAATCTGCTTATTTTAGTTTATGAAGTCAAAGTAATGTTACAGAAGATACACGTATATGCATTGATACAGTATTAAATGCAATTAACCCAATTTTGCATTGCCAGCTCTTAGTGCTGCCAGAATTGTGTAGTGGATGAATCACCAGCTGAGGTTGGATTGAGAAAGCCCATGAGTTGCCACAGATGGTGGTTATGGGTATCCTCATTTTTGTGATGTCAGTCTTAAGTGTTTTAGGTTTTTTGTATTGTAATTGTGTTGTTTTATGTGCTTGCATTGCAAAACGACGCAACTGGCCCTTTCAGCAGAAGATCAGATTTGCTAAATCTGTTGAAAGATATTTAGTGCATAAACACAGAATTTTTGTGTATAGAATGTGACTGAGACAACGTGAGGAAACTTGTGGTATTGAGCCCTGTGCCTAATAACAGAAGATTTAAGACTGTCAGTGCAGCACTTTTTATCATCACTAGTCTTAAGTACTGAAGTTTTAATTTATTCAAATTACTTTTTTTTTGTAGTTGTATGCTACAAATAACTGAAACCTTTCAGATTCACTTGCTATCATTAAGATACAAGAGGAAGCAAAACTTTTATCTCAAGTGCCTTGTCATTTTGTCCTTGTTTAATTACTGATGGAAGAATAAGAAAACAATTCCAGTGCAGTGCAAAAGAGAAAAAGTGTAAGATGATAAATTTCAGTTCCCTCTCTTAAAAAACCATCAAAACTATCAAAGTTTACTCTAGGGAAAGGTTTTTTTCATTTGCTTTTTGGATTACTTTTCAAGCAGTTTTTGTTTCCCTTTTGAAACAGCTTACCTAACCTCTTTCCCTTTTTTCTCTGTTCATTGTGTAAGGGAAGATGAGAAAGTGTGAGACACAAATACTGTCAAACGTCTGTAGGTTCAACAAATATCAAGGGCAGAGCGAAGATCTGAAAAAACATGTAGTTTTATCCTGATCTATGGTTATTTCAACTTTAAAAATTTTTACCAATGTGGTAGTACAAATTGCTTGTAGAAAAAGAAGTTGAACTGAAGTTGCAGCCCCAAATTGAGAAATAATGTGCAAAGAGCTTTGCAGTATGTCATGTTAATGTAGTATGTTAAAAAATTCAGGGTGTGGAATAGTAGTCACTTGAATCTTTTTGTATTGCCTGTAATAAATGCAAAGCCACTAACTTGTTGTTACTGTAATACCAAGCTTGGAAAATTGATTCAGGTTGAAGGTAATGTCTGGAGATCATGTCGTCATGTGTACAGATTTCTTTTCTTTGTGTTCAGATTTCCAAAAGGGCCATGCTTACGTAGGCCTTACATGACCCCAGAGTAATCTTACTGCGCCTGCTGGAAGCACAGTAGAAGGATGGTATTTGTATGTTTTACTTCAGATCAGCACCTGAAAATTTGAGTCAATTTATATTTTTAGGAATACATGCAATAGTTTGTTGGCCACATGCAAAGTGAAAATGCACTTCCCTTGCACTGCAGATATAATGGATTTGGCTGGGACAGGAGGAATCCCATTTTACAGACATTCAAATTGCATAATCAAACAAGTTCACAAGTTATAACGTGTCTTGCTTTGTAAGAGACAATGCCTGTTTTCTTTCTGTTAATAGATCATCATTCTTTGGCACTTGGGCTTTGAACAATGCCTATTCATACTCTGTTTTCCACTTGTCTTTGAGTTGGTAGCTGTAACCAGCATAGCTGTGTTGTATCTGTGTTTTCATTACACAGAGTGGGTTGTCAATGTTTGGCTTTAGGACTAATTCTTTCAGTCTGTTTGCTTGATGTGTTGTGACAATTTCCATTCAGAGATATACGTTTGCTACATAACTAAAAGGAATTGTTCTTTTGTATGAAAGCTAAACCTTGTGTTTCTGGGCAAGTCAGATAATGATGATTTAACTTTTTGTAATCTTCAGCACATCTGAAAGGCGTTTTTTTTGGTGAAAGGTTTGAATTGTTGTTACAGTATTGTTTTCAGCATGTTTGACATTGCCAGTGTGTTCCCATATTGCTGTCAGATGTTTTCTCATCAGCTAATAACAAATCATATGCATAAATTTTAATTCATCTATCTATATATGAAATGTGTATGGATATATATACCACATAAAAAATGTTACAGGCTGAAGTTACTACTCAGATTCTTAATGAATCCAAATGATGTTGAAAATATTAAGCTTCATCACAGATAGTTACTTTTCCTGAAGACAGATTAAAGATCTTGTGGTCAGACACAAACCGACCTTTTCAGACCTTGCAGAAAAACTAAGTGATGTAGGACTAGAGTTTTGCTTAGGGTCTTCCTTTTCCCCACATTTCAACTCTGCTTTAATACAGAGGAAAAGTTAGTAATGTTGTAAAAGGTGATTAATTGGGAAGTGCAGAGGTTGATTTAGCAAAGATATAGTATTTCTGATCTCTTGCTTTGCACGTCATCATTAAAAAGTTTCTTCACAAATGTAATGCAGAAAAGTACTTTGGCTGATGGATGGAGTTAAAAAAAATCTGCAAACTGTTTTTTCCTGTAGTAAGGATTATTATTAGGACATTTGTATTTTGAAAATAGTGCTAATTATCAGTAAACTATATTGCAATCAGGTTATCATACACTTTGCACAGCCAGTACAAAAGAGAGTGGATGAGGAAGGAGTTTAAGGCTCCAAACTTATTATGATCCTTAAATTACATGTGCACTTTTTTTTTAGGGTGGATTGTATATAGTAAATGATCTGTTGTGAGAACATTCTTCAAGAGGAACAATAATTATAATAATGATGGTGCCTTAATTCTAGTTAATGTTCATTGACTAGTATGAGTATGCTAAACTGCAGATTATGCAAGATGTCATCAGTTTACAGTTATGGATGATGCTTTTAAGTTATCTGCCTCTGTTACTACTTTCTTCCACTGTGAAAAGCCTTGCAATATTAAAAGCTATCTTGCTTGTCCACCCACAGCTGAATGACAGTATAAACAGAATAGCATTGTAATGTATAATTAACAAATGGAAGGACTCCACTGTGATTTATATTTACAGTTATATAATTGTATTAGTAGACTTCATACAGATTATATTATTATGCTGTAGTATTGGTAGGATTATTATTAATACCTGTAGCATTAGGGAGTCAGGCAAATGGATACTATAAGTTGTCTAAAACAGGGTTTTATAAAAGATGTGCATAAATATAAACTACTTATAAATGCAGTTTGTAGAGTGTATGACACTGATACTGCAAGATGCAACATGTGGATAGAATCCACTGGTAATGAAGCTTCCCTTAGTGATTTTTTTGGTATAGATTTGTAACTAATTTTAGGAAATGTACTAATTTTTTCAATGTTTTTGGGAAGTTCAGTGGTTTTGGTTTTGCTGTTTGGCTTGTTTAGCTTTAGTTCAAAAAGCATAAAGTTGCTTGTCTTTTTCCTGCTTCCTTTTTGGAGAAGTTCCTGTAAAATGAAAAACAAAGAAAATTGTGCCTTTAAGAAAGAAAAGGAACTTATATTGCATTAAAGTTGGGTTATTAAACTTTAATATTTAGGAAATAAGTTTGCAGTGTCTTTTTCTGTGCTGCAAATTCTGTGCCAAAGATCTGCTGATAATGTTTGCTTGAGATTGGTTGTTCTTTCTAGAAGATCAGAACCTGAAAAATCATGTCTTCTGTGTTAGAATTTGTCAAAAAGCAAATAAGTGGAACTACTCCGACAAGACTGTTTTTTGACAGAGCTTGAGTTTTTAATTGAGCTATACTGGTGTGGAACATATGCTCTGCTAAAGCTGCTATGCCATGAATTTCTTCTCAACTAACCTCTTTATTAAATAAGCTGAAGGAAAACCAGTTGCTGCCATGCAATGTCTCTGCTTTAACATGGACTGGACTGTAGCATCAGTGCAGCTGAGACACAGTTGTAATGTTAATATAAGTTTACAACAGATTTTGTAGAAATTTGGTGAACATTTAGGGAGGGAGATGCAGGTGGGATGTGCATTAGATACTCAAGTCTTTAAAAAGTGTGTTTTACTCCTGCATGAGTTTGGGGTTAAAGTCATGTTTTGAATTGTTGGGTTTGCTTTTTTTTTTTGTTTGTTGGGGGTGGGGGGTTGGGTTAAGATATGAGTCCTGTTGTATTTTTCCCCTATGCTGTGTGCCACAAACGTGAAGAACTAAAGGGAAGCAATAAATTATTTTCTGTGACAGTGCAACTTATATTATTAATTAATCTTAAAATGCTGATTACTGGCTCACACTGAACTACTCTGACAACTCCCAATTTTTTGTCTTTTATTTTACTCTTAAGTTTAGCTTTACAATGAAAAAATGTTTTATGAATAAGATGGTTTCTGCCCATTTCATGGTAATGAATTTCTCTGGAAACTTGCTCCTGTTACATAAATAGAATTTGCATAAGTTAATTTTAAAATATGGCCTGTATATTTAGAAAATAAATCAAGCCTGAGTTCTTCATCTAAGGGATGAATTTAATTTACTACAAATAACACCAAAGAAAGGCTTCCAGTCATAAGAGATGTTTCATCTATTGCTTTCTGATTTTAAGGTGCCTCTTTTCATGCTGGTATGTGGACTCCGAAGGGGATTCTTTAAAGGAATGAAACAATAACATGCTCTGTGCAAAGGTTCCAATGAGCTACAGTACTGTCTGCTGTCACCTATCAGTTCTTTTTAAATTTTTCTTTAAAAAATTTGTTTTTATGTTAAAGTCCAGTGAAAGCAATTCTGTTATTGAATGTGGCGTGATTTAATATTTTAAAACACATTTTTCTTTCTCTTTCAGCTTTACATCTTCCAATCCAGCCTTACAACATGGGTAAAAGTCCTGCACTTCAAATTTGAAGCAATCTGCAGTCAGAAACTTTGATGTTTTGCTAGTCCAAGATATCAGAACCTCTTCAGTCAAAACTGACAACTGTGCAAGAGGACATCCTTGATCCTTCAAGCCAGGCTTCAGTTTCTCTTGACTCCCTTTTTTAGTCTTTGAACATTACCCATGACACAATTATATAATTGTTGTTACAAATCATAGTTTTGTTTTGTGTGCAAACGAGTGAAAAGACAAAGATGTAAAAGTAGCCTTATGGTAAAAAGGATTATTTACAGTACTGGTATCAAAATCAGTATGTTCTCTCATAGCCTCAAAAGTTGCAGTCTTGCAGTTCACTAGTGTGGAAAAAAAAAACAACTAGTAGAAATAGTGGATTTTTTTAGGCAGGCAGCACCGGTATTTTTATTACCATTTTGTGTAACTAGGTTTAAACAAAACAATTGTAAGCATTACGTTCTGTTTTATGGTACAGGCTTCATGGACATTTCCTGATTCTCTTTGTAGTCTTGATTTCTGAATCCTGAATTCTCAAGTTTTATTGTGTGTGTTAAAATATCGTGTAATTGAACCCTTGTTGTGAAGACTGGAATGAAGCCAAATGAATATTTGATCTTCAGTAGTTTTCTTAAGATGGCTTGAATGACATCTGTCAGTCTTGGTGTATAGTCTTAGAGAAGACTGATCTTTTCTGAGCTGAATTAATTGTAGGGTTTTTTAACTTCTAAAAATTTTATTATTTATTTATTTGATAGATCTTAAAATAAAGATGTAAGACTGGATGCCTATCCTGGTGCCTTACTTATATCATACACCATCTCTATTGCCCCCTTATTATGTGTGAACTAAGCTGAAAAAATCCACGTGCTGTCAGTTTAAAGTTGAAGTTGTGCAGCATTTTGTGTACTTCAATCTCATCTCTTCTGCAAATGTAGTCCATTTTCTAAATATTAAATCAAAAGTTTGTTTTGGTTGCTAAAGGCTGCAATCTGTCTTCCTTATTTAACAAATTAGTCTCCAATGCCTGAATTTACAAACTGGTGAAAAAAACCAATATATTTTAATAAAAATTCAATCAATAGCAATTGTGGCTTCATGATGGTGTATTCTTGTTTTCCTTCTATTTTTGAACAAAAAGCATTAATTCCTTATTACACCAAAATATCCTTTAAGCATGAAGCACCTGACTGTATGCTTTGATCTTATTTCAACTTTGCAGGAAATATAAAGTGTGGAATTTTTGCCACTGGTTTCAGTGTTCCCAGAGCTTTACTAGTATTTTCTTACAATGGTACAAGATGTGTCCTGTGTAAAGCATCTGCTTGTGGACCCTTGCAGTTGTGAAGTAGGCACTCATGCTGTATATCTTGCCCTTGCATGTTTGGCTCTAGGCTCTCAGAAAGGAGCAATCAGTTTTCTGTAGAAGTCCCATCGCCTCTTTCTTGTTTTTCTGTTGTGCTTTTGAATTCTATGGTATTACTCTGGTAAGACCATCAGAAGTAATTGTGCCCTACTGTTACCTCTCTTGTATTTGAACTTTGCTGGAATGTGGATCTGAAAAGACTGAGATATTGACAAATGTGAAGGAACGTCTGCCTTCCTAATTAAAATTATGAAGTAGATGGACAGATATTGTTTGCTAGTGACCAGTAATACTATAAGTGTACTTACAGCTCAGAAAAAGAAATAAATTAAAAATGAGAAAATAGTTTTCTTCACAAACTACATTAAAAAACGGTTTCTTCAAATCTAGCAAACAGCATCATAGGCTTTTTCTCAATCTGCTGGAAATTTAAAACTTCTCAGACTCATTTTGCATCTAAATACTATTTTCTTCAACAGAATTTAATCCTGATGTATTTTGAGTAGGGAAGGACAGAACATAAAGATACAGTTTTTCCTTCTGTTCTCTTGTTTCAAACGTCCCCTGTTATTAAGAATTCTCATCTCTCGAGATACCAGTATTGTATTCTTGAATACAATACCTGCATCAAGCCACCTGGAACATTTATTTGCAGTTCTGGAGAATAAAAGTTGCTCTAAGTATTACCCTCTGTAATATTTATATGATTCTGCAGAGTTGGTAAGTCAGCAGATTCTAGGCTGAATAGGGACATACATAGAATTGTCTTACAGAAGAGATTTTAAAGGTATTAGATTAAAGAAATGGGGTTTGCAGGTCAGTGTATTTAGCTTGTTAAATATATTGCTGAAACAAGCAGGTTTTCATTAATTACTTTTTAAATCCGGTCTCTTATATGGAATTCAGAACCTAGGAATTCAGTAAATAATTTTTCAGTATTAAAAAAGAACTTGTACTTTTCATAATACACTTGCACTCTTTCTTGATTTTCTTCAATCAGACTACATAATAGTACATATCTTTAATATAGTTTATGTAAATAAAAAACAAAATGAAAACAAGAAAACAAATAAAAAAATATAAAAGGGGAAAGAAAATGTAAGTGGCTAACGCAAGAGATATTCCTACATCATTTGAAAGCATTTGGTAATGATGCAAGGTTCGTTATTATGAGGAGGAATTGTAAAAAAACGTACTATGTAAGTCTGAATTAGGTTTTTTGGGATGTTTAGCCTGTGTAACTTCCTTCACAAATTCCACATCCTTCACAAGTAGTTGCACTGGAAATTGTACTTATCAGTGCAATGAGTTACTGGTAATATGTGATGAAGTTTTCAAAATACTTCCACAAAATAGTCAGAAATTATGCTTTTATTTTAGACCAAGTGATCTTTACAGCACTATGAAAATACTATCCATATCTAGAGTTGATTCTGCTTTTAAAATAATGAAGCAGTTGACTTGTGAATTGAGAGATGTCCTTTAAATGGACACCTGTATAAAATAACTGAGCAGCACAAAAGTGCTGTACCTTTTTTAGAAGAAAACAAAACAGTCACTGCAAGCTGGACTGATGGTATTGGAAGCTGAACTCCTGGCCCTATATTCACCAGCAGAGACAATAAAAAGTAACTTCCTAGAAATAATTTAGTAATAATGGTCTAAGGAATGAGATGTAAAATACCAACTAATTTAGAATAGGTTGCTGTGCCTGTGCTCATTGTATTTGTCATAACACTTAAAGACCTTGTACTATCGTGGAAGTTGGCAGTTGATACATTTGTGATGTTAGGATGACGACCATATTTGAAGGAAAGCAGGGATAATATGATCTTGCAAGAAAATTTTCAAGTGTTTTCAAACAAGTTTACTAGTTCTGAGAGTTGGTTTTTTTTCTTTTTTTTCTTTTTTTAACTTTCATATGAGCTTTAATAGTAGTTTGAAAAAAAACTATGGTAGGATTTGGGGGGCAAATTACATAAATATAATGAGGTTTTGATAGTCTCTTGGACTACTGTAAAAGGCAAAAAGGCCAAAACCAATATTTCTCAGGAAGATCATACCATGTCGTAAGGCTGGAGATGGATGTAAAGCTACAAAGAAAATCACTTGCCAGGTAAGAACAAATTGTCGAGATGCACAAATCAGAACAAGTGTGGTATGTTCTGCTGAAGTTGCTGTATCTTCTTTTATAGTCTTCTTTCACAGTTTTCACTGACATGTCTTATTTTGTTTTCAGGTTTATGGTAGGTTGTGGTAGATGTGATGATTGGTTTCATGGTGATTGTGTTGGACTGAGCCTTTCTCAAGCACAGCAGATGGGTGAAGAAGATAAAGAGTACGTGTGTGTGAAATGCTGTGCTGAAGAAGACAAAAAAATGGAGTGTTTTGATCAAACTGTACCAGATACTCCAGTGAAACTTGAGCATAGAGAAGAAAAAGCAATTGAGTGTGAAAAACTGGGGATGTCGAAGCAAACACCTGCTTGTAATCTAAATATGACAACTGAAAAAACAAAGCAAATGGAGGACACTGGGAAGCACAAAGTCAAAATCTTCAGACGGGTGAGTCTTATTTAGTGCTTTAAGTTCTCTTAATTACTGGTGTTAGAAGGTTTTTTCCTGTCTTAGTGCCAGTTAATAGATCATGTTTCAAACATCTTCATGAATCTAATTTTAAAACTTCTCTTTTATTATTGAGAGTTACTTCATTTTCTAAGTGACATGACTTCTTCAAGATGATATTGCTAAACTCTTTTTATATTTGAACAGGTTTATGTGCATTTTGTATGCATATAGAATATCCTGAGTTGGAAGGGGCCCATAAGGATCATCAAAGTTCAGCTCCTCAATGTGTATATTAAACTATACATACAGGTGTATATAGAAGTGGTGAATAACTTAGTGCATTTTTCTTTCATATTTCTAAATTTATTCTAGGACATCTGGCAATTTTCTATATGTTATAAACTGCAGATATATTAAATATCTGTAAGACAATATGCCAACAGTGTTTTACTTTTGATTATTTTTACTTCAGATTGTGTGTGGAGGAAAATGCCTAATGCTTTAATTGGGGCCTTTCTACTTTTTGTGTCTGATTTTACTAACCAAAGAATAATTTGCAAAGAGTATTGAGACAATTCTTCAGTCTTTTAGTGTATCATATTCATGATAACATCGTCATCAATAATTCTATCTTATTTCTGAATAGTAATATGGAAATTCTGACATGTAAGCTATTCTTTTTAATTTTGGTTTACATAGCTTTTTAAACATCAGTGATGTCTGTGGATATGTGACTAAAGCCAGTTAAGGGATGTTCATTCATCCCTGACATATTAAAATAAAACGTAGTGGTTTTCAATACAGAGCTTAAATGTAAATTGTCTGTGTTGTGTCTTCAGCCAGTATTTAAAAGAGACTGCAGTGCTTGGCAGTAATTTGGAATTTTGTTCAATAACTCTTTAGAAAATATTATATGATGGTGTATACATCCAGGGTATACGTTATACATACAAAAAGAAAAAAAAAAGAAAAATATGTGGTAATTAGGTGGTGGTTGATTGTAGCATTCAGTAGTGTGCTAACACGTGTTAATGTTTATTTCAGGAATCTGGTGATGGGAAGAACTTGTCAGAGTCCAGAGACTTGGATGCTAAAAAAGGGCAGCATGTTACTGCTCGGAAAGGACCACAAACTGGTGTAATTCCTCGGCGATCCTCTGAAGATAAAAATGAAAAAATAAGTAAAGAATCCCTTAGTATGGCAGAAAGGTCCACAAAATCAGGTACTGAGGTTTGGTGAAGTACTGCACACTGTAATTCACATATATGTACAGTGAAGGATGATAACTTTCTTTATAGCATCAGTTTTTCAAACCATATTCCATAGTGGAAGAGATGGTGATCTGAAGAGCTGTTGGTCCCATGATGTTTATGATCTTTATTTCTCTCTTTTTTTTTAATTATTTTTTTTGTAGATAAATGCTTCCTATGTAGATGTGTGTTTCCTGTTTCAATAGTAGAGGATGCTCATGTAACCGAGTGGAAGAAAAGTACACAGACATCTCTGTATTAAACTTTATTTCACATTGCTTGAGACTTTGAAATACTCTTCAGTAAAATGCTATGAAATACTTAGTGTCTATAAAAGTGTTTTAATTTCTGTACGAATTATGTGTTTTGCACAAATTGTCAATTTTATCAACTCATTTCAACTCAGTTCATTTTATCAACTATATTGCACACTGAGTCATCAGATTTTTATCTACATTTTATTTGAAAGGTTGAAGGAACGTATTTCCCCTCCCAGCAACTTCTGTCCTCTCCCCAGCTCCCTTCCAGGAAGCGTTATTCTTCTAAGATCGTGATAATGTGAAATTGTTGTCGTTTCGAACTGAAATCTCAGCAGCAAAGCTAGTGAGATTTTGTGTGAGAACCATCTTTAACTCCTAAACTCAAGCTTTGAATTTTTGTCTAAAAAATACATAATTCTGCTCTTCTGTTTTTTTGCCAATGCCGATACATTCTAGAAACTCTTATTAGAGTTGAAAATATCAGCGTTAAATGTAAATCTAAATGTAAGTATTTTATACTGACAATACAGTGACCATTTCAGAATAGAAGTTAATCTCAAAATCATTTTTAATAAGAGAAGACACTTGGCAGTCTCATTTAGGACAATTAGCATTGAAATTAAAGCAGTACATTTGTCTTAATCGGTTACCTGCTTTGAATTATGCTTATAATGGCATTGTTTATTGCTAATCTTGCCCATCACTTGCTTGCTGTGGGACTTTTTTATCAGATGGTTGAAATGTTGCCGAAGTGTTACTGGCATGTGAAGATTTTCCATTTCCCCCGACCCTGTCAGGCTGCAGTTTTTGAAAGGTTTTATAGTCCAGTTCTTCATCCTTCTGAGGAGGAGGAGATGAGCAAAAATATGTATTGAGGAAATAAAAGCATTATTAAAGCTGCTGTACTTAACAAGACCAGCATAGGAACACTGTAGAGCACAGCACAGAATGGCAAAGAGCTCTTAGGTCTGCACCACCTTGATGGCAAGGAAAGGGAAGTTGGTAATTTTGATTGGAATCAGTTGAATTAATGAGAGTTGATCCACCCACGCTGTCTGCCCAACAGAAAAGAAAGTCTGGCTTTTTATAGCCACTTGAAAATATAGTTAAGTTTGCTTCTGGTGTTAATGCATTCTAAGTTGCACTCAATAGGGGAAAGTAATAATAAAGAAAGACTTCTTTTTACAATCGAACTCTCCAGTTAGATCTTTCTCAGTCTTCAATTTGTTTCTTTTTCCAGAGTAGAAAGTGAAAAAAATTAGTATTATTTATTTCCCATTGCTTGCCTAAATAGAAGGCTTCTGCTCAAAATTAGTGATGTATTCACGTGCTGAGACAGATGACCTTTCAGTTGACACTCTGAAAATTAATAATTTTGCTTTAATGATTTTAATTTGGTTAACTTATCCATTATTTGTATTATTTGTGACACAGTCCTTATAATGACTTTGTTTTGAGAGTGTTCTGAATCAGAAGCTAAGATTATTATAATTGAAATAATTTTGATTGGCTAACAGATACAGAAATGCTAAGTTTAATGAAAAATGGGATTTTAAAGTTAAACTTACTATGCTTATGATACATGCTTCATGGTATATTATTTCTCAGTTCATTCATTGAAAAATTAATCTATGCTGTTAAAAAATTCAGAGTCAAAAATCTTACTTAAGATTAAACTAATAAGCACTGGTCATCTTGGTTTAGTGTAGAAGAAAATACCTTAAATCAAAGGGCAGTAACCCTTTTTGTTTCTGCTAAGGAAGCTTTTTTTCTGGATTAATCTAAGTAACACAAAATCCAAACCAAAGAAATAAAAAAAACTCAACCTATCAAAAACCATCCACCCTGTGGGTCCATTCCTTCTTTTTGAAGTTCAGTTCTTAGCAGTTTAAAAATAAAATTTCATGACAGTAACTCCAGCAACAGTAAAAGTTTATAAAAGTGGCATGAGAATTTTACAATTTTTAACTGTGTTTTGACAGGTGTTCATGAGAAACAAGAAATTAAGAAAAAGAAAAATGAGAAAGGATCCATTAGTGCAACACACCTGCCGGCCGTGCCAGCTTCTAAACCTTCTGCTGATCAGATAAGACAAAGTGTCAAGCAGTCTCTTAAAGAAATTCTGATGAAAAGGTAAAAATATAGTAATAAATTATTAATACGTGCTTGGAAATATTTTCATTTGGAAAGCAGAGGAAAAAATATTAATTATTTGGAAGCATTTGGTAATTTCTACCATTGTGTTTTCTCACAGATTGACAGACTCCAGTTTAAAGATTCCCGAGGAGAGAGCAGCAAAAGTTGCCACAAGGATTGAAAGAGAGCTGTTTTCTTTTTTTCGAGACACTGATGCAAAGTATAAGAACAAATACAGAAGCTTAATGTTTAATCTAAAAGATCCTAAAAATAATGTATGTGAAATTTGTCTGTTGTGCTTTACAGAAATCCTTTATTTGCTGTCGATTAAAGGAACAGTCTTCTATGTAGATACTTTATAAATCCTGCTGCAATTTACCTGTTTGGGGTTTTTTTTAATAGGTTTTTTTGTTTCTTTCATGTTGTTTGTTCTTTGGGCACTCAGTGTTCTCTGTCTTCTTTTTCCTCATTATTAATTCTTCTACTCTTTGCTCTCACTGTATGTTTTATTGCTGGGTTTCAAAGTGTAGTGTATATCAGTCTACCACTGATCTCTTATTTGGATGTTCCTGTTTTCCCCCATAACTCTTTGGTGTTTACTACACTAAGGATTTTGCTGTCCAGGATCTTGTCTCACCATGCTTTTTCATACCCAGATTTCTCAAGCTTTATCTTCACTCTCTTTTCTGCTTTCTATGAGCTCATTAGTCAACATCATACTTCCTCAGCTTCTGTCTTTTGTCCTTTTATCAGTTACTCTGATGAAGTTGCTTTGTTTGTAGTATTTTGCCATTACAATTAGCCAGCTGTAAATTATATGAAAAAGCTAACTTCTAACTTCTGCCTTGTCTTTGTTCATACCCCTAAATTAGTTGGTTCTCTTTCTTTTACCCTAGGATTTCATTCAGTCAAGAAGCGTAAACATCCTCTTTGATACTGTCTTCTCTTTGTTGTATAATACGAGGATTTGCACCTTTTTAGAAAACCAAAATGTCTGAGTTACTGCTGCAGTGGGCATAAACTCATTTTCTCCTTTGAAACAACTGTTGATTATACATCTGATCAGTAAGGGTGTATGTAGATACATTGTTATGTAGAATAAATGGAACTCTGGAATTAAGATTTTTATGTTACAAAATCTGGTACCACTTCCTGCAGTGGAAGAAACAAACCCACATGATCCCTATAGCTGTACAAAGCATGTTGTATGTTGCTTCTGTCATGTATTTCCTGCTGCAAGCTGTTTTTGTCTTGACAACAATAGTTACTTTTCTTTTTTCTTCTAGATATTATTTAAGAAAGTACTGAAAGGAGAGGTTACTCCAGACCATCTAATAAAAATGAGTCCAGAAGAACTGGCTTCCAAAGAACTGGCTGCCTGGAGACAGAGAGAAAACAGACATGTGAGATTTGTGAACTTCTGTTGTTTGGTTGACAGCCTAAACATGTGTAACTTCTGTTTGCAGGTTAAGTGTATGCAGAAAGAACAGAATGCATGTTGTACAAAGCAATTGTGACTAAGCAGGAGGATCTCTATAATTTCTTTAGTATTCAAAACCCAAAGAGGTTTTTAGGACAGAAGTGAAAGGAGTGTAGTCAGTTCCTGAAAGGGGGAAACCAAGCATTTTCCTTTGCCATGCAACTGTATTGCTGCTTGCTCTTTGTTCTTCTGTCTCAAGAGTGAAGGCTTCTTTGTGCTTATTTTCTGTAAGATTTTAAAGCTCTTGCTAGAGCTTTAGAAATACCCATTTTTTAAAGAGGGAGAGAGATCTGTTTGGACAAACCAAACCAAACTGGTATTGGTTTTAACCAACTGATGGAGCATGACAAATCACCCACCAAGAAGTAAACTCGGAGCTGAAAACCTGATCTGCCAGTCTGAAAAGCAGCCTAAAGGGAAAACAGAAAAAAAACCCAAATAGCAAAAAAAACCCCAAGAGAGTATAGGAAGATTATTAGCTTACTTTGAGCATGACTTTTCTTGAAACAGACAGTTACACTATATTTATAGCTGTGTTGACAGTTTAGGAGGAGAAGCAGCAATATGAGAAACTGTATTATTTTTATAGAAAATACCTTTTTTAAATAATACCCTGTTTATTGGCCATTTAGTCCAATGATAACTGCAGCTGCTTGGAAATGACCATTAAAAGTCTTCTAGTTTACAAAATCTGGATTTATATTGACAGAATCTTTGGTATTTATATGCCACATCATAGAACCTAAAAGCTTGATATTTGGATAGTGTTAACTGGCATGCATTTTGTGTTTGGGTTTTATCATACCAGGAATTGTGGGTTTTATCAGATGATTTCTGATAAAAGAAATTAATGAGTAGGTAATGTAACACAGAATAGATGGAAATTCATCCTCTTGAATTCTGTGTACTGAGAATGAATGTTCCATGATAACTGATTCAGTATGGTGTGATGCTGTTTTAGAGACTGCAATGTGCATTGCAGTAGTAATTATTCCTGTGTTTTTTCCTTTCCGTTGCATATTGTGACTAGATCTGTTTATGAATCATGACAACTTTTTGTTAGTTTCTATGCAAAAACAGTTGTCGGATTATTCTGTTATCTTGAAGTTGTTTCGAAAGCCTATAAAGGCATGAAAAGTTTGATTATTCTGTAGCTATTACATTTGTTTTTGTAAACATTATTGAAATACTGAAAACAGACCACACATGATAGTATTCCACTATTGTGAGAGTTTCAAAACAAGTGTTTATGCTGCTCAAAAGATTACTACAGGGTCCCTATTATTTTGGAGAAATACTTCAAAATTTCTAGAATTTGAAATGGAATATAGCATTTAAAATAAATATGTATCATTTTACTATATTTTTCATTTTCCTGTTTAAGCAAGACATCAAGTCTGCTACTTAATTTTTTTTTTTTTAATTTCCCAGAGTGTTCAAAAGTAACTGTAGGTATTTGGCAGGCAGATAAAGCAATTGTAGAATCCTTGTTTCCTTAAACCAGGCTTAAAATATTTGCAATAGCCAACACTTCTTGGTTTAAGAACTGTAAATGTGCCTTTAGAAGCAATATTAGAAATAATGGTTTATATTTTATTTTATTGCAACAGAGCAAATCAGCAGTCCTGATGAGAATTAGCATATCCATTACTTTTAAGAATACCTTTAAATGGTGAATACCTTTGAGGTGAAACATTAGGTTTATGTATTAATAAGCAAGATCTTGAAGAAATAATACAATTCTGCATGTATGTTATATCATACATTGTCCCTACTATTATGGAGTTGATGCCTTTTTGTTTTGGTTTGTTTTTTTTGTTTTGGTGTTTGTTTGTTTGTTTGTTGGTTGGTTTTTGGTTTGGTTTTGGTTTTTTGTTTTTGTTTGGGTTTTTTTTTGTTTTATTTTTGTTTTGTTCTGGGTTTTTTTTTGTTTGTTTATTTTTTTGGTTTTTTGGGGTTTTTTTAAGTTAAACTCTTAGAAAATCAGAATTACCAATATTTTCATTTCGTGTTGAAAGTTTGCTTTATAAGTTGTTTAAATACATGCCTGGTAAGTACTTGCTGCACTGTAGGAGAAGTTAGATGGGCTGCTTGCATGTTTGTGTTATGAAACTAGTTGACACTTGCAAAATAAAAATGTATTATTTTTTTCTCCAGAGAGTTTTCTAATGGCAATCCTATTTATTTCTTATATTTGTGGATTTCCAAATTTTATGGTTTGGGAATAAGTGCACATAACTTCCTGTTTTCACAGACAATTGAAATGATTGAGAAAGAACAGAGAGAAGTTGAAAGAAGACCTATCACAAAAATTACTCACAAAGGAGAAATAGAAATTGAAAGTGAAACACCGATGAAAGAACAAGAGGAAGTAATGGAAATTCAGGTAGAAAAGAAAGCATGACACCACAGTGTATTTAGTTCATAGACAACGTGGTTGTGAAGTGTTTTGTTTATGATTTTGTTTTTCAGATCTGTAATTACATGTTAGGTTTGAGTTCAATTTTTCTTTGATCCTTGCTGACTTTTACTTCGGGGCCTGGTGGATTAGTTGGGTTTTTTCCTTCCATATTGTGACTGTATCATGAATTCTGGCAATTGTAGAAAATAGAAAAGTAGAAATTAGAAAATGTTCTAAATGTTACCTAAAGATATTTGGGAATACCAATTAATTCTTTTAATGCGTCTGTGATTTTGTGACAGCATTTTAGGCTATACATCTGAAGCAGAACCTTTATGTCTGAAGGGGAGAAAACACTATAAAACATTTAAGCAATATGAATGGCAATATTAGCTCTGGATATTAACGGGGGGGAAAGGCTAACTAAAATGTATTTGACTTTTCTTAGGAACCTAATATGAAGTTTGAGAAGTCAGACGAAGCTGAAAAAGATAAAGAAATAAATGAATCTGCATCTCCGGACACCACAAGTCAACATAAAAATCATCTCTTCGATCTTAACTGCAAAATCTGCATAGGTATTCAGAAAAGCACATGAAAATAAATGTATCATGCCTCTGTAATTTCATTCATAAATCTCAGTATACCTCAAGAATGTAAATAAATCTAGTTCTTAATGTAGTTTGAAAGTTGTGGAAGCAGTGTTCTACTTAATAATTTACAAAAGAGACTACTAAAATGATAGGTTATTGGCATAAACTTGTCATCTTTTTTATAAAAAAAGACTGCAGAGAAAGAAATCCCTATAATGGATGTGCATACTAGCATTGATTCCTCATTTCTTTATCCTGTGCCATTATAGTGTCAATATTTATGTATAGTACGGTATAAATATATACAATGGATAAATTTATACAATGTAAAATAGGTATAAAATGTATGAATTCCTTATCCTATCCCGCTTCAATGACAATATGTGGTGGTTTTGGTGTGTCTTCCATGTGTTCAGAGGAACTCCTCTTTTTGTTTCTTTAATAAAAAATAAAGCCCACTGCAATTCCTTCTCTGCAGGACGAATGGCACCACCTACTGATGATCTTTCTGCGAAAAAAGTGAAAGTGTCTGTTGGAGTTGCACGGAAACAGTCAGACAATGAAGCTGAGAGCATTGCGGATGCACTTTCCTCAACATCAAGTATTTTAGCTTCAGAATTACTGGAAGATGATAAGCAAGACTCATCGAAATCATTCACCCCTCTCCCAAAGTAATATAAACTGTAGAAACAGTATTTTTAAATGGAAGACATTATTCTCGTTAAGCTATTATGTCTAAAGCTAATTTTTTAATTGCATTTCATTAATCCATTTGTGTACTTGAAGTTGCACACATCTTAAGAATGGAGTTCTCTGCTGGAGTAATTGTGCATTTATATAAATAATAGTACATATATTGTTGTGATTGCAAACTTCTAATTACCACATTTTCTTTTAGGGAAAAATAAACTATGTTTTCTGATGCAACAAGGTCTAAAAAGAATTCACATTAAAAGAAATCAGGATATAGATTTCATGTTGTATTTTGCTATTAAGGAATGTAGTTTGAACAGTGCTGCATTTGAATAAGTGTGTGTCTTTGTGTATGTGTATATATATAAAGCCAGGGAATTTGAGATTGCTCTAAACAGAGCATTTGCAGTGAGAAATCAGACTCGTTTCAAATCTCAGAGCAGTGATTTTCTAGACATGACAGATAACAGCAGCTTGATTGATGTTTTGCTGTACTTGCTGTCAGCCCCCTCTTCATTTTCTTCCACACTCTGCTATTCATTAAAGAGGAAATTGCAGTTTATGAGACTGCTTGTTTCTGGTTTGAGGGAGGATTTTCTAGAAGAAACAACTCCCAGTTATTTAGAATTGACCACAGTTCATGCTGAAATTTTGCCTTTGTTGGGACAGTGTGATCCTTTACCAAGGACAGTGGACTTGACTTGGAATCTGCAGTGTCTAGTATATAGACAGACGTAAACGTAGGTTTCCGTGTTACTGTAACAGCACAACATCTGGTACTACTGGGCATCCAGCTTAAAACTGCTAATAGCGTGCCTAGAATATTTTGATAGCAACGTGTTGGGAAATGTTGAAATGTGTAATCTTTTCGGTAAGGAAACCCTCAGGCTGAGAAGCACTCTCCTGTGAAATTGTCTTCCCATTTAGTTTTTGCAGCTGCTTTGTTGACAAAACTGAGGCTTTTCTTTGAAGGGAGGAAAGACAGTTTTGTACAGGTGAAATTGGGTACTCACCTGTACTGGTGAATTGGGTACTTCTGTAGTACTCACAGAAGCTGTGAAAGTGATGCATAGGTGAGAAGAGATTAGCAGCCAGCCTGTGGGGCAAGGAGAAGGACAGGGAACATAGGCATTCGGATGGTGGATAGACAGCGTTGCAACAAAATGTAGGAGTTAGGAAAGTAGGATAGGCCAGCAGGCAGTTTATCTTCATTCCTCCCTGTGGCAGGGGAAAGTCTCGCTGGCTGAGCAGCCCCTATATGTTTGTGTCCCCTTCAGTAGTGTTTAATAACTGTTGGACTAAATAACTTCTCTGTTTTTAAAAGATACAGTAGTGAACTAATGTACTGCTTATCTGCCTGTCCTTCCTGAACCATATATCTACTCCACTGGAAGATGAGAAACATGATTGTCTGCCTATCTCTTGGCAGGATGCTTAATTGAAAAAGAAAATTCTTCATAATACTTATTTTTTTTATAAAGAAAAATTATTATTTACATTACCTTGTGTGATATATCATGTTATAAACAAAGTGAGTTTTTGTTTGTCCCTTTTTAGGTCAGAAACGCCCGGTACTGTGGAATGTGAAAGTCTGTTTCTGGCACGCCTGAATTTCATCTGGAAGGGTTTTATCAATATGCCTTCAGTGGCAAAGTTTGTTATTAAGGCTTATCCAGTTTCTGGCTCTTTTGAGTATTTAACAGAGGTAATTATATTTACTGCAAAGAACGAACAGTTTATTTATTAACTTTAGCAACTTGTGTACCATGTATGATAGTATAATGATGAAACACAGTGAAGCATGATCAGTGTGCTGAGTAAAGTATTTGTGGGAGGGTGTAGGTTAAGGTCTGTATTTTTAAGTAAAGTATTACTCAATAATGTACCTGTGGTTCATCTTATTTACAACAGAAACCTGCTTAATGGGGTTTATTTTTTTTTGCCTGGTGGCAATTCTCGTCCTAACCTTCCATTGTAAGACTAAATTGTCACTAAAAAAAAAAAAGTTTCTGGAACGTTCTCTTCAGTATCTGAGAGGCAGGAAAAGCATGCAACTGCCTTTAATAGTTGTCTTCATTCTTCTGTAAAATTAAGATCAGAGAGCCCATAAGATTCAATGTTACTTCTTGCCAGTTACACAGGAAGCATCAGTTTTCTTATCAAAAGGACTTAGGTCTTCAGTTAATTAGATTGTCTTTAGTTTGCTGTCAAATCTTCAGGGGAGTGCAGGGCATGCAGTAATCCTTAATACTAAAGGATTGGTTTATGAGTAGGATGTTCTTTTCAAAACTCATCTGCTTTATTTCAAAAAACTTTTTTCTTAGGTGTTCTTGAACGATCTGAAAGTCTCTTTATGTTGCTTAGTATCCAAGAACAAATTTACGTCTGTATATACATGCATGTGTAGATTATGTTTTCCCCTCAAGATGAAAATTTTAGAAAGTTTATTACATACTACTGTGGAGCTCTCTTTGCAGTTTGATCTTACAGATAGGTTGAGTGTTTCTAGAACACAGTACAGTTCTGTTGGTAGTTAATGTTACTGAAAAGAATAGTTTTGGAGAGGTATAAATGAACAGTATCGAATGATAGTTTATTTGTTGCATATTATTAACTTTACACTGAGAATATTAATTTAAATATCCAGAGTTTGTTTCTACTGTTGTAACTTCTACCAATATTTTTGAATTATAATTTAAAAACTAAAAGAACAAAGTATGTTTTGAATATAGGAAACAGATACTGGATGAAGGATTTATCACACTATTTATGTTGGATTCAGATTTCTGTTGTCTTTTCTCGTAGGATTTACCTGATAGTATTCAAGTAGGTGGAAGGATATCTCCTCACACTGTCTGGGATTATGTAGAAAAAATCAAAGCTTCAGGGACCAAGGTAAAAATTTTACATATTAAAGACTTGCTGTTTAATGTACATTTGAGTCATCCTAAAGATACTTTTTTTGTTTCTTTTTGAAACATTTGTGAAATACATGACACTTTTAAGGATATCTGACGGTTATATTGATTGGGATGAATGGCAGCTGCTGGTGTTTATTTTCTTCCTATCTAACCATAACCGGTCGTTTGCTGTTTGACAATACCTGTATTCCTTTGACACAGTAACTTGTCCTGAGTGCCACTTCTTATGTCTCAAGTGTTACCCTTGCATTTCAGTATTGTTACGGTGTGCAAAACCAAGTCTCAAGTGTTACCTTTCATTTTGGTACTGTTACAGTGTGCAAAACCATCTGCTGGACTTATCCTGCTGTGTTTCAGTTGTCCTTGTGCTTCCCAAAACTAGATAGTCTTTTCCAGATGCTGTCTCACAAGTGCTGTATAGAAAAGAATAGCCATTTCCCTTGGCCTGCTGACTGCTTCATTTCTGACACCCAGAATGCAGTTGGCCTTCTTGGCTGGCATGGGCATGTTACTGGTTCATATTCAGCTTGTCCATCAGGACCCTCATGTTATTTTAGGGCAAGCTGTTTTCCAGGCAATCAGCTCCTCAACCTGTCTTGGTGCATAAGGCTACTCCAGCTCAAAGTGCAGGCTTTTAAATTTCAACTTTTCTTCCATTGACAAAGGTCAGCCTGTTTTTTCAGCCTGCTGAAGTCCCCCTGCATGGCTGCCAGCCCTTCAGCATATTGACCACTGCCCCTGCTTAGGTGCCATCTCAGTTCTGCAGGGAATCTCCTGTCCAGTGTTCCAGATCACTCATTAAGCCATTAAACAGCATCAACTTCAGCATCAATTCCTGAGCTGGGCTTTGGGCATAATTCTGGGATCTGAATACTGGTCTTCCCCATTATTAATGGATCTCTTGGACACAATGGACTACAAAATACAGCTTTGTAGTAATGTTAAGGGTTGGAAGTGGAATAATTAATTGGAAGCCGGCATAAATAAACTTGTTATTTAACTGACTGATAAAATATTGGCTCTTTTATCATGCACTTCAATTAACTTTCTTAGTACTAAATGCTTTCTATTTGTTTTATCTAGTTCTCCTGAATTTCTCTTTTTGGCCATGTTTCTGTTCCTTCTGTCTCCTCTGTTGTTCTCTGCCTTCCTGAGGAGGCTTTTTCTCCTCTGAACTGTGCTTTTAAATAAAGAGCAGTCAGTAAAACAATTAACATTTCACAGAAAAATGTACTTGACCAACTTTTTCTCTCTCTTCTTGTAAACAGGAGATCTGTGTAGTTCGCTTTACCCCAGTAACTGAAGAGGATCAGATCTCCTATGCGTTGTTGTTTGCCTATTTCAGCAGCAGAAAACGTTATGGTGTAGCGGCCAATAATATGAAGCAAGTGAAAGATTTGTACCTCATCCCTCTGGGTTCTTCAGATAAAGTCCCTCATCACCTTGTGCCTTTTGATGGGCCTGGTAAGTACTGCTTGGAATTTGGAACTTAATCATCATAATGCTACTAAAAGAAGTTTGCAACAGAAATTTAAGAGGAAATTAAATTAAAAAATGCCTACCATTTTATTCCAAAATGTAATGGGTTTGCCATAGTATTATTATATTAGTTTCCTTGAAAATACATTAATTTCCCGTTGCTAGATTATTCTGATACTTTAAAGTATTGATATTGAAAAAATTACTATGTATAACTTTGTTTCGTGTTATAACTTTGTTCATTCCTTTTCTAACCCACATGGCTTTTTAGATTTCAGTGGCAGTAAACTCAGTTATGCAAGTGGACTGTCGTAGTTCTACTGGGTTCCGAATTGATACTCTCACTTTAAAATAGTATTTTTCATGATTTGAAATGTACTAATTCTTTTTTTCTCAAGTATTCCAAAGATCCTTAAAAAAAATACGTGGAAAGTTTAAAACGTAGGCCAAGGAAGAAAAGGTCCTAAAATAGCTTTCAGCTGTTCTGCTTACACCTGAGTTATTTTGTATCGATTTATCTTGGTTATAAATATTTGTGGATGATCTCTCTTTTTGAGATAGGCAGGACTGAAATCAAGAGAGTGAGCTACAGCTCATAATTTTTTTGCAAGAACCTAAATTATACAGAACAAAATACATAATGAAGGGATAGGTAATAGTATAACTTAAAACACAGTACCTTTCCTGGAATGAGGGAATCGTTATGGAAATTCACTCTCGGTAAATCTTTGAAGAAGTATGTCTAATGCAAATTGATGAGGAGACTTTGTGTTTATTTTTTTTTTCCTCTTTTGCTATGGTACCACTTTTACTAGACTGCAACTGTGTTAGACAAACACGATGTTTAACTTCTATGTGTCTCTGATGAGACTAAATATCCTAAACAACTGTCTTGTGTTCTCTCTTTGGAAGTTATAAGGGGCAGTATAGTACTTAAAACAATTTGCAATATTTGAACTATAATGTTGGAAATAAATTTTTATTATTTTAAGTATTGTTTGTTGTGTTTAACAATGGAAATTTCAAATTTCAAAAAATTATTACTTTCTGTAATATATTGTGAGAGTATGGGGGTTTTTGTTGAAATGATTGCCATTAACAAAATATAAAGAGATAATAAATTGCTGTTACAATTTTGTACAGGGATTGAAATACATCGACCAAATTTATTACTGGGATTGATAATTCGCCAGAAAATGAAGAGGCAGATTACTGCTGTTTCAAGTGTTACTAGTAGTTTTGTGGATGAAGCTGCTGAAAGTACCTTGAGTAGCATGCCACCAGAGAAGAAAAGCAAGCCAAGCAAACCTGAAGTCTCTCATCACGAGTTGGCACTAGAAGAAGAGGAAAATAATTTTTTCAATTCCTTCACAACTGTGCTGCACAAGCAGAGAAATAAACTTCAGCAGTCTAATATAGAAGATGTTCCAGCAGTTGTTGAACCACTGGTGGAAAGCACCAAACATGAACCACCGAAACCTCTCAGGTTTCTTCCTGGAGTCCTGGTTGGATGGGAAAATCAGCCTTCTACTCTGGAATTAGCAAATAAACCATTGCCAGTGGATGATATTCTTCAAAGTCTGTTGGGTACGACAGGGCAGGTATACGAACACAGCAAGTCAGAAGCAGGTCCTAGTGAAGAGATACCATTATTAAATGAACAGGCAACCTTGAAAGAAGACAACATGGATGTTGCTGATATAACTACGGAAGTTAGTGAAGCAAAGACTGGTTTGGATGATCTTCAAGAATCCACTAACACTGCTGTACCTGTGGATACAGCAGCTGCAGGGACCTCAAGTTCTGCAAAAAGTGCTGGTTCTTTGATAGGGTTGAGTCTTAAGGGAAAACCTCCAGATGTCTCCACAGAAGCATTTTTAGCAAATTTATCTGCTCAGTCACAGAATAAAGAAACAGAAGAAAGTAAAGAAAATGACCCAAAGTTGCAGGTACCAGACAAGGATAGTGTTTCACAGGAAGTTAAAAGGAGCACAAATTCCAGCTTTTCTTCCTCATCAAATGCAGGGAAAAAACCCAATGAGAACAATGTTAGTGTAGGTTCTGCTGAAGGTACCACTGTTAGTACTTCTAAATCACCACCATTTATTAATCTTAAAAGAGACCCACGACAGGCAGCTGGACGAAGCCAGCAGACTAATACTTCAGAAAACAAGGATGGAGACGTTAGCAGAAGTGAAGACCGACAGAATCCTTCAGGAAATGATCAAATAGAAACAGAGAATAAACAGTCTTCTGGGGAAGTGGGCTTAAACCTGTATCAAAGTGATCTGCAAACCAATGAGTCGCAGTTCAGTTCAGCTGCAGCTAAAGCAGATAGCACAGTTGCATCACAAGCGGAAGATAACAAACACTCACAGGAAGTTGCACTGATGCAAAACATTGAAACAGTGAATTCATTTAGAAGAGGACCAGCAGCAACTTCATCTCATTTTGAAACCGAAAATTCTTCTCGTTCTGAATTTATTTCCAAAGTCCCAAGCCCTGTTCCAAGTGGCAGCTTCTCATCTGTTGGACCTCCGCAGCAGAATTTTCAGCATCCTAAACCTAATCCACCTGGATTTCAGTTTCAGGCTCCTGCACCTCATAACTTCCCTCAGCAAAACAACCCTATGTTTGGATTTCCTCCTCATTTACCACCTCCGCTTCTTCCCCCTCCTGGCTTTGGTTTTCCTCAAAATCCAATGATGCCATGGCCACCAGTAGCTCATTTATCAGGCCAGCCACCACATTATGCTGGACCCATTGCACAAGGGCTACCAGTGGCTCACAAACAATCAAGATTTTTGGGACCAGAAAATTTTTTTCAGACTAAAGACAGTAGGAGACCAGAAAGACGCCACAGCGATCCTTGGGGCAGAGAAGAACAGCATTTGGAGAGAGGGTTCAGTAGAGGAAAAAATGATCGACAAAGGCTTTACAGTGAAACCCATCACCAAAAAAAAGAGAGACATGAAAAAGAGTGGAGCAACGAAAAGTACTGGGAGCAAGATTCTGACAGAAACAGACGCAGAGACAGAAACCAGGAAAAAGAGAGAGAGAGGAAGAGTAGAGAGGAAGGACAGAGAGACAAAGAAAGAGTGCGATCTCCACACAGTGATAGGGCTGCTGATGGAAAAAGCCCCAGAGACACTAGAAATCCAGAAAAAAAGACAGAGAAGCCTAAAAGTGAAGAACAGGCTCATGAAAAAGATAAGGAGAAGGAGAAAAACAAAGAGAAGCATAGAGAACGGGAAAGTGAAAAGAACAGAGAGAGACATAGGGACCACAGTGACAGAACTAAAAGTAAAAGGTAAAAAGATGCAGGCAGTCTTTTAAAATCCTATTTAAATAAACTGTTAGAGTAATGTCATAAAACTTTGTATAAAAAAAGAGCCTGCTAGGATTGTGCCATCTTTTTTATTCCATGTTGGTGTTTTGCAGAAACAAGTCTGTGTTTTGGTACCACTCGATGTACCAATACTCATCCTTTTTTTTCATTATACCAACTATCGCTAGAAGTAGGAGTTTAATATTTTTAAAAATTTTACATTGCTGTATATTCAAAATTTTAAAGATTTCTTTTATTAATATGCAATAAAGGCTTAGGAATTTTGTTAGTTGAGGAAGTTGGCTTTAGTCAAGTCTGCAATATAGTTGCTGCCTTTGGTAATTTGTGCTCTCTTCTGTTTTAAGATGCTCTGATAATTTTAAAGGTGATTTTCATACAATAAACTTCTTTTTAAATTGCACTGTTTTTAAAGACTGTAGCAAAGCCTCAGAATCCACACATTACAACAAAACAATATGCTTGGTGGTGTGAAGAGTTTGGGTTTTTTTTAAATTATTCAGTAGTACAATAAAAAAATTCAAGTGTATTTCATTAGTTTTCAAGTATTTCCTAAGCATCTGAAGCAGTTTGTGACCAGAAATTGGAAGGCTGAGCTGCTCGAATGTTAATGCTTTAAACTGCACTTGTTTTAAAAAGAAAGCATTTTTAACCTAAATTCTTGAAAATATGATTTGTAGTAGTAAATTCATTTCTCCCACCATTTTCCATGCTTCAAAAACTTGAATACCTAAGCTTGTACATTACTTTGTGTTTTGCTATCCTTTTTACTGTAAAATGTAAATATTTTAAGGGATATTTTGATTCTAAAATGATAAAACTTTCTCACATACTGTGTGTGTTTGATTTCATAGGTGTGAAACTGTAGTCTAAATGAATATGGAAAGCTGAATCACATAATGCCACATTTGTTGTACGCTTCATGGCTTGGTTTGTTTTGAGTTTTGGAGAACAAACAGGCGGGAGGGGACAGAAGAGTGTTTATACCTTTGGGACTTGGGGTAAATTGATATTTTGTAGTGATTACCATCCACTGATGCCAAACAATGCGAACGTGAAAACCAACTCAAGTCACCTACTCTTACACTTCTTAAAATACACTGGGCATCTTGTTGAATCTGTCAGAAATAACAAAAATATTCCACCATATAAAGAAAAATTGAGATTTATTGTTCTGTTTTTCAGCGTTTTATTTTTAGCTTTGAGTACACAACCTTACTATGCTGCTGACATAACATTTTGCACGTAGCTGTAGAAAAGCCTCTTCTCTACAGAAAGGTCTTCCCAGTTTAACAACACCCTAATTGTTAGTTTTAATTATGAATATATTTTAAAGTAAAATTTTACTCGAATACCTTGCAGGTAGCTTCGTGATCAAATTGATCAAAATTAAAAATCTTGCACAGGATAAAGGGGGTGGTAGACTTTTATTAGGTGATGTTTCTTACACTCATAGTTGAGAAGACTAATTTAAAAAAAAATCTTCAGTTTGTTAGTAACTAAAAGCAATATTTAAACATTTTTATAAAATGATAAATTAAATTAATATTTTCCAAATTAATTCCATCGTCTTTATAGCAGTAGTGCCATTGGATATATCTGGTAGTATTATGCATGTGTTATATTGTTTAAATATTTCCATTAGAGTTCTGTAGGCACATGAGTTTATCTAAGCATTGTTCTCGTTTTGGAAGTAATTTTTAAATTGGCAGCTCTCCATGTGAAGATTTTGTTTTGACCTGTTCAAAAGCACTCTACTCCCAGTCCACTGGTGATCTGCCTCTCACACGCACATCCATCTATGTGCTTTGAAAATAAACTGGGAGCAGTAAAAATTGCAACTGCCTGGACGGAAGCGATGGGAATGCTTTCTGCCAGAACTATCAGAAATAATTTGTTTGTAAAGAATATGTAAACATTTTGCAAGTTTGCTGAGTGCTTTACTACCTGCCTCATGTATGTAGAACCTAAAGAGAGCTGCAGTAAAACAGCTCTTGAGGGAGAGTTTTGTTAAGTGTTTAAATTAACAAAAAGCAACAGTCTGCAGGACATGTTCCTAGGATCTGAGTTAGTGTAATGGGAATAAATCCTGTTACTACAGGAATAAAGGATTTTATCTTCTCTGTTGCCTTCAGTCAGTCTCCTTCCAACACTTGTGTTAGCTGGAACTGCTTTGATTACTTGTTCCTTGTTTTACCTTGACTCACTGCTCAGATCACAAAGGGCAGTGTGCACTGCTGAGGAACTGGCAGTACACCAGAAGCCCTAGAGGGAACAGGACAAACGCTAAATATGCTCCCCTCTCCAGCATCACGTGGTGATAAAAGGCCCTACTTAGAGAGACTGGAAGAGAAGAATCTGGGGACGACTCAAATGCTAATTGAGCTTTGTGAGCTGCCTGTTGGGAAGAGGCGAAGAAGCTCTGCTGCATCAAGCTGATCACTTGGGGCCTCAGAGCAGCAGCAGAAGATAGAAAGAACCTCACAAATATGTTTGCGGATGCTTAATAAAACATCTCGGGATAGTTCCATAGCCAAAGTGTACAGCAGTAATCTTCAAGTCACCTGTTAACTGACTTGGCAGTGCATTCATTGCACATACGAGGTATGGTTATATGGAGACAAGTGTGTGTCACCTAGTTTTAGGTGCTTATTGTCTCTGCTCCATATCTGCCTTATGGAAAGATAAACACACACCCTGCCTTCACCTCCCTCCCCCCTGCCCCAGAATAGTTACTTGTTTCTGACCTGGTTTTACATTTTGAAAACTCGTATTCAGAGAATTACCATGCAAGGAGGTGATGTTTTATTATGTGCTTTTGAGCAATAGAAAAGTAAAAAAAGAAAAGATAGGAATCAATCACTATTATTTTTATTGAAGCATTTTATTTATATAGTAACCCAGCAGTCAAATGAGAAATGTAGATGTAGATAAATCATTGGTTTGAGCACATTAAAATAAACTAGATTTTTTTTTGTTGCTTCCTGAAGCAGAATATAACTGAACTTTTTCAGAGGGAATATAATTTTTGCATTTATACATGAAGAGCTCTATTTACTTTTGATATTATGAATTAATGAAAGATATAGTCAGGGAAATTCAGTTTGTTATGACCAAAACCTTTGTCTAGTAAAATTTTGATATCTTATTTAGGGGCATATAAGCCAGAAAGGTGTAGCTAAAGCAAAGCAGTTCTTGGACTTTCTGATTTTTAAGCTCTTAGGAATAGAAGTTACTTGTAGACAGAATGCCACATTCCCACATTCCAGCTGTGAATTGTTAAAGCAAAAAGTTTTCATGTAGTCTAATAGGGGGAGACCTCTGCTGGAGAAAACCAGCAGACCTTTTTTATCTCTTTTAAGTGAAATACCTTTTCTGCTCTTAAAATCATTCTTTAAGTGTAATATTTTAAGCCTGTGTTCATGCTAAGCTCTACTGCTTTACATAAATGCATACAGGATGGACAGAGACTTAGAAGGGAGGGAGAACTTCATTACCTAATGAGGATCTTTGTGGGCTTAACAAGTGATTACAGCTGTTATGATTTAAAAAATTCTGATTACAGTAGATATGTGCTTTTTGCCCCAAATACACCTTTTCTTCCCTTCCCCAATTTCAGTTTTTACACTTGACCTTAATGTTATAAAATTATAAGAGAAACACTAATAAAATTTGAGAGTTGGCGAAACAGGTTAACAGTTGTCTGTTCTCATAAAGCAACAAAACACTTGAATGATGGTTGGCTTTGTAAGCTAATTACTATCTATTTGTTGACAAAACTATTTCCAGCACAATAAATAAAAAATCCTGCAGACTTTCCCATTATTTTAAAGTAAATACTAAAGAGTATAAGTAAGTAATTTTAGGAGTAAAACATGTCTTATATCTATTATTACTCAACATAACATTGTCCCTAATTACTTTTTTTTTCTTAATGAAAAGCTTTCTTCTGTTGGTTTCTGAGTATTACACTGCCAACTAACACAAGAAACAGGAGGAAAAGGAAGTTTATCACTTTGACAGAGTCTTGAACATTTTTTCAATTAATTTCCAGAATTTCCATCATAAACATTGTACCCTTCTGCATTCATTAGCTGAATCTTCTTGGAATCTTGGAAGAGCACAACATCTTTAATTTTACCAATGAATTCCTTCTGAAAAAGCCCTGTAGTGACTACATTGACTTTCCTGCCAATTTCAAACCCACCAAAATAACAAATGCCACCATAGTTTAAAGCAGTGTATTTTCTTTGTGGATCAATGTCTTCAAAAAGAATTAGCTCCTCATCAAGATATACCTTCATACAGGTTTGGTTTTGAACTACAGTAACAAAATGCCATCTTCCGTCACAGCAGGTGAAGTATTTTCTGTGCATTAGAGGAACAGAGATTCTTTCTCCAAGATTAACCACAACTTTTAACGTTGCATTGGCAATACCAATGGCAAGGAAGTCATTATCTTCATCTTCACTTTTGCCTATCCATGCTATTAGGCCTTCAGTTTGATTGGTAGTAAAATTTAAAGAAATGCGGCTGTACTGGAGGTCTCTTTTTCTGTAATAAGAATCTGTGTATTTAATGTAGGAGTTGCCAACAAACTTTGCTATGTAAAATTTGATTTTGCTATCGCAGTACTTACCTGACCAGCCTAGTGCACATACACAGGTATATGAAAATGAAGAAGGTTGAGGAATACAGAGCGCTTGAGACCCACACATGTTTTGTGAACAGTGAACAGATTGTTCGCATGTGGTCCCTGTCCACTCGTGTGGGCAAGAACAAGAAAAGCCTGAGTTTTCAACTTGACATGTTCCGTTATTTTTGCACACTGAGTACCCACAAACTGTTCCGTCACAGTCACCAACGTTGGCTCCGTCTTTGGGATCAGTCGCAGTAAGCTTCAGTTCCCTGTTGTTTATAACAATTTCTCGAATGCAACCAGTGAAACCTATGGGTTCATTTTCTACTGCCATTGAATTAACAAGGTTTAAGGAAGACACCCCTCCAACAAAAAAATCTGTGTGTGTGTCTAGTACATTCATTCCAGGACTAGCTTTTTGAGTAACGTTGATACCATCCAGGTCCAGGTAGCCTTCATTGCCAACTCTTCCTGCTTGGAGTAAGTGCCATGTATTTCCATTTGCACGGACCTTCTGAAGGGCCTGTAGGATGACTGTCTTGTCTCCGAGATTGTAGCGTAACTGTGTAAATCCGTTTACTAATGATATACATAGAAAGTCACCTGTAAAAAACGGTATAAAAGAGTTTTAATTTCTAGAGGTGGTGTACTGAAGAACAGCATATTAGTAATCTTGATACTTTCTTGCCTGCACTTCCTTGTACCATCATCATCATGTCTAAATCACATAAAGAGAAGTGTTCCCTGATAAGCTGCTCTTGGCCCTCTTTTTCTTTTTTTACTCTTGTAAACTGAGCTTGTGTTTGCTTCAAGGTAAAAAGCCCAACCTTCTGCAAAGCTTTGCTTTTGTGCAGAAACTTGGTAACTGTGAGGCGGGAGGAAACAGGATCGCTTTGGCATCCAGGAAATGTGAGTCGGTGGTTTTCCCATTGAAAAGAATCAAGTTTTGGCCAAGTTACAAAAGCAGAAATACTCTCAATTTCCATATACTTGATGGATTTGTTAGTTTAGTGCACTGAAGGTGAGTTTGCAGCAGACATACTCTGCTTTACCTTAAGCTCCTTTTCACAACAGGGATTTTTTGGGTTTAATATTCTGACAGCTGTAGGAACAGGTAAGCTTTTTATTGAATTGTTCTTCTGGAGGGCTCCATGACAGGAAGTATTAGGAAGGATTTTTCTTGTTCTATCAGTGTTTCTGGCCTTACAGGCAGTGTAAAAGGAGAGAGAGTACCACTTTGGACTGTACTTACAAATGTGAAGAAGAAAAGCTGGGAAAGGTTAGGAAATGGAAGCTGGAAGGAAAGTTTGTAAGAGCAGCCGTAGAGTCTGTTGGGGTAAGTGGCAGCGAGGCAGAAGAGGACAGTAGAATATTGTGCTATTGAAAGCTATATTTTCAACCTTTTTGATATTTGCCTATGCAATTTAATTTTTTTATATTACTTTTGGAAATAATAGGCATTGGGTTGTTGTTATCAGTTAAACTGGTAAACCAGTTTGTTAAACTTGAATGTAAGCTTTCTCTCCTAATAGTTACCGATCCAATTTCCTTAAAGATTCAGCATTTTTAAGGGTGAACCTGTTAGTAGAATGATGAAGTTTGCTTTCATGCGTGTTCAATTTTTGAGTATTTCTGATCCTTGAATTACATTGCTTTTAGTAAAGTTAAAAATGAATGACATAATTTACTCGAGGCTTGTGAAAGTTGCTAAAACTATTACCTCCATTTTGCAGGAATTATTCAGGTTCCCATTCAGGCAGGGTGGAGATGGTTCAGTTGTATTAGTGGCTGTAGAGCACCTGCTTTGTGCCTCACCTTCCCTGCCCCAGCCACCCATGGGAAGAAGAAAGCTCTTCATTCTTTCAACTCCAGTGATGGCAGAGCACTTCCTTCCTAGTTCTGGTTGTGATGACCTCTTTTACTTCCCTATGTTCAGTGTTCTTTTTGAGTACTTTGTCTTGTTACGTGTTTTTTTCAGAAAATTAATATAGTTCTTTTCACTTGTGGTTTCTCCTACTCAGTGATGTGGCTTTAAGCTTGCTTAATTTTTCAGTGCATAACTTGAAAGCACTCATCTGTCTTCAGCAATGTAAATAACCTGCTTGTCTACTTCTTTTGTCAGGACCTCAGTCCTAGGGTAAGAAAGGAGCATCAGGAAAAGTTTCTGAACTACCTCTTTGGCAACATTCAGTCTCCTTTCCTACCCAGACATGCAGACTTGCACAAGGGCACAAATACTCATTTTCTGCTGTCTAGGAAGAAGGAAAACATTGACCAGCATTGCTTTTTCATCTGACCTGTAATCAAGAGCTGGAGAAGCTGGAAGTTCTCCAAGATTTCCAGAGAAGGTTTTTGGTAGCTTTGCACATTTGACAATGATCTGTCTGTTTTGGAATCTTATTTAGTCTTATTCCAGAACAAATCTGTGATTCTGCTATCTACAATGTGAAGAGGTTATGGCTGAGTTATGGGTTATGGGACAAATTTGAAGCCTCACTTCAAATTGGAGTAACTTCTTTTTTTGCTACTTGTGAAGAAAAAAATTACACTTTCCAATTTTGACTCTCCTGAGGCTCTTAAGGCACTTTCTTACGCCTCTGGTTAGACCCTCTCTTTTTACAAAGGCCTTGCCATTTTAGTCTTTGGTAAGAACAGCAGAAGGTTGAGATAAATTTTAGGATCTTGACATTGATCCCAGGGTTCAGCTCAGTATTTCTCCATGAAGTTCATAACGTCATAGGTACTACTGAAGAACAGCTGCCTGAAAACATTTTAGGACTCAGTGTAAAGTGCTGTGTGTTCAGTGTCTAAGAAACTTCTGAAAGTGAAGGCAAATCATGAGCTTGTCATTGTTCCTTTCACTTTAGCAATGAGTAACATTTTCAACAAGGGACCTCCATCTGCCCTGTCTCTGAGGGATGACTTGCACGCAGCTGAAGCCTCTGCAGGCCTATGTCATCATAGGAATTGCATAACCATTTTAAACAAATGGCATTCTTGTGACTGTTTTTTTCCTCTCAGCTGTCTCAGCGTAGGAGACCATGAAGCAAAGTGCTTTTTCACTATTTCAGTTTGATAATTTCTCAAACCTGTCTCACACGACCTTAATTAATCCAAAGCTGTTTCTGAGGATGTTTACTTATTGTTAAGTGTGAAGGCAATGACATCCTTAGTTTATCCAGGACTAGACTATATAGCCTATCCCTACTTCCATGAAAATACGATCCACATGCAGGACATAAAACTTTGCTTCCAGCTTTTCAGGTTAGTGTCTCATCTAATATGGGCTATTTATCTCCATCAGTAGAGTCTCAGAAAAAACAGAAACTCCTGAGGTAGGCAGTCACGGTCATTTTTTTTGTTGTGCATGCAAGTCTTTGCCCAACCTCTTTATTGTATGCAAGGAACTGTAAGGCAATCTGTGTCAACAAGTTTGAATCTTCTTTAGAAATAGGCTGTTGTATCTTAGCTATGCCTTGAAACTGCAGGTCATCAAGACACTATGTTTTGAACAAAATCGTAAAGGGTTACAGCATTTAGTTCTGATGTACCTTCCTGCCCCATCACCTTCCCTGTTTCAGTGAAATAAGAAGTGAGCTGAAAGATTGTTTCCTTGTCTTCTTAAGGGAAGGGAATTTTGCAGCAGGTATTGCCTTAAGGAAGGACCTGTTCTGGAGTTAAAATAGCACTTTTACTTGCAAATTCTAGTTCAAGATTTTCACCAAGTGACAGAGGGTCAAATTTGCTCTCCTCAGGATGGATAATCTCTATTCCGTAGCAGAAGCCAGCACTCCAGCAGGTGTGAATTTTTCTTCATCACTTTAATTTTCATGTTTTCATTATGTGCACAAGTCTCACCTCCTCCCATATCAGATGTCAGAATTCACAGAAGGCTAGTCATCCCTGTGTCCAGAGCAGTCAGTTCCTAAAACTGGGAGCTAATGAAAAGACTCTTCTAAGTACATCTGACTGCTACTGTAAGATCTGGACTTCTGTAACAGTATCTTCTTATATGGCTTCTTACGATGAATTCTGAATGCATCACAAAACTTTTTATCTTGCTACTACTATGAACAAGTATGTAAGTCTCTAAGCAAGTTGATTACAGTCACACAGTCAAGTTTTAAATTGTTCCAAATGGTGACATGCCCTTTCATGTTCAACCTTTATCTAGACATGCATGTATCTAGACATCTTTGTCTAGATATGCATGTCTGTATATCCCCATTCTGAGAGGGGATCATGCTCAAGCAGTATCAACTCTCCATGTTTTTATATTACCATAGGAAACTCATCTACATCATAATTTGTCAAACCTTTGTACACTTGGAAATTCATGAACTGATTAGTTCCTGGAATACTGAAGGTCTGAGATTCTTTTAAGATGTGTTGCTGATCCTTTGTCTCATCTCATGTTACTGAGCAGAAGCCTCTATGCCATGCTGACGACAGAGGCTGTGATGAGTTCAGTGCTTCAGTGGCTTCAGCAGGGTAGGCATCTCAAGAGCCCTAGGCTGTGGTTTCTTGGTTAAAGAACATGTGTAATCTTGATCCCTTTAGCCATTTCATAGCCCTGAGATGGCATCTCTGGATGTATATTTGCTGGCTTCAGTTTGTGCCTTCTGTTGGTTTTGCCTCACATTTCTGTCCTCTAGCTCAAAGCCAGAATGTCATTTCCTATCCCTATGGTATCGGGTAGCATTTGCCCTGCTCTTCTTCACCACCTTTTTCAGAAATTTTTACTGATCATTGGCACTGCGTCATAGCAAACAGAGCCTTATCTTCTCATAAACAATAACATTCACAGGAATCATTCCCAGTTAATGAAACCTCTTACTGTATGTTCCACTGTGCTCATCTTCAGTCTAAACTGACCTTGTTAAGCCACCATAATAAAGCGTTTGTGTCTCCAGCAGTATTATTGCCTCTTGTTAGTATAATGCATCCTGTAGCCATCATAGGTCAAAAATGTATCTTTGCTCACTGCTTTTTCCTGCCTTGCTGAGCTGAGTTCACATTGCTTTCATTCTTTTTTTTGATCATTCTGTTCTTCACAGTATTCCTCTCATCCTGCTCTAGTGTATGATTTTCCATGAACCTGAACCATGTCCTTTTACACTGTGACCACTTACATATTCTTCCAGGGGCAGAATTTTTCTTGTCTAGAAGGGTTTGAAGTAGCCATGTCAGCCTCCAGCTGAATGGCTACACTGTGGCCAAGGAAAGTGATGCACTGTGGTGTCCACATGAGAGGAAACCTAACTGACCAGTAGCTGTCCTTCAGAGCTAGTCTCCTGAGCATTTCCAATAGCCAGAATAAGGTGCAGAATGAAGGAGAGAAAGCAAGGAAGAAGCAGGAGAGCTATAAATGGATAGAACAAGGGAATGAAGGATAGGGAAGAGATGAGCCTTATTCCCACCTTTTCTGCAGCCTCTGCTGTTAGTTCCCAGCCTGTAATATGTCAACATGGTTGAAGTGTGTTGTTGTCAGTTTAATATCTTTTCCTGCTTTCCTTTAGGTTTATTAAATTTAACCTTGTCTTTGCGCTGGTCTAAGTCCACACATACAGTTAGATATCAGTCAGCTGACAGGTTATATCAGCCTGTTTTAACTTGATCTTTTATCTAGTGATGACCATAGCCAGTGCCCCTAATACACACTTATAGGAGGTACCCATGGATATGCCTTCATGGGTTATTACAAATTATTCTACTCCATGTATAGAACCCCATCTCACAGCTAATGCAAGACTGAGAACAGGTGTCAAGTCAAGCCTGTAAATTTCTCAAACTATGTAAAAAATCACTTTGACAATAGGTAGATTCCAGCTTCAACTTGGAGTACTATCCCAGAGCTAGGATCCAGAGCAACCCTGTAGACAGTGATGCTCGTGCATCTACAAGGGATGGGTAGTTCCCTATTTGTAGGTTAGACAATTCGATCTCACCTTTCAAAAACATATCTCTCCTTGGTGGAGAAATTTTCCCGCTTCCTTTAGTCACCACTGTTGCCCTGGCACATTTCGGCAGCTAGAAGGAGCCATCTTCCTTGAGCAACCTCAGTTTGCCAACCTGTTCTGGTTTGCTTGCCAGTGGCAAATGGGGAACAACAACATTTCCTATGGAACAGATTTCAGGACAGTGGGGATGTCTGTTCTGCCTGGCAGTTTGGCTTCCAAAGCCACTAATTTAATCCACACAAATGATCCCAGAATTAGTAACAAAGAAGAAATGATGTCCCTGTCAGCTAAGGAGACATGGCTGCCAAGAGAGAAGACTTAACCACTCTTCAGGTCCTATTTTAAAAGTAGGTGGATAATCAGTTTGTTTCTGGTTAGGAAAACAACACTCCTGCCTCGTGGGTATCCTAGCAATTTTGAATATTTCCAAAAGATTTTAGTCCAGTTCCATAATTCAGTTTTTGGCATAAACAATGTTTTATAAAGCCAGGCATCACACACCCCTACTGGCTTACAGGTTTATAAACTTAAATGCCTTAAATATCAGGAATTAAAGTTTTGAGGTTTTTCAAACCAGGTTTGTAACATAATCTGGTTAAAGAGAGACAGAGAACTGCTGTTGCAAATGTTGAGTGTTAAATTTAGCATGAGTCATCCCGTTCTTTTTATTAACCTGACTTCATTCTTAGTCACCCAGCATAACTGTTCTTTCTCATCTCATCAGGGAGAGATCACCCTTTCCATCACCCTGACCTGAACTCTGGAATAATGCAGGCAATCTACAGCATATTCCACCTCTGCAAACAAATGTAAAGCTTCAGTAATTCTGTGACTCAACAAAAAAGCAAGTGTGTACAGTGTTTGATATGTAAATGGACTGAATATACGCTGTTCCAACACTTGATGGGCATCAAGCAAGCCCTGTCTAAATTAAAGGCTGTTTAATCATTAAGAGTCCCATGCTTTCACTGGTAGAAATAGGATACACTGCCCTTGAGAAAATGTGAAGTGGATGGCCGTCTACTGTCACTGTGCTGGACTCCACATGAATGCTGTAATGTTTGCAGAGACCTTGCCCAGAAGCAGTGCATAGGACAAGTAATCAAAGAGGAGAAAAAAGTCCCCTTGTCATTCTATCTGCAAGTTTCTGAACTAAGATACACATACACAACTCACTTGTTGGGTTGGGCTTTTTTCCCAGGTTATTCTTATTTTGGATATCCACATAAATTTTGCCAAACTTTGGCAATTATTTTCTTACGGTTGCAGAAGTCAGTACTACCAGACTTAAAGTCATGATACACATTCAGAAAGAGCTGACAAAGAAACAAAATGAGTGACTGACAGAACAACAGGAAATTCTGCTAACAGATTCATAGGATGTTTTCCATTTTATGCCCATGTGGTAGTTCGGCTTAGGCCTTCCTTGGTGACCAGTTTGTAACCAAGGAAGGGTCCAGATTTACCCAGTATTCTCTATGATTTTTACATAAGCCAGACTATAAGAAGAAAGGAGGAGAGGTGTTTCAGTGTGTGTACTGAAGTAATGATTTAGTTAGAGGAATAGAGGCAGATCAACTTTCCAATAAGGAGACAGCCACCTGCCCACCCTTTCTAGAAGGTTCTGTAATGTTCTTTGGAAAGAGCAAAGCCAGAAGGAAATGTTTCGACAGAAGTCTCATGTTTATTTCTTCACCTACTAAAGATCTGATTTTATTTTTAATGATGGGAGGATTGTTTGGCAGGGCCTGCCTCTGAAGGGAAAGTCTCAGTGTAATGTTTACATGGGTGACAAGCCAAACCAACGTATAACATGCAATTCAGTATCTTTGCTAAATTAGCTGTGTCAGAGATGATTTCTTCAGGAAAAAAAAAAAAAAAGGCATTGCCTAGTGAGGACAAAAATGTTCTAATTATTTCCTATTAAAAAGGACTTTTAGAAACAAAATCTTGAGATTTTGGCAATCAATTTATTAAATCTTACATAACTGTGAAGAAAAAAAGGGTTTTTTAAAAATGCTTTCTAAACCAATCCCCACGAGAAAGCTCACTCTTATCTACTGGCTGCTAAGAATACTTCTGAGTCTTTCATCAATCTAATTCTGTCTAGATTTGACAGGATTATACGAAGGCAAATGTAAAGAGCAAGCTAATTAGCTTTTCCTAAATCTTTCAAAACATCAGGACAGTGAAAATGGAAGTAGGAAATTTGTAAAAAAATTACTCTATATAAGATGGTTTTTATTTTGAAATGGAATTAATATAATTCTAGAAAGTGATTGAAAGAAAATTTTCCTTCCTGTGCAAACTAAACATTCATGAATGGCAATAGAATGAGGGCATGCTTGTGATAAACCACTCCTGGCCCAAGTTAAGCAGACTTAGCACTCTCTTTGATGCTTCCAAAGAGATATTTAATTTCATTATATGCTAGCTACTTTCATGACCTCTGACGATTCTTTTTGAGAGAGATCCTTTTTTTCTATTTTATTTTTCATGGCCCATGTAATGCCTTAGTTTATGCAGGAGAGAACTGTTCACTGTAAGTGATGGAATTATAAAAGATTCATTGTAGAAGACAGAGCTCATTGCTAATACATGTATTTGTATTATAGATGCTCTCTATATATATATATATTTTTTTTAAACTGCTTCTCTGTATATGATTGCAATTAGAAAAAGGAAAACAGGAAGTGCCAGCAGTGTATGATGCATTATCAGCCTGCTAAAACACCTGTGTACAGAATAAGATGGTGGTACAGTGGGCATATGTGGGTTTATATGCATTTGTGGCTGAGTATGTTTACTGAAGTATCTCACGAGTTTTTAGACTTTAAGCAAAGGAATGTAAAAATAAATGATAAACAGTTAAGTAATTTTTTTTTCATACAAAACCCGATTTTTGCATAACGTACTGCTTAATACAAGCAGAAAATTTGCCCTAAGATGATGTTATGAATGATATGTAGTGCTTCTTTTTAAAAAGATGCAAGGCACCATGTAAATGCAATATAAAGATTAATTATGTTAATAAAGTAATTACAAAAAATGTACACTTTAAAGACTAAATTTAAAAATGTATTTATACTGGCAAATTATGTTTTCTTGCCATGAAGTTTTAGGAATGTTAACTTAGTAAAGTTGAAAATACTTCTGTAAATAGTAGAAGTATTTTATTTAGTTTTTTTTTCTCTGCCTCTCTGGGAAATGAAGAACTTGCATGTTTTGCATGCTTCACCAACAAGCATTTCAACAAAGTTACAGTTCTGAGAAGCCTCATTAACTCTCTCATAGTCTGTTCACTTTCACTTATCTTATCTGATCAGTTTTTATATTGCTTTATTTTTGGTCATTTTAAAACACTGTGACAATGCCCCGAATTGAGAATCTTAGTGTAGCTTCTGAAAAGATGGTTACTTTTCAGGGAGAAGTGATTTCCTGAACCATTAAATAACTTCATTAAATACTTGCTGGCTTTAGACTGATCCAAAACTGTGTCATGCATGTTTTTTCTTATGAACTTGATTATTCACAGTTCAAAACAACTGTACAGTACAGTTCTGGTGTCCTCAACAAAGGAAGGACATGGAACTGTTGGAGCAAGTCCAGAGGAGGGCCACAAAGTTGATAAGAGGACTGGAGCACCTCCCCTATGCATAAAGGCTGAGAAAGTTGGGCCTGTTCAGCCTGGAGAAGAGAAGGTTGCATGGAGAACTCATTGCAACCTTCCAGTATGTGAAGGGGGCCTACAGGGAAGCTGGAGAGGGACTTTTCATCGGGAACTGTGGTGATAGCACAAGAAGTAATGGGTACAAATTGAAAGAGGGAAAATTTAGGTAAGATATTAGGAAGAAATTCTTTACTTTGAGGGTGGTAAGACACTGGAACAGGTTGCCCAGGGAAGTTATGGATGCCCCAGCCCTGGCAGCATTCAAAGCCAGGTTGGATAAGGCCTTGAGCAACCTGGTCTAGTGGGAGGTGTCCCTGCACATGGCAGCAGGGTTGGCACTAGGTGATCTTTAAGGTCCATTCCAACCCCTTAACATTCTGTTATTGTATGATAAAACCCAGTCACCAAGGACAACGAGTTACAGAGACTGAATGCCTGAATCACTTCAATGTACTGCTTTTCTTTTTCAAAAAAGTAACTGGGTGTATGATACCAACAAGCTGGAATACCCTTACCTGACTGAGTACCCAACTGCTGTGCAGTGTAAAACAGGATACCATCTGGAGATAGAGTCTGAAACTGTAGTTTGATATGGGTCTTATGGCGAATATAAAAGGGTGCAAATGACATCCATGATGATTCATTACTTCTGAAAGATGGATCACTAATGGAAATACCTGAAAAATACAAGAGAAAATGTCTTCTGAAAGATTTTGAGAGGGCTGCATTATTACGTTCATAATTCATAAATGCTGTACATAAGTCTTCCAATTCTTCCCTTTCCAAAGAATAAAAATAACTTAGATACAGAATAAAACTTAGATAATAGCAAATCAATCCCATTGTCTTCTGTGTGCCTTATTTTCATTAACAATCTAGGCTATAGTTGTAATGCAAAATAAATGTGATCTTCTTAGCATTCATTTTCAAATAAATGTAACTGTAAATTTTACGTATTTTAAAAATTCAATGCAAGTACTTTTGTAGGAGTCGGAATAAACATTTCTTTCCTCAAAATCCAGATTAAAATCTAAGTGAAGGATTTTTAATGAGCTTCTTTGTGTGTCATAAGAATGTACCTTTTAAGTGGAAAGTGCTCATTAATTGCTACTGAAATGTTTGGTAATTCATTATCTTATACTGAAATGAAGCACTCACACAATTACTGTTAAGATACAATGTACACTTTTGAGCTGTACACAACTTCATCATCCTGTCTCAGTGCTAATTCTTCATATGCCCCACAAAATCAGGCTGGTTAAACTTTCTTAAACCAACTGATAAATAATTATGCTTTTCTATACTGTTAATGTAACTATTTACAATTTTTCTCAGTAAATTGGCATTACATATTTGAGTTATCATAGAATCATAAAATGGTTTGGCATGGAAGAGACCTTAAAGATCATTGTTTCCAACCCCTCTGCCATGGGGAGGCACATCTTCCACTAGACCAGGTTGCCCAGGACCCCATCCAACACTCCCAGGAATGGGGCTTCCACAACTTCTCTGGGCAACATGTTCCAGTGCCTCACCACCATCACAGTAAAGAATTTTTTCCTAATATCCAATCTAAAATTAATCTTTCAGTTTGAAGCCATTCCCCCTTGTCCTGTCACTACATGCTGTTGTAAATAGTCTCTCAAATTATGTTAGTTATTCACTAATACATTATCATGTGGTTGTTATTTTACTCTATTTGTGATTCACTGGAATAAACCAAGCTATTTAAATGTGCAGGGTGTATTCAGACCTGTGTTATAAGCTCTTTTTACTATTTAGTTAAACAGCAGTACTAAATGCCTGAGCTGTAAGTGTTGGCCCCCTCACTTCTCAGTTTTCCTGCTGAAGCTATGCCGCTTCTCTCCTAGGAAGCCAACATCTCCCAATTTCATAGTTTTATAGTAACTTACATTCACTGAAATATACCTTCAGTATATCCTTGTAGTGCATTCTTAGGTAACCTTATGTTATCTTTCCACACTCAAGTTTTCTGCATAGCGTCTGATGGTGGGTCCACTCACCATCCAGTTGCACCTTATACTGCTTATTGCAGATGGGCCTTAGTTATTAAGCTGGAGTACAGCCAGCATGCTGCAAGATTTGTCATTTGTCTATTTGTCACACCCCCTCTCTCTGAGTAGGATTCAAGGTGAACCTGGTGGACTGTATCCAGCAGCCAGATGCACCATTATACAGGATCCAGGTCTCCCACCTGTTACCAGCATAACCTGACTTGAGGATGCCTTTTGAATGAGTAGTAACAGCACAGCTGACCTTTTCATTAATTTCCCCCCGTAGACTACAGTTAATATGTCTGAGGAAGGTGCATGGATTTGATGTCACAAATTCTCAGTAAGTCTGAAAGTAAGTTTTAATCACTGGAATATCAATTGTAATGGACTTATGAAATGCTTGAATAATCAGAATGAGGCTTTTGATGAGCTGTTGTTCAATGTATGTATATATTTTCAAATCACTCCCATCCTAAGTATCATAATAGCTGTTATGCATGCTATCAAGGCTAGGCAGTGTCTGTAGTAATACATTACATAATGTCAAAAATGTGAAGTTCCTGTCATCTATACTTAAAAATTGCCAGAAATAAAAGTAGTTTTAAGAATAGCAATTACCCTGGAAGATAAATAGTAATAAAATTTACTAAACAGATTTAGTGATGTAATTTATATCACTAAAACTTATAAACACTATCAAGTACAAAAGACAAAGGAATACTTAATATTTCATATGGATTTTTAGGTGCTTGCATTTTTTTCAGTAGGTAAGAAACAATTCTCTCTGTTGGTAGAGAGATATATAGAGTTGAAGATATAATCCCCATACTGATGTCTTTGTATTTCAAAATCAATCAGCAATAGTAATTCATTTTGTACATAGACATTGTTGCTTCATGCATCATTTGGAAGTCAGTCTTCTCTTAGCAAATTTTTGCACAGCGAGACTTATATAGGGAGGAACTGTGCTACAGTGGTCAATCTTATATTAAAATATGCTGCTGCTTTAAAGGTCATCCTGGGCAAAGTATACAGTGAGGCATCTGAGAATCTTTATGGCAGATTCAGTTTCACTTTGTCAATGTAGTTAATTCTTTACTGCTTATGTAGGAAGCAGGACAATGACTAGTGTGAGCGCAAAATCAGCAGGATTGAAATGCTACATTGCTTTTCATTGGGAGGTATATAAAAGGAAGATTGCTATCATAAAAAGCCTTGGAGCAGAGAAAGAGAACAATGATAAAAAAGTGATTTTATAGTATCACTCAGAGAAAGAATTAAATCCATGGTTTTACATTACAAATAGAGTATTCAAAAATAACACCTACATCTTCAGCAGCAGATGTCAGAATGCTTTATTAAGGAGGTATTAATCTGATTTATAGATATCAAATACAATATTTAATATACTTCATTCTGAAACTTCTAAGATACAAATATTTCCATTAAATGTATCTTACAGATGTCAGAAAGCAACATATTTTGCCACAATGCAGCAGGACTAACTATAGGAACTACTAGAATGACTTCTAATTTGCTTGTAAATTATCTGTAGATCCTGCAAGTACCAATCGTGTGCATGGAAAAAATCTGACTTGACAGGTACGTGGAAATGTGCATCCATATCTCAGAACAGAATACATTCACTCTACCACTGCACGTAGGTGAGCAGTATGAAATTTCATTTTTGCAAAATTGCTTCTATAGAGGGAAAAAGTTTTAAGGTGAAGAATAAGACAATTTAAGCTTTTCAATTTGCTTTTATGGCAGGCATATGCAAAAATAGCATATCATGTCAAAGGCTGAGGTACCTCACTGTTGTCTTCTTGGCAGCAAACTTTTTTTCTCACCTAAGATAAGAAAATAAGAAGCTCAGCTCAGCCTGCACAAGACAGTGCCTATTTTACATAGTCTTTCTCCAGAGAAACTCTTTGCTAAAGCAAATGAGGTGAATGGATGCCTTTGCCAATCCTGTAAGCTGAATTGTAGGACTTGTGCTGTTGTAACTACTGCAGTACTCACAACACTCACCACCATGAGGTGCATTTTAAGCACAACAGGCATTTAAGCAAATACTTCTGTATCTTATTGATGACCCACTTTTCTAAGCTGAATATGAGTATCTGATGAAGCTGCACAGAATCACAGAAGCACAGAATGGGTAAGGTTGGAAGGAGCCATGGTGGGTCATCTGGTCCAACCTCCCTCCTTAAGCAAGGGCATCCTAGAGCACATGGCACAGGATTGAGTCCAGACAGTTCTTGAATAACTCCAGTGAAGGAGACTCCACAACTTCTCTGGGCAATATATTCCAGCTTCCAACAAGAAGGTGAAGGAAAATGTGAGTCACTCCTCAAAGGAGTGTGGACCTAATAACAAAGGACACAGAAAAAAACCATGTTGGCTCATTTTTCACTTGGTAAAGCGTGATTAAGCCTCTCAAGTCCCTGAATCTGATAGCTGGGCTTGGAGAAGTGAACCATCAGTTCCACAGTAATGAGGCAGGTGCTAAGGTCAAGCCTGCAAATAAATCAGTCTGTGAGTCAAGGTCCAGGTCTGGATAAAGTGGATCTCGACACTGCTGCAGTGTAGTTCAGATGGGATCAAGGGGCATTTAAAAACTGCTTCTGAAGCAATACAGGAGGAAGCTCCTGTTGGGGTTCCTCAGCAAAGCTGTCTTTGAGATCAGAGACCAGCTCCATCTCTATGGGCTAACAAACACCGAAAGCTTTAAACTCCACAGTCAGAAATTTTTAATGCTTTAATTTGATTGGAGATAGAGAGTGAGTAGCTTCACCAGTTGTTTTTTTCAGTTTGGAAAACAATGACAAGTCTGTCTGTATGAAAATCTTCATCTTAATGCAATACAGTTTGATTAAGGTTAGTTCAAAGATGACTAATATTGGATGGGCATTGTTTTTTGCTGTATAAATATTTAGAAAAACTGAAAAAATATTCATTTTGTCTTATCTAAATGCAAATGTATTTTTCTGTTGAATTACCACTTATTTAATCTTTGAAGTACTAACTTGTCATAACTTATAAACTAATTCATGTATAGTGAAAAAAGATTATAGTTCAACTTTTAGTGCAGTAATAAGCACATGTTAACATGCATGTTAACAAAAATATCAATTATTAACACAATTCAAATATAACTATTAGAACAATGTACTCATGAAATCTGATCTTGGCAGACCAGCAGCCATTAGTGATCTTTGCTGTCCCTGAAGAGGAGAGACCGAGGCAATCATTATTCTGAGCAATACTGGAACAAAAATCTGCAATTTTGTAAGTGAAGTTCTGTTTGGTTTTGTTGCAATGGAGTTGTAGTCTCTACTGTAAGCTAATTAGAGACCTAATTAGCTAAGAACTAATATCTACGAGCATATGGCTAAATCCCTAAAGAGATCTCTGGTTTTCCAAAGCCTAAAATAGCTATTACTAGCCAAAGTCAAAACAGTAGACCTCAGTCTTTCAGTACAACACATATTAAGAAATTAATGCCTATCAGTAAGTCATCCAAGCCAGAAAATTGTAGTGGGAGCAGCCATGAAACCTCAGTACTAGGAAATCGTTTGGACCAGAAATCTAAACCTGATTCTCCTGCATCTGAGGATATGGATATTATACTCAGGATATTTCTTCTGTCCAACAAATATTTCAGTAAACAAAGATTTCCTGGAAGAGATTAGGTGCTAGAGGAAAAAAAGAAAACATTACCTACCCAATCACTCAGTGATTATAATATTCTTTGAGGATATGGCAGTGTTCAGGTATTTGCATCATGACAGTGAAAGTGAATGCTTAGTCACTAGGTAATTAGAAAATGTGACACAAAAAAAATCTACAAATATTTAATCCATGCCTGTCTTTGCTAATAAGCTTATTCCAGCTACTGAAATGCTCCTAAGGTGCTTTCAAAATGAAACCTGCAAGAAGAAACATCCAATTTGAAATTCCCTCTTTGGGACCATTTTGGCACTGGAAGCCTCTGATTGTCTAAAGACTGGGGGAGTGGGCAGGAATGTGAGTATCTCAGTGCAGCCTGATACAGCAATTTGTAAAGAGTCAAGTATCTAATACTTAATTATTCTAGTTTCTATCTTGGACTCGATTTAGTTTGACAACAGTGTAAATGTGCTTTGAGGAGGACTGGAGTATTAGAGAGCTGATATTCTGCATGCTGTTTACGAGAATAGTTAAGTCAGGGAAATAGATTACTGTGAAACTGGAGGGATTAGTTTTGGCGTTAAGACACTTTCATTTAGCTGTCTATACATATCATTTATAGGCAGGAAAATACCCATTGTGGTGAACTATGATGTAAGACAGGACTTAGTTGCTTAACCATGTTCGTCACTTGCCACTGAGAAGCTGTAGTGCATCCAGGCCATCCACATGGGCCTGACTGGTATAACAGCAAACACAGGACCTGCAGCAGTTGGCAGCTTCAAGCTGAAAGGGATGTATTGCCATGTAACCAAGTCCTGTTCTCCGGCAAATGAGTATCATCGCTGTGCAACACAGGTAACAGATCCATAAAGAAATTAACATTTTCCTGAAGTAGTCTCCTCTAAGGCTCCAGTCAATTTCCTAAATGTAGGTACCTACTTTTCACAACCTCTATTGCCTCACCTTTATTTGCCATTTCAGAAAAGCCCAGGCATCCAGCAGGTCCTGTGCCATATCTATGAATCCTGTCTTGATGCTTTTTTGATACAAGTTTGAATGCCAGGGCATCTCAAACAGCCTTAAGCATTTACATTTAGAAAAGTTTCTTATTAACTAAATATCTTCACTGACTCTATTGACTAGACATTTATAATGGAAACTTATGTATTGAACTCACATATGGACACTTAAATCTACATGCTTTGCCTTTAAAACCAGTTCCCACCATTAATTAACTAACTAACTAACTATGAACACCTTCACAAAGTAAGGTGAGAAGCATATTTCCAGCAAATCAGTCATGCTCATAGAGGAAGTCTAAACAGTTTCAGAGTCATCTTGCTAAGTGCTAGTTAGCTGGCTGTATCTTGTTCTTATTCAATTGGGTGATTGGAGGGAATGGTAAGTAAATGATGGAATTTTTACTGGGAAAACACATCCCATGATGACATGGCTGACCTGGTGTGGAGGGTATTATCAACTCCTTCACTGTGTCATACATGACTTCCCTTGAGTTTATATATGATGTATTTAAGTAGATAATTCACTTTATTCTACTTGGTCTTTTAAATTATATAAAATTTATATAGATAAATATTACAAATGCGTGTTTCCTTGTGCCTATCAAGAATATTACGTTTACTGGACTATTATTAACAAACTTGAAAGCTTATATTGCTTTTTAGATAAAACAAATAGCACATTTTATCCTTATAGGATAGGACTGCTGTAGCTACTATTTAAAGCTTTGCTCATGTTGCCTCAAAGTTTGAAGAAATAACAGTGGAAATAATCACTGTCACTCAAAAGAACAAGTTAATAAGTGCCTGCAGTAGACCTTTAAATAAAAGAAAGGTTTCCAAATAGTAACTATGGAATAGTTTGTGCAAATCTAACTGCACTGTAAGATAAGTCCAACATATGCGTACATGTATACGTACTTCAGTGTGTGTATATAAGGTATATTGTCAAGTCTTGAGCTAAATCATACTGTGAATTAATCTGTCTTACAATAGCAGTTAAAGTATATGAAGTAACATTCTGGACTATGTAGAAAGAAAAAGATATTTATAGCTAAATTTATTTCAAAAGTCAGTTTTCCATTTTTCATTCATTCACCATGACTGTGAAGATAGATTAAATAGTTATAGAATTGTCATTACTTTTTTTTTTCCTTTCTGTCAGTTTTTCAGGTACTATCAAAAATTTTGCTGTATTTTTGTATCGGAATAATGGAATTTGATGTCAGAATAATATATAGAAAGTTGACTTGAGCTGATAAATGTGGCCCAAGGAAGTTGTTTGCCATTTTTTCATCAAGGAAATGGCTTTACTGCTTGACAAGTACCTCACTAAACCAAGGACAGAACAATGAAAAGCTCTTTACATTTGCTTTCAGTTCTTCAAGAGCTGTATGTTGACAGGCAGTATTTGTAGCTATGGAATTCAGAGACTAATATATAGTTGAAGAAATCTATTTATTATCTTATTTCATTGTGAAAAAGGCAGTGGCATTCTATTATCATGCCTTGAAGTCAAGAAAAATTATTTTAATAGATTTTATGAATGTATGTGTCACAAAACTAATCCTGCTAAAGAAAACTATTGAATAATTTAAAATGTATAGAAATATTGTCATGAAAACCATGTTTATTTTCACCACTGCCAAGTCTTCTCCAATAGTGCCATCTGTAGAATCTTTCAAATATTACATTGCTGTCCCCTTAAATAAGAACATTATCAGGTCTATGAAATCTTCAGTTAATATGATATTGCAGGTTTACTTAATTTCTCTACAAAATTTTCTAGGAAATAAATATGCTTAGTACCTAAAGAAATTCTATCTTATGTGTAAATACATGTCAATGCTTAATGTCAGAGAAACTTCATTGACTTCAAATTTATTTTTGCTCAAGTTTTTCACCACCTTTAGTGATACTGTTTATGCCAAGATGAGAGAGTTGATTTAATCCATTAAAATAAGTGTCAAGAAAAATAAATTTAAAAAAAAAAAAGATAAGCCACAAATGTTTGGATGCTAGAAGAGTACTTCAGGGAGATGTTGTACATAGTTGCTGTGGTTTTTTTTTCTTTAAAACTTCATTATTTTCTACTGCTGGAGACAGGATTACCAGCCTCATACAGGGACACTGTTCTTATAGGAATAAGCTGCTAAAATAGAATTTAGTAGAGATTAGAATATAATTGCAGACAGGCATTATGGATAACGTCTGTATTTTTGAAGTTTGCATTTCTTAGTAATTTCTAAATATAAGAAAAATATTGTATTCATATATATAATAACAATGTCCAGCAAATCAAACTATCTGCAGCAAAAGGGTTTTAGACTGCTTCTTCTCCCTCAGGAAGAATCATCCTTGACATTTATCTTGGCCACTGTTTCTCAGCAGAGTAGTCACGTTGATACCAATAGGTCTACTATATACTTTCAGGAGAATTAAACAACTGGGTCCTTAGAGACTTCTTCCCCTTCAGAAGCCCTTTGAGAGATCTAAGTACAAAGATATTCATTAATACAAGAATAAACTGGAATTTGGTGTGCAAAGTCATGCAGGAGATTCCTCAGACAAAGTACTGGGAGCTGGAACTTCTTGTTGCTTTTGAACACTGTGTATTAATGAAATACTTGAATTATATGGTGCTCCTGGCTGAGGCTTTACTTCTTAACCAGAAGACAGTTTAGACAGGTACTTCAGTTGCAAACTTTAAATCAAATGAACAAAATATTTTATTAACATCATATTTTGGTGTTGTGGAAAACATAACTACTTTTAAAAAAAACTCAGAATAAACTACTTCCCCCATACATCTAATCTTTGTGGTTATGGGAGTGCTAACTAAGAAATAACACTGTGCCAGATCCTGCCAATGTTTGGTTGTCATTTATGCACTTCAGGAACTGGGCTGTCTTTGCTGTGTTACTGTCATAGCTGTGACCTTTTCAAACCAGTGGAACAGCATTCTTTGCTGTTTCATGTGCCACAAACATGAAAGTGGTTTGAGTCAAATGGCAATGTTAACACTAAAGACTCCTTCATTAATCTTCCATTTCCTTCCCATTTCATTACAACCACTTTTATTTCTGAAAGTATAAATTAATAATTTGTTTTGTTTCTTTACACCAATGTTAACTCCAGAAACCCAACACTCTTGAAGAAGCATCTTGTCTTACGAGTGTTAACAGGTTTGGTCAACATAGTACACCCAAGAAGTAGAGCTTTAAATTATTCTTGAGTAAGTGTATTACCCTGCCTTGCCTGACAAGGCTTTGTTTCTTGGACCCATTCAGATCTAATTTACAACCCCCTCCATTTTTCCTAACGCTCCTTATGGATGCTTGCCTTTCCAAAGCTGGTCTTAAATTTCACAAGCATCTTCCTACCTGCTAAACCTCTTGATCTTTCTTCTGGAAGAGCAAGTCCTGGCACCTGCTTTGGCAAGTTGAACTATAGTATGAAATATTTGCTCTCAGCATTTCAGACTACAAAATACCTGTGCATTACTTGCTGAATAGTAATAATTAGTTGGTTATGCAGAGCCCATAGGAAATGCAGAGTAATTGAAACTGCTACCTTCTCTTCATCAACTGGATTGATTCTTCTAATTCCTCTAAAATACATGATTTAACAAACATCTTACTGCAACCTCCTGAGAATATTGCTCAGTATTTATATTTTAACAATGATCATTGTGAGATGATCAAGCAAGCACTGTGAATTTCAGACCATACGAGTCATGACAACTGTGTTAACTGATCTTGCTCTCCCTGTGTTGTTCTAGCTTAGTTTTCTAACTACTGAACAGTTGTTAGGGCAGCTCAGACATCTAAAGTTTAAGCATAATGTGCTGTATCTCTGTGCTGACAGTCTTTGCATCCTTGGTGGTTTGAGTTAATGCTCTAAGCAGGACACATCACAGTTAAGAACAGTTTCATCTTCATCTGTACATATGCTTTCATCTCTCATTTCTCATGTACATAGTTCATAAAGAACCTAGAACATTTTTAGTGTTTTCTAAGCACATAACTGTTTGATTATTGCCAGTTTGTGTCTAAGTGCCCTTAATATTTGTGTTCAGAGTACTCTTCTGTGTTATTGTGGTTCTACCCCTACTGCCCCAATTACTCACTTCATCTGACTTGTTCCTGTGCAATCCATACTGTTGTATTGTATTTACCAGTTGCTATTATTTGGTGAAGCCCTCTTTGTTATTCTACTCTGCTTCTTTTTTGCCTCATAAATCTCTTCTGTCTTTTTCTCACACTTTTTTCCTTCCTTCTTGCACATTCATTAGTCTCCATCATTTAATTACCCTTTGTTTTCTCCTGGACCCTTTGGCTGTTCATTGCTCTCTGTCTCTTTTTCTTTTGGCTCCAATAACCACCATTAATCTAGAGATAAGATATTCAATCTTGATAAGCAGCTGTTTTTTAGCAATTCACCACCCACTAAAAGAGTAAACTGCTCTTTGAAAAATCTCATGATAATTCATTATTCTGCCAGAGTAAGGTGAAATACAGGGCAAAGAGTTTGGTCAGGATCCATAGTCCCTATTCATAAAAACAAATAGTCCTTTAAATAAAACAGAGGAACCCTCTAATGTGTTTACCAGGTGGAGGAATTACTAAAAGGAAGACAATTTACAAGAAATACAATTTTCTGTTGCTCAGATATAACCTATTTGTACTGATAATAGTGCCCATCATAAGAAGATCCAAATCTATTCTGAAACCAGAACACAGGAGAGTTTGCCTGATTAATTACCTGCTTTATGTATAGCACATGTCCTGGTGATCAGTATCCTGGATCTCGATGGCATTACTTTTGAAAACCTCACTTGAAATGAGAATTCAAAGTTGAAAAGTTCATAGAAAGAGCCTTGAACAGCTTTTGCAGCAGAGGCAATAAAGCAAGCACGTTCTTACAAGGAATAAGGAGTTTAACAATGACTTTCCAGAAGCTATATTCTTTTTCTTTCAAAATGTAATGGGATTTAAAAACTATCCATCTATAGTGTGAGGACTGCAAATCAGGTCAGATGCAGTTCAGCTTCTCAGTTTTGTGCTTGCAACTCGCACAACAAGGGAGGCTGGACTTTGACAAGCAGTTTGGAAAGGGGGCTATTTACTAGTAACTGGAGTTCTCCAAAAAGTTCTGCAGAGAGCTTCTCAAAGGAAAAACATAAGCTTGTACAATATTAACATAAATCTAAGAGCAGTGAAATGGAGGGGTGGACTGTACTGCATTTCCTTACACTGAAAGCACACTTTGAGCACTCACAGGAAAAGTCCCTGAGCTTGTAGCACATGTGTTTCCACATTGTTGAATATTTATTTGTGTAATCTCTCAGAGAAGAAGACAGACAAAAGATTCCTAGACATAAGGGTAAGAAATACAAAACCAGGAACCTCTCCATTAGCATCAGAAGAAATAAGATAAGGTCCCAGATGCTTCCCCCTTCTGCAGTAGTACTGAGCCGTCAAGTGTATTTCTCATCATACTTCATTATGGTGAGCTTGGCAATTGAACTAAGCACTATAACATTTCTCTGTAATGCTTCCTGTCCCCTTGGTATCTAACAAATCATGTCCATGCTGCCTGTGAATGTGGTTGAATGATTTGAAAAAATGGAAGGAACAAATGGTGTTAAAAATGAGCAGAGTAAGAAAACAATATCTAACGATTCATAGTTTTAAATTACTTCTAAATTCACTTTCTGTAAATAAAATCTATTTTATACTTTATATCTCTATGTCACATTTAATTGATATATTGCAAAATACTGTGATTTTACATCTATGCATTATCCCATAACTGTACAATGCACTATCCGTTTGACATACCTTGTTCACAGTAGGTACCAGTTGTTCCAAGAGGACAGTGACATGTGTAGCCATTAGGCAGTGGCACACAGGTACCACCTTGCCTACACAGATGTGGAGGATCATGCTCAGGTTCACATACTGACACTATTTCTGTGCAAAATGCACCTTTCCATCCAGTGAGGCAGTCACAGCTATGGAGGGTAAGTGAAAGGAAAGAATTCAATGTTTTTATCAAAAGAAATCAACATGTCAGTAGCAATCTAATCAAGATTTTCAAGTTTGGATACCTGTATTTAATAGTCTGATCCAAACTGGTTAACAGAAAAGTTCCTCATTTAACTTCTTTGTATGTTCACTTTATTATAAAAGAAAAATGTTCTTAATAGGAAACATTTTATTTTGAATCTTAAGATTACAATATTAGCATCTGTTAAAAAAAAGGGGTTGTAGCTTTTTTTTATTGTATGTCTTACTCTACAAATAACTGAAAAAGGCCTTGGCTTCATAAATTAGGAGGAGTTAAAGTGGACATTCAAAAGGGCAAGGTAAGCAGCAAAGAGCAACCACAAAAATAAAACCAGATGTTAGCATATGTGAAATTGCTACCAGTTTGAAATTTTAACTACTAACAGGAGTCTGTCAGCAACTGCCTTTCACTTATTAATTTGCTAAATTCTTATAACTGGCACATTAGAGGTAGGTTTGTTGAAGCACCTGATGGAAAAAGGATAGTGGATCCGGCCATAAAAGAGGTGGCAATCTGGATTTCATGTATCTGTGATTGTAAATCTACACCATAAGCAAATTTTGTAAACAGACTGAATCATTGTAATTGTTATTGTCTGCTGTTCTTTATGCCTTTCTTTCATCCAGGTCAGGGAAACAAACAAACAAAAAAATCACACATCTAAATTTAAAATCAGTATGAATTTTATAGGAATTTTTAAATACAGAATACACTTAGCACTTAAAATGCCCTCCTTACGAAAAAGGTAAAATGAAATATGTATTTTAGAATTTAGTGACACTTTATGATAAAAACATTGTTCCCCTGAATAAAAGCACTTATGGATTTTTTCTGGAAGGTTTCTCTCTCAAGGCTAAGAATGAAAACTCATATATTTTGATTGATTCTTAGCCAGTGTTTGGGGTTTTTTTCTATGTGCAAAGTCTTGACTTTTTCTTTGAACTCACTGAGCTACATTTCCTCCATTAATCACCTCACTGCTTCTGGATAAAAGATAATAAGGAGGCTGTGAAACTTCTGTTTCACCAAACCTTCAGATCAGACAACAACATGTAAACAAAACCCAGCTAACAAACTTTTCAGAGTGATAAACAGCTAGTTGGAATGAAGGGGAAAAGAGGACAGGACCCTGCAAAAGCAAAAGCACCTCAATTCATCAAAATCAGGGTCAGAATGCTTTCTGTCTCAGCTATAAATGTTATGCTTTGAGGCATGAAAGCTACGGAGAAGGGGAAGTAATTTAACTCCTGAGTGCAAACAACAATGTCTCTTCCTTGGGCTGTGAGACAGGGTGCTTGGAGCTGAAGCTACTGCTGTTGGGCAGCATACATGAGGGTTCTTCCCCTTTCCCTTGCTTGTATATGCATATGTCTGTTTAAATTTCTTTTAATTTCTGTGTTTCATGACCTAGCAAAAGTTTTTAAATGAGTTGAAAATTATTTGCACAGAGCTGAACATGTTTGCTGGCCTACAGTGGCAATGGTCTATGAACAAACAAAACCCATGTAACACTCCTAAGCAAGTTTGACTGGTGTTGAGAAGTTTAGATCCAAAATTTCCTAATCCTCAGAGGGACAGGAAAAGAGGCAGCATGTCAAATCCTTTCCATCATGTGGCCCGCCACTCTGGTCTAGTTTATATCTTCTTGGTTATGGTTGCTTATTGTTTTTCGAGACCAAGAGAACCTAATAAGCTTGCAACATCACTAGTGCCTTGACTCTCAGGGATTTAAAGACTAATTTTGAATCACAGAATACCTCGAGTTGAAAGGGACTTATAAGGATTTTTGAGTCCAACTCTCTGCTTCTTGCAGAACTACCTAAAAGTAGAGCATCATCCAGACACTCCTGGTATTTCTTTGGCATAAGAGGCAAGATTCATTCTGAGATTGACAGCTAATTTTACATTACATTAGGTGCCCCCAGTTGCCTTCCTACGGGTATATGAGAGAAGCAGTTTGACATCACGGAGACAAGTTTCTGATGGACATCACTGAATGCTCAAGTTTAGGAAATGGGATCCTCAAGTAGCTGCCTGAGCTCATATGCTAATCAGTGGGTTTCCAGCTGAAACAGTCACAGGAACTGGAGCACAATCCCTCCTACAAAACAATACATGCATGACTCTAATGATAAGGTCCTACATTCATTTAATGCCATTCGACTAATTGTATCTGCCATCTGATACACAGTGTATCTAAGAGATGTGTCAAGATAGCAGATTAAACAGAAGAACTGCGAAAGACTTGTGCTCTTCTGGACACATTGTGAAGACCAGAAAAGGTGTCCCAGGACCTGTGCCATTAGAATGCCAATGTTTAGACAACTCTAAAGGCTTGGACCCCCATTGATTGTGATGGGATCTTATATGCTTGGCTCAGCTGGAGATACTCTGAGTTTACATGTCTTAGGAGCTAAATGTCACTGCAAAATACTTCCATATTTTCAGCTTTTTGAAGAACATGGATTAAATTAATTCTTCTATACTCCAGTTTCACAAGAACAACTGCCAAAATATCTCTTATGTTTTAATAAAGCATGGTTTTAGGTGGGAAAGGGTAGAAAGTCTTTCATATACAACTTTAATAGTGTGTCCGAGAACAAACTGGATAACCTTGAATCCTCAAAGTACATACTTAATAGGGTGTACTTCACAGCATGTATATGGCAGTCGGCCAGTTCAGGAAGCAAGAACTCTCAAATTCACATATCCCAGAGAAATATAACAGAAGTTCTCTTTCAATTCTGGAAATTTCAGACACCGTTTCAAGTTCTGAAATATTTGTATTTAGGAAGTTAAAGGATAGTTTAATTTAATGTCTTCTTATTGTTGTTGTCTTGCCAGATTCTTAAGAGTGTCATGCAATATTCATAGAATGGTTTTCTGAGTTCAAAGTCCCTTACAAAAGCCAAAATTAGATCTCAAACAAGTAACACACGTTCTACATAAGCAAGGACAACAAGTGTATGTCACTGTTGGTTATGGAACAAAACATAATTTTTTTTAATATAAAAATTCAGACAACATTTAAAAAATTTATTGAAAAGTAATCTTATTTTACAAACTATGTATGAAATATCTCTGTATATTACTACACAAAATCCTAGTCAAACCAGAAGCATTTCTCAAATGTTATAGGGAAATAACTAAAGGTTCTAAAAGATTTGTGAAGAATTGGAAAGTTTTCTTAATCCAGTGTGGTTTTCTAAATTACACAAAAATTATTTTTATATTAAATATAGAAAATATCATGTTTAAAATATCATTCTCAATGCTTACAAATATGGAACTTCCTATAGTTATGCAAATGTGGTGTCAAATCAAACAAATGAGGAGAAGTTCAGCTCTGCATATTCTGACACCTGAATTTAGGAGTCTATATGTAAAATGGGCATGTAGTCGATGGAGATCAGAGGCTTCCTTAGTTTATCTAATTAGTTAAAACAGCTTAGATCAGATAGATATTTAGTGCTATCTGAAACTCCCTAGGGTACCCTCTAATCACTGTTCCAGGAAGAAATGACGCATTTCTTAACATCATATGGTTATCTCAGATATTGCAGGACATCTCAAATTTGTATCAGCATGTATTGGACACCACATCAGACTACTGAAACTACTGCAGATTTCTGGACACAGTTCTTAAATTTGTGTTGTATTGGAAGTGAAAAATGCTGAGCAAGGGAGTAGATCTCTAAGTAAGAGTGGTTTTAAATTCACGCAGTGGAAAACTAGAGCATTAACAAAAAGCAGTCCATCTTTAGATTAGAAGGTAAAACTGGAGTCTGAAGAAACTAAGTTTGGAAGGCGATTAACCGTATTTAAACAAAGAGAACCACGGAATGGAATTTTTAGACAGCAAATTCACTCCCCAGAATAGAAACTTGCATTGTTCTAAACCACAACAATTAAATAGCTAAATGTCTTTTCCCTTACAAACTATAAAAGTATGTCCTTGTGTTAAATATTGATTCTGTCCTTGCGCTGAAAATTTGTTCTAATTGAATCTAGCCTAATAATGAGACTGCAGCAGCTCATTTTATGGGATGTACCTCTGCCATAGAGGGGTATGATTTAACTTCCTAAACCTGAGTGGCTGATGCTCTTTGAAAGCTATAGAGTACTGAGAAACCCACATGAGGCTTGGAGATACAACAGAAGACCTAAGCTCTTCTGAAGCAGCAGCTGATCTCCAAACAGTCTACTCAGGGGTATCTAAAGTGACAGTACATGCTTGCATTTAGCAAACTCAATCCTCTCCATTATGTCTGATGTTCTGCTCAAAGTGCACACAAGGCACACTTTTTTTTCTCTTACTTCATCAACAAGGCCTTGTTGATAAGGCAGTTGATATGATAACACATCACAGACAATCTTTTTGTGTATAGTTTTCTATCTTATATGATTCTGTGCCATAAATAAAATAATGGGGAATACTCTTGTCCCTTGAACAACAGATTCTTCATTTTATTATTCAAATATTTCCCCTTTATTTTATTAAAACATAGCAATTGTGCTCTGTTGCTGGCCAGAATGTAAAGTTTAATGCTGTGTATTTCTAGTTTTATTTAGATCAAAGCATTGTCCCTATAGTAACTGAATCTACAGCTTAACAGCACTGCACAATTTCTGGCAGGGTAGTGAAAGCAGGACATAAAAATAGCTCAAAACAGCAACAAAAACCTCTGGAGAGATCTCATTTCAGGAGAAAAAAAATATTTGAATGCAAATCCAGTTCCCTCAAGGACTCTGCTCTTCAAAGGAACACCGATGATTTTAAAAGAGAAGGAAGTTTCCTCTGAGAAAATGTGAGATGGTATTGACAGCTACTATGCATTGATAGAAATTATATGTAAGTTACATCCACTCCTCTTTGGCAAAGTTTCACTTTTTTTTTGTGAGAGGAAAAGGTGACCATTACTGATATGTGCGTGCACATACACATAGTATGTGAAGGCCTAGATGTCTGAAATATGAAGACAGAAATATAATTCAGTAGTAGGTCACTACAAGTTAAATACAAACAAAAAAAACCTAGAAAAGACAAATTACAACCCCCCAATGGCCACAAATTTTAGAACAAACCCTAAACTGATCTGTAATGCAAATTATTAAACTGTAATGATGAAAAAGAACTTTGCCTATAATATCAAACTTGCAATATTTTCATGTCACCAGCTGCCACTCTAACCTGCCACCTGCTTTCCAAATGTACTCTAGATGCTGCTGCTGGTGGTTCTGTGTCCCTTATAGACATTAAGGTGTCTTAGCATGGCTGAGTAAATTGCTGCAGCAAGGATTTAGGTGGGTGAATGGAAGTGTCATACTACAGCTGATATTTATGATACTTATTTTTCTCTTGAAATTTTAGTTTCGTATCTCCTCTAATATGCTCATAAGTGTAAAGAGGGCTATTATCCTTTCTTATTCTTAGAAAAATCAAAGACTCTAAATGTAAGGGTTTAACTCTGGAAGGATCATGCAAAATGCAACAGTTGGGACATATTGCAGTGCAACAATTGGAAAGGAATCCCAAATTATATCTTTCAAAGCATTTCCTTCATTACTGTATTTAAGAGAATATAAATACGCTCATAAGAGGAATAGGGAGGGAACTGTACACTGAATCTCAGGGTCAGTTTTCCAAATTTCAGTACAGCCTTACTTGCTTTAGAAGCACTAGTTTTGTACTGGTTCTCTTACAGGTAAAGATTTTTGTCATGACAGCAAAACCAATTACCATATAATTCTCTCTCCAATACAGAGTCAAGTAGATTATTTTTAGCTTGACAGGTATGCAAACTTTTTTTTGTAGCACACAGAAGGACGGGTCTTTGTTGTTTTAAGCAGCATCATGCACAGAGGCTCCACAGTGTGAAGCCTGTTTTTTCATCCTCATCTGTCTTGTTATCTGCAGCGTTTTCAGTCAGTGTCTTCAGAAGTTTTAAATCAGCACTTTTCTCTTTCTAAAAAGATGTTGCAAATGTATGTAAATAAATGAACACATGTGAAAGCACAGGAAGGGAAGCAAGTATAATTAATCTTGGCAGATACTTTTAAAATAAAAAATGGCTCGTCAGCAAAGGTTTTACACCTGCGTTACAAAGTGTTTGAAAACAAGATTTATTACAATGGAAGTGTTGACACACAACAACAGTTTGGAACTGCAAATGTACTTCGTTCTTTACCATGCCTTACACCTTGGGTACTTAGATTCATCTACATTTAGTGACAAGGCAGAAAAGACCACAGACTTGTCTTCTGGGTGAGCTGTCATTGCTACCACATATTATTCCATAGATCAGCCATGTGAACAGCTTGTCTGATGAACTGATGTAGTTCAAACAATGTTTGAAGCTCCTACAGGTTTAAACTGTCTCAGAAATTTCTGATGTTGGGCAGTCAGTGGTCTACTCCAGAAAGGGAGTTCTTATGTGAAAATACTGATTTCCAGGAACAGAAGTCACCTATTTTTGCCTCATCAACCACATTCAAACATTAGGACAGTCAAGCTCTCCTCTTCACTATTTCTTCTCTGCTACCTTGACTGCTCATTTGTTTTAAAAAATTGTCACACCTAGTTCTACCCATGCAGTTCATAGTAAGTCTGGATACCAGTCACTTCAGTGGAGCAGAACCAGTCCATCTCTTTTTCTCTCTCTCTTTCTTTCTCTTTCTTTCTCTCCCTTTCTATTAGTCTCCTTCTATTATCAACACACTAAATTACCATAGTTATTAGTCTAGAGATCAGTCTCTGCTGTACTCTAATATATATATATATATATATATATATACTTACTAAACAGTAGAGCCCCTTTCTATGCACTTCCCACCATTTCTGCATTTTATTAAACTGCATGGGGAATCTTTACATTGTCCAACATTGCGACCAGAATTGGGGTGTCCTTCTGGAGTGCCTGGTGATTTAAACCCTTGATTGATGCTTGTACGAACTTGAACATCAAAAATGCAACCTTAAAAAAAGAAAGAAATCAATGAAGTTTAAAACAGACATAGGAAGTCAAACCAAACCAAACAACAGGACAGTGGAGAGTCTGCTCTCCTAGTGGTGTCACAGAATAGTTAGCCTAACTTAATTCATCAGTATTTCTGAATCATATTTATGGATCCATGTGCTAATTTATATCCTGCAAAACTGAAGTTGATGCCATATAGTATATCTTTTTGGATCAAATCCTAAGTAACTTTACAAAATATGCGCAAGCATCCAAGTGATGTAAAGTCACATTTAAAGGTAGCCCTAAGCACTTTAGAGATGCTACCCAGATATATACAAAAATATATATATAAAAACTAAAAATCAGGTTTTAAACTACTTTAGTTAAACTAGTACAGTAATGTATTTGGAAATGTTCATACCTTTCTAAATCTGATTTATACAATTTAGCTGAGATATAGTGAATTCCCACAGTGTCTGAAAGCTTGAGAATAGTAGCTTTTCATCAGTGCATGCTGGAGGCTCTCTGCTTAATATTAAAATCAAGGAAAGGATATGATATGGAGATTGCAAGTAACTGTTACACTGTTTTTTAAAACATTACTTAATGTGAGTTTTTGCATGATTCACTGAAATCACATAAGAAAAAGACTTGCACCTGAAAGACCCAATGAATATCCAATAGGATTTTTTATAATCATATACTTTGTATAAGTAATATCTACAGCAAGATCACTAATTTAACCACAGTTAGAACAATGTTATTAAAAATAGCTTTCTTAGACAGGCTTTTCCATATTACACACATTTCATAGTTCTGTCTATATTGATATATAACTGGTTATTCAGAAACTCATAATAAACAATATAAAAATAGCTTAATTTGATGATTATTTTCAATCTTTGTATTATTGTTCTTTCCTGTTTACAGGGCTGGTTTTTAGGCCACCTTATGCTTGGTAAATCCTAACTAATGTTTCATCTGTTTATCATTAGCAGATAAAGCATGTTCTGTTCTCCTGAGTCTTGCTGAAGTGCTAAGAAAAAGCAGCCCAGAGCTCTCTGTAAACAATGGAAAGCACAGTGAGTCCCCAAGGACTGCTAAGATCATCATGGAAAATAAACTGGCATTTGTGTTGATGACTAATTTAACTGTACCAACCACAGTCTAACTGTGCCATCTAGGTTAGAAGCAGCTCTTGAGCACTGGAACAAAGCAAGTAGTAGGTACAAGAGTATTTTGGGTTCAACAGAAACTTTTATTTAATTTCCCTATTTTTTTCTGATTCTTAGTCACGGGGATGCAGATGAAGGAGTCAGAGCAGGAATTTGAGCCTGTTGTAGCAAACACTATACAACCTTCTGCAGAGGGATCAGCTGACCTTCTCTCTGACCTGAATTCCCTTTGCTCTGCCAGTTCTGGGCCCCTTTTAATGAGAGGCTGCCAACTATTCTGAATAATGGAGAGGTTTTCTGACAGAGCCAAGTTTGCGAGAGGAACTCAAGCTTCTGAGTTTGTGAGTTAAACTTAGTGAGATTCTGAAGATCAGAGTTTTATGCAATTAAACTGAAATCAGACATCAAGACAGTGCACTCAGAGATTATACACTACCTTTTTGTTTGTAATTTTTTGTCTTGGGACTCCTTAGACCACACTTGGAGCTTCCTGCAAAGACTTTTTTTACTTTCAATTTATTTTATAGCTTTCAGCCCAGTTAAGCAGAGCTCACAAACCACTAAAGAGCCACCAGGAATGGATTAAGGAAACTTGAGAGATTATAATAAGAAATATGAATTCATTACTCAGCTTTACTTTTTCTTTTTTTTTTTTTCTGATATATCTTTATAGTTCAAAGAATTTTTTCCAAAATTTCTCACTAGTTTCCCTTACTGCTTGTAAACACTTGGCACTAATTTGACAAAAAAATGCACAAAGCAAGTATTTTCAAGAATATGTACTAAAAATGCAGTAAGAGAACTGACAGAAATAAATACATGGATAAAATCTTTTCTATCTGAATGCCATACGGAATTTACAGATGTCTAAAATTCTACCTATCCTAAAATGCTTTGTTTTTCCCCTGTTTTTCTTGATTGGTTGTGAGTGGGGTGTTTGTCTAAAAGAGAAGATGGCCCCCACAGTGACTCTCAGGACTGCTCTGAGCTGTGACTGAAACACCCAAAGGGCCTCTGTGCATCGTACCAAACTGTGATGGAAGACGTAAGACTGACTAAAAGCTAGTTCAGAACTCACTTTCCTTCTGTGACATCTGCAATGCAGGAACATAAAGATAAGTAGTCTTTACTCTGTCAGGCTTGCAATATATTCTACTTTATCATGAATTTAAACTTTGACCAAAAGGCTACATTTGTATCTTTATGGAACTCATCTGTGTTCTGGGTTTACTTTCTCTTAAATAAAAGTACTGGAGCACCTGGAATTTTATTTACTTCTTTTGCAAAATATGAAGAGGTGGCTCAGTCAGCACGAAAGAGGTTGTTCAACAGTCCAGCTTTATGGTAACAGCTTCTTTTGCCTATTTACTCCTCCATTTAATAGTATTTGCTGTCAAAGAACAGATTACTTCCATAGCTATACTTCATCCTGCTTACGAACAGGACCATGGGAACAACCAGTTGCTCCTCTCTCTGCTCCTCACTTATTTCTGTATGCAAGCCCTGGCTCTCCATCAATTACATCCGTGGCTGGAGACTACATCCTGCTGTCATGGTAGCACAGAGCATGAAACATCAGAACTCTTCCTGACACCAGATTTCTTTATGCCTCTCTCAGAGATGGGAGGGGAGGTTTGGAAATTCAGCTGTAACTTCCAGCTTTTTTCAAATACTTATCTGTCTCACTTTGTGTGAGTCATTGTGTTGAGTTGTGCAGACCTTTGAACACAAGGTGGTTGGTTTTATACTCCCACTTCAGATTGTTCATAATCAGCAGGTTGAGTCTCTTTGGCTGCAAGATTTGCAACTACCTAAAACCCACATTTGACTTTTTAGAGCAGCTGCAGTGTGCTCTGTTACACATCTCAGAAAACTCTCAAAGGTCCCTTAATTACACTGTTATAGGAAACGAAAAAAGAGCCAAGCATTTAAGTAAACCATCCTACCATCCCATTTACAAAAGGCTCTTGTAAACCCACGAGGAGCCTCAAATTCAGATGAAGCACAGAGAGCCTCAAACTCCACACGAACTTGGCTCCTTCATCTGAGCTCTACCTTTACTAGTTTCTTCAGCTTCTCTCAGGGGCTGAAAGAAGTTTTGTAAATTGCTTATGGTACCATCAAATGTTAATAAGCCTTTCAAAAGAGTCTATAGGTGCTGATCTCCAAATTTTCTAAATTTAAAATTCCCCAGCTTTTGATTATTAAATTACAGCTTATTAGAGACATTTTCAGTTTCCTCCTACTCCATGGAAATTACTTGAAAAACTACTAAAGGCATTCAAGTAAGGGAGGAAATGGTCTGAAACAGTAGCTGTACAGAGTAAAAATTCTAAATTATTGCACTGGGGACATTTAGTCTGCAGCAGTAAGGCTGGCCTCAATGTTTCTTCATGCAATAGTGATTGCTTACAAAAGGAGAGGTACACTCTGGTATTAGAATCAAAATGGCTTTAATAAATCATGTCTTTAAAGGCAGCCAACAGCAGTTTCCAAAAGTCTGAGTGGTTTAATCAACTATGTGCTAGATAAATTTATCTTGACTGTCACTTCCAGAGTTTTTCTGTGAGTTCCCTACAGCTGCAAATTGACTGAAGTAAAATAGTTCAGAATTTTCTTTTATGTTGTTGGTATTGCGGTTCCCACTCTGGAGAAGAGCTAAGGAGGTTTATTTCTGATCCTGAGGATCCTGAGAGCTGAAAGTGGGGACATTCTGAACTAGAAGAACGAATGAGATGCTGACTACATAAGAAAATATCATATGATATTGGTCATAGAGAAATGCAGATTCCTTGAAAATCAGTATGCCCTGGAGAACAGAGACAAGTTGCTGCTGGGAACTGGAAAATGGAATGAATTAGAAAGTATAGTGGACTTACTATTCTGAATGTCAGGGGCAAAGAGTAAATTGTTTATGTGCTACATGACTGATAAAATTTTGTACTAAATACTTCTTTTTAAAGAGTAAGAAAAATCAATAACTAGTACGGTAACTAACAGTACATGAACTTTGATTTTTTTTTTTTTTGAAAGATTATTTATACTGCATTTGTAGAAATTCAGCCATTAAAATACAGTTACAACAGTTTCAAAAAGTTTATGGCTAAAGTGAAGCACCAGAGATTCCTGCTGGTCACCCCTGACATTAACATGTCCATAAGTAAAGCCAGAAGTGCTTCACAAATATTGACCCAACTAAAATACTTGCACAGACATTAGGTTTTATGATATGCCAATTTGCAAGCTGTTAAGAGGCTAGGATAAGTATAACTATACAATCCATACCTCCTGAAAAGACAGAGACAGCTGAGATATTAGTTAATATGACTTTCTGAGTGAATAGTTGACCGTAGGATATGAAATCGATTTTGAGGAAATTTCTGTGTAAGAAAAAGAAGTGAGGTGATGGCTGGAAAACAGGCAGTTACATGGTCTCAGTGCAGATAGGATGTAGTAGCATATGAAAGTGAATTTTATTGCTATGCTTGTCTTTGATAACATGCCCCCAGTTTTATAACTGAGAACTCAGACTTTGTTTTACTATTGCAAAATGTTTTCTTTTCGTTTGAAAGGCTTTCCAGTCCTTAAAATAAATCCAAGTTTACCTCACAAATATCAAGCACATTGTTTCTAAGGGAATAAGGAATGCAAATAAAGTGTCACAAACAAATCCTTTGCTTCATTGCTGATTTGGTAGGAGTTGAATTCAGACTTATACAAAGCTTCAAATATTAGTTTTGAGGTAGAAATTAGTATCTGCTAGATAAATATTCCCAAGAGGAATTACTTAGGTCCTGTCTGGAGACCTAGATCATAATGTTTGGAAAAAAAATCAGATTTCATGATGTCCTATCAGAAAGAAGGTTACAGCATGAAAGCTATTACCCAAACTAGCACTGCTAGTCACAGTGGCAGAAGAATCTAAACTACCACAGGGAAACGAAGTCCTTTTGAAAAGATGTTGTAGAACGGGGACACATAAGAAGAGTTTATATAATGGAGAACTTCCATTTTTAGCAGAAACAGAAAATATTAAAAATATTTAGTAAAGCCTCTTTTTGCATCATATTTCTTAGGCTATCATGGTGAAACAATGAAAAAGCCACAGGAATTTCAGCCAAGGAAATTCAACAAACCCAATTTGTTTCCTGATAAGACAGAGATTTTATACCTTTCTTTCATTGGCAACTGAAACAATCTAATGCATGTTTTAAAAGGAATTGAAAATGGTGTAATCTTTACCTTGAAAGCCATTTTTAAATCTGGGTCCCTTTGGTAGGAGTTCTGGAGTATACTCGCGATAACCTCCTAAATAAAACTGACTGAAGACATTGAGTCCAACCAGCCTCCCAGGAGAAGTGACAGTTCTATTCTTCTGATCATCCACCTTTCAATGAGACATTTATATTTGTTACAACAAAGGAATTTGCCTTATTTAGGAACTCCTAAGGAAGACAGTCCTCCCAGCTTTACAGAGAAACACAGAAATAATTTTTAATCTTTCCATATGAAATGTGAAAAAATACAGAGAACATTTTCCTTCTAAAGGAATTACTTTTTTACCTTCAGCCAACCTTTTTGGAGATTTCTGCCAAGATGGATGACATGAATATGGAGTGTCAGATCAAGTGCCTTGCTGATGATCGTTGCTGTGCCAGAACCTAGATTGTAGCTATATACCACTCTCCCATTACGGAGGCCTAACTCCAAGAAATCATCTCCATTAAGACCTGAAACACAAAAAAATAATAACTACTTATTCCAGGATTTAGTAAATACCAGTACATAAAATATTCTCCAAATTCACTGAAAAGGTAGCAGTTTAGAATATTTTAACCAGGAAGGTTTTAAGCTTCTTAAGTATTTCTAATAATCTCTGCCTAACTTGTAATGCTATTTCCAGTATTTTTGTGGATTTATAATAGAAACTGCAGGGATTTTAAACATTTATAGGCTTTTTAAAGGAAGATCTTTTTCACACTGCAGTTAAGTTAGTGACGTTCACAAAACCTGTTGACCGTGGTGGATTTAGAAGTCATTGCTGTTCCTTCCCCATGGAACATGAATAAATTTTCAACTTTTTCCAAAATCTAAAAAAAACATAATTGAAATTTCAAGTTGCATGTGAGAACAGGCCTTGACTTAATCCTATTCCAGTATGCTTCCAGCTTTCATGTTAGGTACTTTAACAGCTTCAAAACTTGCAGACACCTGCTGCTGTGAGGCAAGGGGAGTAGCAGGGACATGTGCCTGAAGAAGCTCTAGCAACTTCTATCAAGCTCCATCTGCTGCCCTTGACTCAATAGCACCTGGAGACTTTATTGTACCTTCCCCAGATTAGGGTGGCTCTAGATTGTTCATTACTGGTATTTCTCTGGTCAGAACAGCCATATGCTTTAATTCTCTAAAGCCTTTCTAACTTTCAGGTTAGAACCCATTAATTTTCAAATTTGAAATAAATAATTTAATTTCTTTGTATTTATATGATATATAAATATAATTGCAGTTTGTGTTTTTCAGTCACCATACTATAAAATCTCATTTGAAGGATTTTAAGTCTGACTTAAAGCCTATGAGTAAGAATTCAATTCTTGGACCTGTTCCTTGTTGTCCAAGCAAACACATTTTTACACTGGCATCTTTGAAGAGAATTCAATCTCTCATGCAGGCAAGAATGGAATCACCATTGTTTAGAGAAAACATGATCAACTTGTTTCTTCTTCCCACCCTTTTACATATACACTTTGTACAGTAAAAGAACCAGGATGCAAAAAATGGTGAAGGAGAAGAATGTACTCACTCTTGCATTAGGATGTCCTGAATTGAAATTCAAAGCCATTCATTTATTTTTAGAAGTCTCATGTGAATTCGAGCAATTCAGTGCTCAATTTCATGCCTGCACACTGTGCTTTATTTGATATTTTCTTCTGTTTTCATAAGGCTATCTCATTTTCTATTTGTTTCTGGGAAGGTCTCTTTCTATTTGTTCTTCCAGAATCATATGGTGACCCTCATTTCAGATGTGTCTTGATGCCTCTGCCTCAAATGCATGGGAAATTTGCTTCATTTGCAAAAGATAAAACAGGCTTTACCCCAAGAAACAATGATACCTATATTGTCCTCCCACTGAAGTTCTGCATACTGCTGTTTCACAGCCAGAACTGCCATATTCCCCTTATCTCATATTCTATAAATGAACATGCTGCATTAGCAATGTGGGGGGCAGGGAGTGATTTTTCTATACAGAAGTTTGTTTTTTCTGTACAGCATTTTGACACAACAGGAATATATCGAAAAAGAAAAGCTTATCTCAAGGACTGTGAATACGCTGCCTCTGTAGAAAGTGGGCAGTTACACTGAGTTATACAGAACACAAACTATTCATTTTTTATTACAATGGTTTGTTCATGACTGAATGAAATTCCATTACTTTCAGTTCCACTGGCACGTTACCAGTGAAGGATTTCAAAACTGAAAATAAAAATTCTTTTTAAAAAATCATTACTAAAGTTTCTATTTTCAGCAATGTTTACAAGTACTTACATGATTTGACCTGCAAAACTAGGGGAAGCACAGTAAAGACAAACCATTATTTAAAATGCTCTCTGAATTTTTAAAATGCTTTTTTGGAAATCAAAGAAATGCAACAGTGTCAAGACTCTACAAAAATGATGTGGTGAAGATAGTCATAGAATCATACCCTGCTAAGTGGTCAGAAGGAACCTAAAAGATCATCTAGTCCCTTTCCTCCCTGTCATGGACAGTGACACCTTCCACTAGATCAAGTTGTTCAAGGCCTTATCCAACCTGGCCTTGAATACTGCCAGAGTTGGGGCAGAATAATATAATGTTAAGAGTCTGTATAAATTAAACAGTTTTTAATTCTAACTATGTGCTGGAACAGAATTTGATAGTAGCTCACAGGAGGTTAGCCATGACATCGATGCCCGTGGTTTGGACAGAGACAACAGTGGAGGGGAATCAGGTAGGGTGCAGCAAGAGAATGCTAACTACAAGAAATGGGATGAAATGGAGAAAGGGGAAAATGTACATGAAATATTAAAAATACCTCCTTATAGCAAGATCATAGGCTACAAAACCCCTCACACTCCTCCTGGTGAGAGTGTTATTGCTTGATACTCAGTAAATTGTTAGAACAACTGCATCTGCTCTTGGTGAAGTAAGTGAAGTTCACTTGGTAAGAAACTGCTTTCTGGTAATTAAAATGTAGGGTGCTCAGTCTCCCCAGCCATTTAAACTAAGGAGAAAACAGCAATTTACCAACAGCATTTTATCAGGTGCCTCATTGTTTTCTCTTTGCTAAGTGTTGCCCTCATTTGACAAGGGGATGCAGAAATGCATTATTATCATACTGCAATGTTCCCACCCACACACAAACTATATACAAAGCAACAAAAAGCCAGATTTCTGCCTGACAACTGCATAATAAGCCTGGAATGCTAGTAATTCTCATTAATAAAAATGTCACTGGTAAGATTCTTTTTTAAAACTCAGGTCAGCTAAATATTATTGCAAGACCTACACTCCACAATCACTTGGAGAGTACAGCATACACCCTGCAGGCAGACCTTTTTGAGACAAATTTTACTGCAGCAAATTTTTTTTGTTCTCTTTTGATTAATGTAATAGAAAAAAAACAGGTTATTTTGCACCACTGGTGTTCTGCATTTCATATTTGCATTTTCTCTATCTGGAGCAAAGGCAATGAATTAATTGGTACAATTTTTGTTTGGTTACATTTCCTACAATTGGAAATGTTTCAAACAGGTGATTGAAATTCAGTTCCCAAGGTTGCAGAAACATGCCTGAATGTGATGGTTCATTCTTGTTGTTGAAAAGAATGTTCTAAAGATTCCTTTGTGTTTGTATTACATCAGAGCTGTGTGCTATTCTTATAAAAATTTAATGATGGGGACACTGGCTTCTGAACACTGTTTTCTGAAAGACTAGATGGAAATGTTTTAGGTAACTTCAACTCTACACACCATTTCGATTCAGCTACTCAAAAAAGAAAGACAATATTTCCTCTGTCCACACCGATAAGCGAAAGGAAAAGCTGCCTGGGAGGGAGTGGTGACTCTCCCAGGGATAAAATGTGGCATACAGAGCGTTCGACCTAGATGGAGTTAAAATAGCGTGAATGTAGTACAGTTAGCAGGATTACATGTCTGACCATGTTTTGCTGAAGTTTGGAAGAAAATTTAGCAAAATCTGATTCACACAGAGACAGAGGCAGAGCTGAGTTTTGAGTTTAAATACGCTCACAGTGGTTTAGTACGTATGTAAGTTAGGCTAATTTGGGTAATCAACCTGATAAATTAAGTAAATGTTCTGTACCAGGGTGTCATGGCACACTGAAGTACAGTTGATTGGCTGAGCTGCACTAGCTAAATTTGACAGAATATTTGCAAATGAAAAGTAGCAGACGGAATTATATCACAGATGAGTAAACTGCTGAGCTGTTCTAAGCTAACGAGTTTTAGTTTGCATAGCAATAAACTAACAGTCTGATTCTTGGAAGTCTGCCACAGGGAGAAAGGGGAAGAAGCCCCAGAGGGTGCAGGAACTTAAGCAATGAAATTTAACAGAAAGCAAGACCTAAGAAAATATCAAATGTACTAACATAGCAATGGAGAATACTCTGTATCCTTCTGATGTGATGTACTGCAGTTGTTTTTTTAGACATATATGTTACTGCATCATGCCTCCCACAAATTGATTTTTAATGGTGCATTTTGGGAGCTCAGTATCTTAAAAGTCCTAATAATAAATTCTCCCCTCTTTCATCCTCCTGAAGTATTAACTTTCTGATACTCTTCAGCATAAGCATTGGGTTTCTGTAACTCATGGACCATATCTGCCAAACTCATGTGATGTTTTAGATATGGTAAAGCATCTACTATTGTAGTAGAGTCTTATATTTACTTACCTAAATCGCTCTCCATCACTGTGTTGGGTTTAGACATAAAGACACATCACCAAAACTCCCTCCTAGACTTCAACAACCCAATAAATAATTCCAAACCCAAAAGTTAGGTCACATTCCAATTGCAGAAACAAGGTAAAAATAAATTACTTGCTTCTTATGATCTATGAAGAATAAAGTATTCTCTACTCTGACTACTTTACATCTGCATTACATTTTCATTATGTGTTTTTCAACTTTCATCCATATTATAGCTTCTTTGTGGAGTAATGCTAAGATGGACAGAACACAAGTAGTATTTCTATTTTCGCCCATTGCAATTTTAATGCCATGCAGCCTGCCACAGAGTGGTGCTGTGAAGAGATACCTTAAGTATTGCTAAAATCTTAGTACAAATGCTGTAAGTAGATTTATATAACCTACTTCTCAGCTGTGTTAATCAGATCAAGTTGAATGCTTTGCTATACAGACTGTGGCACAACTTACTCATAGCTACCTTGGGTTAACTTGCATTGAGTCGTCTCAGGGGTTAGAATCTCTTGTTTGACATGAGTAACACAGAGTCCAAAGCTAGCTGCCACAAGGTTGGGTTTCAGTGTTGAGTCCTGTGTGTCTTGGAAGTGGAACTACTGTGACAACAGCAGCAATTCATGGCTGCCCCTGTGGCTGGTCGAGACACACAGCAGGATGGCTGTTGCATGTTGGATGGACAGATTGATTTTCCAATCAAGTAAGTATCAGTAGAAGAAGATTTGAGGCAGCATCTCAAAATTGCACACCAAATATATGTGATCAATAATGAAATTTATGTGTATGACTGACAAGAGAGAACTCTGACTTTGTTTTCCATTTCTTCTGTTCAGAAATATGCTACCTCAAGTGTCAAATTAACTGTTAACTTTAACTGCTGGAAGCAATTATATTTCTCCATAATGAAAAGAAACATTTATACAACCTGATTGAGTTACTGTGTCTTTACAAAACAATAAAGTATTGAAGAGATTATTATCCCCCTAATGAAATTATATCTTAAAAAGAACCAAGAAAAACCTGTATATATTTTTATCCTACTTGTTTAATGAGTATTTGAAAGCGTATAAGGATAGGTAGTACAAATAAAGCTTACCTTGGCCCTTCTGTCCAGTGAAAAAAATCAGGTTATCTTGTAAAGCTGAGTCGTGGTTTGCCAACTGAAATTTCAAGCGAAATTCATAGTAGAAGGTGATATTTGGGATTGTAGAATAAGCTAGGAATGAGGTATAGCCAAAGACATCTGTGCCACTGAAACTTGGTTGAGTAATATTAATAGCTGAATTTAAAAAAAAAATAAATTATGTGTTAGGGCAAATTCTTTAACATATGTATTTGCAAGCTCTATTTCCTAGCCTGGTTTAGAACTTAAGAACTCATAAATAAAATTAATTATTCCTTATGTTGCAATGTTTTACACACATGCAGATACAGTTTGGCTTTCCTGTGAGGGTAAATGTCTTTATTTTTCAGCTTTTGTAAATAGGCTTATTTTTCAAATGAATTATTGGCAACTACTGCCATCTCCAGGATTTTAGGTAACATTGTTACTCTATGTGTAACAATTTGTACACTGTAATATAGACTCAAAACTCGGAGAGAGAAAACACACAAAGAAATTCTCCTCTTAAAAGAAATGCCATCTCTGACAGGCATCTGACTGAAAGTGTGTACAAGGACGTGCTGAAGAGGTTATGGAGTAATAATTCTTCACAGGTAGAGGAAATAATGAAAAGAAGCCATATAAGGATGAATTTGCAGCACAGTGAATAGGACCTACGTGAATTACAAATAAAATCAAGTCTATACACGTCTGTATTGGTGAAAAGACGTGCTGCTACTAAGCACCCCCACTGCCTCAAGGATTTCTTACTGGAATCCAGTAGCCAATTCCTGTAGTTGATGCTGAAAGCAGAGATCATGTAATGCTCATATTGACTACATGGTTTAGTTAAAACAGGAGAGAGAGGAAGAAAGCTGAGTAAAGCTTAATCTTAAAAGACTGAGTATTGGAGTAGGTTTAAGATTTGAGCAGTTAGGTCTAACCAGCCTGAGCACCAAATGTGACTGGATACAGCTTTATTAATGAAAGCAATAAGAGAGATTGGGGGAGGAAGGCATACAGAGCTATACCATGTACAAAACAGATTGGTAAGTGCTAGTAAAGTATTATAATCATCATCATCATCAATACTCCCCAAGTAAATCTACATTAACCTTTAAGCATCTGGCTTTGAATACAGTGTGGGAGAAACAATAACACATAATTGTGAAAATTTTATCCCCGTCTCTAGTTTGTGGAATCTATCTCTAAATTTGCAACGTGGTGTAAGATGCCAGGCCCTGAGCTACAAGCTCACTGAAGGGGTTTTACTGTAAAAATATAAAAGCTACAACAATATCCACCCTCCGGACATATTAGAAGAGCCTTTAGCTCTTTTAAACACCTTAAGAGAGAGTGCATATGAGAAAAGCTGAACACATTTTCTCAGAGGGTACTTTTACTGCTAAACTTTAGAAAATAAGAGTAATTGACAAAAGTTTAAAGGGTAACATTCAACCAAAATAAAGCATTTCACAAAGAATTGACTTAGCATATGATGACATATACAGCTTAGTAAAATCCAGCCCATCCAGTCTCAAGACACCCAAAATATTAAGAAAGGAAATCAGGAGAAGAAGTAAAGAAAGAGAGAGTAAAAGAGAAATATAGCCACTATCCCTACATCCTGCATAGATCCAGCTGTAGGAGGCTAGAAGATGAAGTGTTCAAACATGTGGAGACCACATGTCTTCGGTTTTTTCTGCTCTGGCCCCCTTTGGCCACCTTTCCCAGGTGGGACTTTCATCCCACTGGCCATTCTGGGGCTCTGGGGTGTAGTGTGGGCAGTGCTCCTGGGCTGCCTCTGACCAACAGCTGCCCAGAGGTTGCGCCGGAGGCTCACAGGGGCTGAGGTATGGGATAAGGCATTACCTCACCTTTGTAAAATTTGACTTCTCCCTTTCCCCCCACCCCACCCCTGCCACACACACTTGAGTTGGTCCAAGCCAATAATTAACATAATAATCTAATTTCTCACACATGGAAAACCTGCCATATTGGTACTGAAGTTGCAGACATTGCCTTAGTACCTGGTACTTGCATTGGAGAAATGGTGCAGACATAGGCATGACAAACCTTTTCTAGCACAGACTTGGAGTCTGCAGCAATGCAGAGTGTACTGTCCCATTAAGCACTGCTTCACACTTGTGACACATTATGTCTTGCTCTGCGATCTTAAATGTGAGCCAGGAAATTTCCATATGAAACAATGATTTTGTCCTAATTAGAAGAAAACTGGCAATGAGTTTGTTCTCAGCCAAGTCTGACTGAACATAATCTCAAGTCTCAGACCTTTGTGCTGGAAAAACACAACTCCTCATATTTAAATTTGGTGATTGTTTCAGTCCACCCATATTCCCTCAACTTACTTGAACGTGACTAAAATAGGCTCAAGTTCTGCATTTTTTGTTTCTCAGGAAGCTATGACACAAAGGCACCTCCTTTAATGCAAAGTATTCTTCCTTTTTCCTTTCCTTTTTTCTCCCCTTTTGTTTCTTTCTTTCCATTTATATAACAAACCACAAAATACTTAAGAGACAAGAAGATTTTAAAATAAAGCAGACCTTTGGATTTATGGTCTTTTCCTGCTTTGCTTTACAACGGAAAAGGTAAATTCTATCATGTACCTCCACAGAGCCAGGTAATTTGGTTCTCTGACAGAGATCACTGAAGAGTCTATTCCTGATGAGTTATTCCCAACATAAACACTTTATTCCCAGCATGAAGTATGTCATTGTTTCAGCAGTTTCCTTGGAGCTTTCTAAATGGGTAGTTATTTTTTACCTTTCTACTTGCTCCTTTTGGCATTCCCTCTAAAGATGGATTGAACACTGATGAAGAGTTTCCAATATAAGAAAGTCATGGATCTGTTGGAACAAGTCCAGAAGAGGGCCACTAAGTTGGTCACAAGGCTTGAACATCTCTCCTATGAAGACAGGCTGAGAGATTTGGGGCTGTTCAGTCTAGAAAGGAAAAGGCTCCACGGATATCTTATACCACCTTCCAGTACCCAAAGGGGCCTACGATAAGGCTGGAGAGGGACTGTTCTGTGAACGGGGCATGTTGGGGTAGGACAAGAACAAGAGCGAATGGCCTTAAGCTGAAGGAGGGAAGGTTTAGATTAGATATTAGGAAGAAATTCTTTACTGTAAGGGTGGTGAGGCACTGGAACAGGTTGCCCAGAGAATATTGTGGACTCCCCATCCTTGGAGGTGTTTAAGGCTGGATGGGGCTCCGAGTAACCTGGTCTAGTGAAAGGTGTTCCTACCCATGGCAGGGATTTGGAACAAGATGATCCTTAAGGTTTCTTCCAAGCCAAACCATTTTATGATTCTATGATTATATGAGCTGCGACATAGATGTCTACGTAACAGCTGACCACCCAATGTTGCACTTATATCAGTAAAAAATTAGGCACATTTAGGATGCAGCGTCTTTCACATAAAACAACTACCTTATCCAGGTCAGGTGAACAGTACTCTAAAATCCTTATTTCACCACACCAAATAAAAAGGCATCATTGGGTTGTAAGTAAGAGTAATGTATTTCAGACTTCTAAAGATGGATAGGACAAAGCCTACCTGCTCTGTATCCTGCAAACCACTTCCCACTCTGCATGTTCTTTGTCTCTGGTCTTCATTGCCATAAAAGCTAAATGATTGTGAAATTCGGAACTTGTTCTTTGTAAAATCAAGGAAAAAAATTTTTTTTTTCCTGATTTTAAAGAATGTGAACCCTAGGGATCATGGAAACCTAATTATTTTCACAAAATTGTGCACAAAGCCTAGTGCGTGTTGAAGAACTGAGTGTAGATCTCTGAACTCCAGATTAGAGGATAGTCACGAATCATTCTTTGCTCCTGGGTACCAGAGCACAGCCATTTTCAAACTATCTAACAAGAAGCAATTTTCCTGAGTGATGTCCATCTTTGAATACTTGAGCATCTCCTCTCAGCTCTTTATGGTCTTTTCATCCAGCTTAAACTGTGCATTTGGTTGGGACCATGAAGTACATTCCATAATATATTCATCATTGTAGGGGCTTAAGACATCCCTGCCATGCTCTAGGTTCCATACGGTAGTGGACACCACCAGTCAATAGTTTTTGGGATCAACAACTTATTTGAGGATAACAAAATAATAAGTAATGCAAATCGGGGTACAATTATCCAAGCAAAAACAATAGTAAATCCAGTATATCACTAGTAGTGGGCTAAACTTAATATCTGGGCACACAAAGATTTACATAACAGTGGTTATCAGGAGACTGGCAGGAAGAAGGGCATGCGTCTCCAGAGGAGCAACTCACACCCACCAACAAGTTTAGGGAATTTAAAAAATTCCCTGGTTGGATTGTCCTTATTTAGTGTTGACTACCTGAACTTGTTAATCAGCTGTCATACCCCAGCCCTGCTTCCTTCTGCTCTGGTCCTTCCCTGTGCATGCACTGTGCCTGGATGCTACCTGAAATGGTGGATGAGCACCATATGGAGCTATACCTTCATTAGGCATGTGGTCACCACAGGAAGAAACACTGTTTAGGGCAGTAGGAGTCCCACGGGCATTTTTTATGAAAACCATTACACCTTATTTTGGTTTACTTCACGTTTTTCTCCACCATGTTGAAGAAGTTTCTCATACCTAGTAGAAGTCAGATGCAGTATCTAATTAACTACCCTATCCTTAGCAGGTAGGCAGATGCAGTAAGTGTTTGCAAATAGTCCTCCCTATCCTCGTCTCTGAAGAGTAAAATGTATTTAGAAATGTTAATTAATACTGAGTAAAAAGCTTAAATTTCTGCCTAATTCAATCTATCTAGCTTGACAGATATTCCATAGTTTATCTGTTTCTGGACTGTTGTATATAGATTTTATACCACATTTTTAATCACGTTTCTTCTCTACACTGAGTTATTTATGGATTTTTATTCAATCACATAAAAAAGTGAAAGGTCATCAGTAAATGTGCATCAGTGTAAAATCTTGTCTTTGAGATTCCTTTCATGCAATGACCACACTCTTGCAGGTTTTTAACTTGGAAATTGAAAAACACATAATAATAACCCTACGTGAAAAATACAGTGATTGGTAACATTGTGTGAAATAAGACAGCTCCATGTTTTCCTTTTATTCTCTATCTTTTTGCTATAAAGCTATGGAGCCAAGACTGTGCAGAAAATTGCATAAACTTTTTCTTGAAACATAGTCCTTTTAAACATTTTTGTAAAATGTTTGCCACTGGCTGAAATAGCAGAGGGCACAGCTAACCCCACTGGATTATTTTTCTTTTCCTGTCTAGACACCAGTCAAGCTGAATTCTGCCCTTGCTCTTAGAGTGCAGTCTGAAGTGGTAAAGAACAAAGATGTATCTCAATGTCTCTGATGATGAGCCTTGTAAAAACAGACTCCCGATTAACACCGTGCCTCAAACACACACTGCTCTGACAGAGTAGTGAAGTCTTTTATCAACTTTTTGTCCTTGTTCTTGTCCTGTGTCTCTCCGTCAGTTCTATGTCATTCATCATTGTGCTTTAGTGCATTCCCAGTACTGAACAAGTAATAACACATGATATGATATGTTCCATTGCCTCACAAACAAATAATGACAAATTATCCCATTATATAAATATATTAATATAGCCAACTACTTAATTCCTTAACATTTTACATCTTATCATAGGTGACCATAAAAAATGGGAGTTAAAAAAAAATCAACTTCAGTTTGAAAAAAATCTTAGCAAAGAGAAGAAAGTGACAAAGCTGAAAAAGAATAATGGTTTCATTTTCTTTGAATTTTCTGTTATGAGTTAATGTTCTTTCAGCATCAGAGTTATACTTTGATTGAGAGCTGAAATTTGAAATAATAGAAGTGACTTCACCGCACAAAGATGAAAATACGAATCTGAAAAACTGGTAATACAGCAATGACATAATAGTGTGTGAGTGTGCCTATGTGTGTTTTTTACAATTTTTATGACATTCCTCACATTGAAGAGGTGGGGACATTAAGGCCCACTGAAAACCAAATGACCCAGAAAACAAATTGTCTTGAACAGGAAGAAGAGCAACTCTGATCAGCATTCCCCAAGGTCTATTATCACTGACCAGAAACCCTGCAATGCAGATTTTTTTAGCTGAGGAAATACCCTTTGGGCATCTGCTGTCACTGAACTGCATGATTTAGTCTTTAGACTCAAACAGCTCTGAAGGTGACATTTTGTGCCAAACATAGTTGCACAGAAACAATTCTCATGCAGGCTGATTTTCGCTCTGCAGAACCTGAAGCAAGTGGCTATTTCCACTTCAACACTTTGAAATGAATTTTATGCATGGGGGAATACATCCTAGAGAAAACCTGCTGGAATCCTTTGGACTATGAAGCATTACCATAAATGTTGCTGAGAAATGTTTCAAGGAAGATCCTTAGAGATTGCTGTGAATGGCACTTTTCAGGATGTGTTTGGTAAATGCAGTGTCACAGTTAGGTCTGCTTCATATATGCTGTCATATATATGAAACTAAAACACTGAAGTTTGGTCTAAAACACTGCAACTTACACAATTACTCATCTTAGCAATGCACATTCCTTTGAAATCCTTCTCCCTTTAAATTTGCATTTGTGCCTAGAAAGTGCTTGCTCTTGATTCCTGGCTTAACAAAATGCCACATGTTATGACAAACAGCTTCCCAAGGGGTCTAGTTTCTTGTGTAACATACAATTAACAACAACATAACATAAAGAGTTTAGAAGTCCAGGTCTTCATTTCCAGTCCTGATGAATGAACCTTTTCTGCTTCACTTGCATTCAGGAAGCCATCACAACTTCACAGTACAATGATGCCCTGATATTTCCTATTTAAAATTTCTGTGTCTTATATATCAAAATTCCTTACAATCAGATATTTCAGACATACTAGCCTTTTTTTTTTCACACACTGTATCATTTTCCTGTACCAACTAGAGAATGCCTCCAGCCCATGTTTAGATGGAAGTGTTAAAATGACAGGGAAAAAAAAAAAAAAAAGACTGATTACTGAGATGGTAGCAATCCAACAACTCTAACCAAATCTGTGATACTAAACACTGGAGGAGATTTACAGTCTGCAAAAAACACAATGCAAGCAACTTTTTACTAATTTAAATATGAAAGGAAATTTAGCAGACTAAGGGCTTGAATGCTGGCTGCTTTCACACAAATCTACTGAAAAGACAGAGCTCAATAACTGGACTCGGTTTAAATGACATAGATCCCTTTATATATATCTTAAAAAGCCAAAATCACTTGGGAGATAGAGTCAAGCTGCCCATGTAGACATAATCTCTGTTCCAAAGTGTTGCGTACTGATGGTGCGTTCCATCTCATCTCCCCATCCCCCGTAAGCTGGAAATTGTGGAGTCATTTAACTCCACAAACCAATAGTCAAGTCCCAGTCCTATTCCAGGAACCATCAGCCCACCACAGGTCCATCTTCACAATTTCAGAGGAGCACAGAGCCCAAAGGCAGGCAGGAACCCAACTTAAGGATTCAGAGGAAGGAATACCTTGTCCAGATCCCTTCCAGACCTGTCTCAGGAGACTCTTAGCCCCAGTATCAAGGTATGACACAACCACAATGAATCAACACTGGATCAATCACCATTTGAACAGAGGGTTGTAACTACCATGGGGTGTGGGACCCATTACAGGTTGCAGGGGAATAGCACAGGATGCATTTTGGAATAGCACAGGACTTAAGGAGGTTTTTTAGCGAGAATTAGGTGATTTCAGGAGGAACAAGTGTGGAAAAATAGAGGGATACAGACACAAAAAGGGTCAGTCACATGTGAATAGTTGGCTGGTCAGTATGCTTGTCTGGCCATGTCCTCTGCCTGATCAACATGGCCTGTCCTCTCTTCTGTTTTATATTTTCATCCTCCATTCTCTTGGCCCATTATGCCTTAGCTATGTAGCTTCTTGAGAGAGATTTCAATGTGTAATGGTCAACTTGCAGTCAAAATAACGTGGTCATCTAGTTATAAAAGCAGGAAAAAGTGTAGTGAGAGAGAATGCACTTTGCTACACATATTGGGAAAAATGGACATGCTTTTAGGAAGCTTTACTGATGTCTGAAACAAGCATAAAATAACTAACATAAACTCAGAGCCATTGTTACCAGCCTACTTACACTGTAGTGTGCTCCATCAGCCTCAGATATGTAAGAAAATTCCTTGTCAATCCTGGATCTTATCTATTTTTCCATATTTATATTGGTTTGTCTAACTGAAGTTACTCTCTCTCTTTACATTTTTGCCTCATTTGTCATATTTAGGGTAGCCCTATAACTTTCTTCACTTTTTGAATTTTGTACATTTCCCATAAAATGATGTATTTTTAACTGGTTGTAACAAATAATTTTTTTGACATTTGTATGTTTGTTTTCTCTATTTTGTTTTGCTTTCATTTAATAGTGACAATAGTTTTATTATCACTTTTTACATACTTGTAGAGATTGATGTCTTTCTTAGTTTACTTCTAGCTCTTAATGGATGGCAATTGGAGCTCTGATATGGGGAAGATCTGTAGCAGTGGGCCCATTTCTGGCTCTGTCTACCTCTTTATTTATCCTTACTTTGTCTTTTTTAAATAATCTCTATTGGTAGGAACAACAAAGCTGGGAGGAAATTGCAATTCTATTTGATATATTAGCTGTATTCAATTTATCAAATAATCACTGTGACATCTTGTTCGTTTCTTATTGATGGAGATCAAGTATTATTTGATAAACATTTAGGAGAAACCAGCTTTTCTTCAGTGTTTCAGACACAAAGTAGCATGCACTAGGTTACTAAGCTGAATAGTGGAGACAATATTATTGTGTATCTTAAACAGAAGATGATTTGTTTAAAATGTGCATGTCTATGCTTTAATTTTAATGGACCATTTAGTTCTATTAAATTTATTATCTGGGACACTCATTTTGTTATAGTAAACAGTTAAATTTTCTTTCCATTTCTAAAATAATTTAAGTTGTTCTACCGTTTTAATTAGGCAATCTATCATTATCTTCAAATGCAACTCATTTTCAGACGTCTGTCTGTGCTCAGTTTATTTCTATTTCTTCTAAACTCTTAAGTCATGGTTCAATAAAATAATTTTTCATATTTCAATAATAATTTCTTATGTTGTGGCCTTATTGGCCTACATTTATACTCTGTCCTACAACGCTGAGTGTTCTTTCTCATTTTGCTTGCTTACAGTGGTGATCCAAACAGAGTTTTCCCTTTCCATTCAATAAAACTAATTTTTTCTGTGGTTTCAAAGACTTCAGCTTTGTAGTATAATCAAACTAATGAATTTGTGTACTTTCTCTCAATTTATGCTCTCAACTTTTATTCAGTCTCTCAATTTAGAAACAGCTAGATGTGAAGAGTTGCAGAAGAGCCTCATTAAACAATGTCAGAGAAAAAGCATTAGATGATACTCAGCACTGACAGATGCAAATCGGGGTAGATTTCAGAAACGGTCCTATCCTTAAATATAAAATGATGGGCTCTGAACTCACCATCAGCATTCAAAGAGAGAGGTATTAGGAGTTTTAATAAGTGCTTTCATGAATACAGCAGTGTACTGATAAAAGGAAATAGAATGGAGGAAGTGTTTAAGAAAAGGGCAGAAGGTAAAAGAGAAAAATGTCAAATTACTGTACAAAGCAGTAACATTATCACACCTTGAATATTGCACCTTGAGTCAGCTCTGGAGTGTCATTTTAAAGAGGATGCAGTGGAATGGAGAAGAAAGAAAGAAAGGTAGGCTGTATGACTAGAGATACAGCATATGAAGTCTCAATGTATTGTGCTCCTGCAAGCTAAGAAAGATTACCAAGAAAGTATAATACACACTTTATATATTTGCCTCTATTTGCTATTTACTATTAATTATTAGGGTTAGATGAAAACATGGATAAAACATAAATGTTCATCTAGTGAAAATTTGGGGAATAAAAATTTTAAATAAGACAAATATGTATGTGATATGACAAAACCAAACTGATAATTGCTTAATATTTATTTGAAAAGGAACTTCATATGCATCATTAAATCAGCTCAGGACCAGTGATTATTTTCTCTGTGTAGATTTTTCAATCATTACTTCTTGCTACACTGATTGTTAGGGGACAAGAATACTTTGGATGTTCACACACAGGAATTTCTGACCTAGAACAATCATTATAATCAATGCTCAAGGAATAAAAGCCCTTCATTTGATAATATAAGGAATAAAAGCCCTTCATTTGATAAGTCAAAATGACCTATTTACTTTGCTTTATTAATTTCCCTTCATACTGTCTCCTGCTTCATGGCAAAGCACTTGGTAAATTTTAATTTGTTCCTCTTTTTGACTGGAAAAATTAATCAAATTTTGGTACCTGGTTGTATTCTTAAAATCCAGAAAGTATTCTTTATAAACTGATTTTATATGCAAAATGTACTAAGTAATGCTTCCCTAAGAGGAAAAATCAAACTACAGAGCAAATCAATTTCTCCAAATGATCTCTCAGTCAAATCTCTCTCTCAGCTTTTCTCCAGGTAATTTACTAAAATATCAGACACTACCTTGTATTTCCTAGCTTGTAAACTCTCAGTTTCTTTGATCTATCTGTCTCCCTTTCTCTGACCTGCACTTTTATGAAAAAAACACTTGGGGAAGGTGATCAGCTCAGCCGTTCTTTGTGACTGGATTTTGGGCTGTGTTCATAGGTGGGGAGGTGGTCACTTTCAGTGTTTTGCCTTCAAAATATTTGACTTGTTTCTTTCCACAGCTTCTATGAATGATAGAAACTACAACCAACGCATGACGAAAATGGCTTTTACCTTCACTGCAGAGGATGCCAGATCTTCCATATGGACACAAGCAAACAGCATCTCGATTGGACTTTGGAAAACACGTAGCACCATTTCCACATGGATTTTCATCACAAGTCACAAACTGGCAAAGTTTTCCTGTGTAGAGTTTAGGGCATTCACAATACCAGTTTTCTGCATCACTGAAAAATTTAAATTAAAAACAAAAAAATATGTATAAGTACCAAAATGCACTTAAAACAAACAGAACAGGTTTTATACTCATTGAAAATCAGTGGCATTTGACTTATAGTTGTAATAGATCTCTTTGTTTTTAGTAGTGCACCTGGCATTAGGCATGCCAGAATCTTTATTGGTGACTTGACAGGTCCTTTGGTGTTTAATTTTATATTTTAATTTATGTTTCCTTTCATGGTGAGATATGTGACTTTTCTAATGTCTCAGTAGTTGCTTGTGCTCCATCTTTCATAAAACAGTCAAAAAAACTGCTACAGAAAAACAGGTCTTCTATTATGTCTGAAAAAATGAAATCATGAAAACAAAAAAAATGAAAGTTATACTTTACTTTGCAAATGGAAATATCATGTATTACATATAGCTTGTGGCAGCACAGTAGGATGTAAAAAAGCCCTGAATTATGCTTACAGTAGTGACTATATTGAAATTGAAACAGAATAAACAGGTAATATCTCTGCTATCATATAACTTATGTTTTCAGTCATAAAAACAATATTAAAATAGGCAACAGAATAATATAAGTTCTAATCAGTCTTGAGGGGTGACAAAACAAAAGGCTTAGAAATATGCATATTCTGTTTGTACAAGTGATTTTTTTTACAGTATTCAAAGATAACACAATGACAGATATGGTAGGAAAACCAAAATCAGATAGGAAAAACAGAAGTGTAAGACATTCTCATCTATCATTTATTATAAATATAATTTCATTAAAGGTCTTATTTGGTCTTCTTTTTTTTTATGGCCAAAATTAGATAATAGCTAGAAAGGTCAGTTCATGTGATTGCTATATATTGTCAGTATTGAACAGAAAGATGTCTGCTTTATACTTGATAAGGTCACATGTGCCTGTGGGTATGAATGCAGAAGACATAATGTGTGTTGTATCAAATCACAGTCGCTGTGGTTTTCCGATAATAGCACAATCATTAGGATGAGCACTAATGAAATATCAAATATATGTGATTCAAAAGCTCTATTATCTGCTTATAATATCCATGCAATCAGATTAAAGGAAATAATCTGAAGCTGAAAGACCTCCTGTATTTTTTAGAAGAGGGAAATAAGTAAGTCTTGTGACAGCCTTTGTTCATAGCAGTTGATTAGTGTGTTCCTAAACTGACCACCCGCAGATCTGGGGAGTGAGGATCTCAGCTGGAGAGTCTACCAGAATGAATCTCATGAATAATGCCCCCAGATACCTTTGCAAAGAAATTGCTATCAGCTGCAATAATAAATTTCTGTGTGTAGCCTGTTCTATTTATAGATCTGCTGCAGACACTGGGAGAGGAGTGTAAATGAGATACTGGATTGCTTTCATTTGTGCAGCATCAAGAGTCCTACTTTCAGTAGCTTTAATATCAACATTACAGAGTTCAGCTAATTAAAAAAGCAATAATAAACTGCATTCTTCCTGTAAATCTACAGTTGATGGTGATGATCTTTAACACTAGTTATTAAATGTGTTTCAGTTTGTTTATAGACAAAAAGACAGATCATCACTGCTGACTGCCATAATACACAGACTTTAGTCTTCATCTTTAAAGAAATAATTTTCATACATTCTTCTATTGAGTTCTATATGTAACACCGGCCATTTCTTTTTATAGGCTTATTTTTTCTATTATGGAGAAGATTGAAAATAACAGGTCTCATAACCAATTATGAGGAGTTTATTGTTAACAAAATGAGCAATATTATAACATTTCACTATTGATGCTATAACATCCTAAAAACAAAGAAGAGTGACTCCTCATGAAGCAAAGAAAACACTTTTTAAAAAGTTCTTCAAAGTAATATAAAGCTTGAAAAATATAACAGCTAACTACACTGAAGAAAATATCACAGTCAATTCACAAGAAATAGTATACTGAAATACAATGTCCCAAATTATTCTCTCTCAAAGCTGTCATTGTGCTTTGTTAAGGAAAGGAAAAGATATTCTCCTGAATTAACCTCGGCTGCAAGACACACATAACGCTTGAATGACCAGGAACTTCTCCCAAGTGGATTTCACAATTTTATGCAAACTTGCTATCCTTTATAAGTGCAAGAAGAAAAGGAAAGGGGGCAGCAAATCAAAACATTAGTATCTTTTGCCTATGCTGTACGTCTGTGAATGATTCCAAAAAAAGTCACTGAATAATTACATACTTGAGCTGTAAAAAGTGAATAGTTCATGAAAGAAACAAGGAAACGATCAAAATTTTGAGGCTGTGAAATAAGAAACAATTTTGGAGTATTTTGCTGAAATATGACTATATTAGTGTTTGAGTTTAGATCCAGAGCACGGTTTTTAAGAAAACCTTCTGGTTGTTCCCAGTTGAAATGCCTTGTTTCACTTGTGTCTCAAGGGTACGTGAACTCAATTTCTTTCAGGTGAATCTGCACCAGAACATTGTCTCACACCTCAGATACTTGAGCTGCTTGGACTGGGCATTCAGTCCCAAATGAGGTCTAGTGTGAGTCAAAGCTCCTTGAAACATTAATAATGGTGATGTTGGGTCCTCAGCACTAATTGATTTACGCTGTAAATCCATGCCTATTGAACTACATTACCTACTAATATGGGTGCAGATTTATAAACCACCAAAAGAAAATCATGCAGCCATGGTATGTATTAAATATCAAAAATGGCTCCAGATTTTAAACTGGAACACTGATAAACTCCAGAAGTAAATAGACAAAAAATCCCCCTAACTCTCCAGAATCATATAGAGGAAGAATGACATGAATAGTGAGCGAAAATGGGAGGAGACAAAAATAGTGTAGAAAAGGAGTGGAGAAGAAAAGGACAGTACTTCTAGAGCACCATCACCTCATGTCTCCAGGCTGATGATACGGGAAAAAAAAAAGTGTTGGAAAAAATGAATTGTTCTCTGACATTCTTATAATCCTCTGAATTGGTAAGGGACACACTTTTCATCACTATTTCCCATGTTAAAATAGTCTTTTGTTCTTTGATTTAGACATTAGATTGGAAAGAAATCAACAAGAAATATTTGCATGATAGAATATAATATTGGTAATTCAATAATACAAATTCTTCTCCTTGAATCAATACTACCTCAGTGACCTGATTTAATAAAATCAAAGTTTTGTATAAGATTGAGAGCTTTGGGATGTCACCACAGGTTTTGATAACTTATTTATTTTAAATATTGCACAGTGCATAAGAGATGGTATCGTAGCACATTAATAATCCAGTTCCAGCTGTATTTAACCACAGTTTTTAACTTTTAAACCAATTCTGTTTTTAAAAGAAAAGATTATAATCCCTCTGTACGATGTGTCACAGACATTATTTGTACTCTAGTGACAACTGCAACAGTGTTGTGGTTGTTTAAAACAGTATAATTTTCTATATGCCTGTGTTTTTTCCATCTCTAAAGTGGGAGCACACTGAAAGCACTGTACATGCCATTTGTATAGTTGTATGCAAGAGAGCTTCCCTGAAAGGAAGCACACTCAACACCCTTTAATCATGATCTTTAAGGTCCCTTGCAACCCAAAGCATTCTATGATTCTGTGATTCCATGATAGTACTAAGCTGAGAATGTCAAAAACTATGTGTCACAATGGGTTCAATATTTAATGACATGGGTTCTTTTAATGCTCTTACTATATGATCTATAATGAAGCTGTGGAAGTTGGAGGGAACAGCTCCTACAGTCAATACATAGTAGATGTAATTCAGTTTATTTTAAAGTTGTTACGCATAGTAGATGTAATGCAGTTTATTTTAAAGTTGTTACTATTATTTGTTCCTAGTGCTATTTTGTTTAAAATTACTGGAAAATGAAAGGAGCAACATAGTTTAAATTATCAGTTTAAGCTGAATTACACTTCATTCAAAGATCCATTAAATTGCTCCCCAGAAAACACTAGCATAATGTAAAGACAATTAAGATCTTCCTTTGAAAGCTTTGTGTAATAAACAAATCCACAGAAACTCATTGCAGCCAGAAGGGCAACTTTATCTCATGAATAATCTTAAAAATATCTAAGGACAATATATAAAAGAGGTGTTTCTTCCTTGTGCACAGCAGGTGTTTTTTAGTATATAATATAACTGCCAAACTTTCCTTGTATTATACAGCTCCCAGAAATTAATTTAGCTTTCATACTGTTTTAGTACTTTCACTCAGGTTTCCTCAATTATGGTATCATCTCTAGATTTGAATGCTTTTGTTGTCTTTACTGTTTTGAATCCTTTTCCCCCTTATCTGGAATGATTATTCTGCAAATTCAGTGATTCACTTTAATAATTTATTTGTTTCAGTGGAAGCATTTTTGTATTGATTTTGTGTGACCAAGTTTTGCTGTTGGGGGGTGTGGGCTACAGGAATGGCTCCTCTGAGAAGCTTCCTTCATGTCTGACAGAGTCAGTGCCAGCCAGCTCCAGGATGGACATGCTGCTTATCAAGGCCAAACCCATCAGCAAGGATGGTAGCACCTCTGGGACAACATAGTTAAGAAGTGGAAAGAAAAGCCCTGGCAGCAGCCCATGAAAGAGCAGGATCCTGGCAGGACCTGTGGCCCCATGGAGAGAGGAGCCCACACTGATGCAGGTTTGTTGACAGGACTTGTGGCTCTTTGCTTTGGGACCCACACTGCTCCTGAAGAACTGCAGCCCATGGGAAGGACTCACACAGAGAAGTTCATGGAGGAAACTCTTGCTTACTGATTATCTATTTCAGACCTTCAAAGATGTCATAATTTTCAAGAATTCAGGATGGTTATAATTTATTTTGCAATGTACTGATTCGAATTACTAAGACAGTACTAACGTTTTAGGATCATGAAGCCTATTCTGTGGACTTTTATAAACCCTCTTTAGACTCCATTTTCTACTCGGTGAATATGCGGGTGGTTTCCCACCACATGAAGGATACATATTCATTAAAATGTATGATGCATAAGAGCTTCTGCCCTGTAATATGACAATTATGGCCACTTCTGTCACAAGAGGATACACAGTTGTGATATCAAGCACTTCTGGATGCATAACACTTAATGGTGGAGTGTTAAGGGTCCCTCAGGAAAAAGTACAGCAAGCAATGGTTGGTGAAAACAATCTACCTGGACAGCAATCCATTCCCTCACCACATCTAGGAGGAGAAATAATGGTCTGTCAAGCTGAGTCCATCCCAGTGACTGTAATTAGCTCTGACATCACTCCTTTCCCCAATCTCTTCGGTCTTTCAGTTAAATCTACATTTTATCCTTCCTTGAGTTGTATGGGAAAAATAATGTCAAACAAATGTTGACATCTGCTAAAATGTATTTATAAAAAGAAATATTTTTTCTAAAGTTGAAAGTCTATGATTTTGATAGTAAAAAATTAGCACTATATGAAACATGTCCAGGAAAGCATATAAATGTTTTCAACAGCACAAGGTTGAAGGCAGATCTCCACTTCTTACTGAAATCATATGCATCCTAAATTCAGTTTGTCCTTCAAAAATCTCTTATAATTCCTTATGACAGAAATCTTCCAATTACTCCCAGCATTCCCTAGGGCTCGAAACATCCTTTGATTCAATGTATCTTCAGCAGGACTCATGAACAAAGCAGTGACAGTGAACACTGGTGTGCAGCATGTTGCTTATTGCACCGTTTTATTTAAACATACATTGTATGCTATTACTCATTTATCTAAGAAATTTAATGCAATCTTTAAGTACAGAAGCATTCATGACTTCAATGTTAGATGAATTCATAATTTGCAGAACTATGTGACAATAATTTCCAAGATTTCAGTCTCATCACAGAGCAACTGCAGTTTGTTACGCTGGTCATGAGGAGACAGTTAACAACAAAATTGTAGGACAAAATCTGTAATAGTTTGTAAAATAACAGCATTTATCTTAAATATACAACATAATAATGTTGAACTATAATGGCTATAATCTAAATACAGAACTCTCTATCTTGGACAGAGAAAAAAAGTTCATGCAAATCTAGGTGGTCATTATACTTAAAATAAAATTAACTCTAAGATATGAATGAAAACAGCAATTTCTAAAAGCTCTATGAAAACCTGACAACATTGTAAGTAATGAGGTAAACCACAGTTGCTTTGAACTGACACAATCTTTACCATTCACTTTGGATGCTCCCTTTTCTAACAATTATGAATAAATGAATGAACTTCATGGAGGAAAATCTGAATGGAACCTTCCTTAGAGAGTCCATCTTTTCATATTGTCTTCAACTTATTTTTCTCAGTGATTGCCAAAATAAAATTTTTACCTTGCTTCATTTCTTAGTGAAAACATAAAACTGGATGCACAGGAATGGACGCTGCTTTTTGTCTGGACAGTTAATACAGCCACAAGGTGGGTCGAGAGCCACAACTGGGACAGAGCAGATCCCATGAATAACACTTTTCCATGGAAAGGAATGACTATGAACCATACAACAATATTTTAACATTAGTGAGAAAGACATATCTCTCCACTTTTCCTGTAAATCTTGTACATGGTTTATAATTTTCTAATTCTAATTTTTCTCTATCCATGGGCCTTGGGAGCTTTCTGGTTTTTGTTTTTGTTTGGTTTTTTTTTGGGGGGGGGAAGATAATATTCCTCCTCACTAATTCATGCCTTGAAGCATTTGTAGACAGATATTCTCTGTGTTTGTGAAATGTAGTCCATTGTTTCTTCTGTTTAGGCATCACAGCAAATATGATTCTATAACATCAACTAACGTATACTAAAAAATGTCATGATATAAGTAATATATGCACCCCTGATCTAATCAGTAAAAATGGCAGTTCAGGACACTGCTTGGACTTTTACATATTTTCTTGAGAGAGTATTTGAGCTATAACTGAAAGTCATTTGTCTCCAGAAAATATTTTTTTCAAGTTCCTGGTCGAATGATGTTGATGACTATATATACTGCATAGCAGACTGTAGCCACTCAAACATCAAATCCTAGGAATGTTGTAGGCTGAGTTAATTTCTATTAACACCTGTATCTAAACCTATTATGAAGCTTGAGGTGATATATGAATGACACAAGCAATTGCACACGGTATATATTCTATAGATTTATTGCTACACAAGGTGGTAGGTTAACCAAAATTCTTTGGATGGCACAGACTAGGTAATGTAAGTTTCCTTACCAATGACCAAGATGATTTCTCTGCCACAGAAGGTAATTCACACCTCTGTGCCTTTTCAATCTGTGGTTTCTTCAACTGTTAAGAGCTTTAACTCTAATATAGATAACTCCTAGAGAATTAAATAAGACTCAGGGAAGTTCCCAAATAGCTTTGTACAGTGCTCAGATAAGCACATCATCAGTCATATGGTGTAACCAAATTGGTAGGTCATGTTTGAAGAACACCAGTTTTCAGGAATCACCCCATATGTACCGGTACATGAAGTCTAGAGCTAAATCTTATCTCAGCCCAACAGTGGTGTTTCATCACTACCCAGTATTGGTTGTTCAACTGATAGCAACAAAATAACAAAAAGTCCAAGGCAATCAAGAGAGACTTCAGAGCCCTGGGATAATTGGTAGGCGGATCAGGAGCACAGGTAGCGATTTCCTTGATTCTTCTGGTAACAAGGAATAATATTGATAGGAATAGGCAGAACTATCAGGTCAATAAGTGGCTCCAAGGTTAGTGTAATAGGAAAAAATGTGGGGTTTTTGACTATGGGATGATGTATTCAACACCTGGTCTACTGACACCTGACAGGATGCACCTACCTCAGAGGGAATGAGTTCTAGTGGAGGAGCTAACAGGGCTTCTCGACAGAGACTTAAAGTTGCTTGGAAGGTGGAAAATGGTCAAAATCAGTCTGTCCAACGAAGAACAATGGGATGGTGTACCAAAATGTGACAAAACGAGCACTAATGGGATCCCTCAATCTGCCTCACCAGGTATTGGCTACAATGTACCACACATGAAATGTTTCTACACCTATGCACACAGCATGAGGAATAATCAAAAGGAGCTCAAAGCTTGGGCCCAGTCCAGAGATTTGACATCACTGGCATAAGTGAAACCTGGTGGGATGAGTCCTGTGACTGCAGTGCCCTGTTGGATGGTTACAGGGTCTTCAGGAGGGATAGGCAGGGCAGAAGAGGCGGAGGGGTGGCACTGTATGTTATAGAAGGGTTAGAATGTATGGAGCTCACAGCTGGCAATGGCACAGTTGGGAGCCTCTGGATAAGAATCAAGGGGCAATCAAACAATGTAGATGTCATCGTGGGAGTCTGCTATAGACCTCCCAGCCAGGACAACGACACTGAAAAATTATTCTTTGAAGAACTAAGGGACACTTTCAAGTCAACTGCCCTTGTCCTTATGGGGGACTTCAACTTGCCAGAAATTAACTGGGACCATCACACAGCTGGTACAATCTAGGCCAGAAGATTCCTAAAAATCCTGGATGACAACATTATGGAACAGGTCCTAAGGGAGCCAGCTCAGAAAGATGCCTTCCTTGACCTGCTGCTTGTCAACAGAGTGGATCTTGTAAACAAAATGGAGATTGTTGGCTGTCTTGGCCACAGCAACCATGAAGAGATTGAGTTTTAAATCTCTGTTGAAAGGAAGAAAAATGCCAGCAAAACCTCAACTCTGGACACGAGTAGAGCAGACTTCAGGCCTCCCATGGTTTCCCAGGAGGCTCAGACAATTAGTAGGGTCTCCTGGGAAAATTTTCTTGCAGGTGCTGGAGTATCACCTCCATGTGCAGAAGCAGGCAATTCCCAAAAGTCAGAAGTCAAGCAGGCAAGGCAGATGGCTGGCTTGGCTGAGCAGGGATCTTCTCTTGCAAATAAGGCAAAAAAAGGAAGGTGTATGCCCAGTGGAAGCAAGGTCAAGGGACATGGGAAGAATATAGAGATGCTGCTTGCAACAGGGAGAAAATTTGTGTGGCCAAAGCTCAGCTGGAGTTGAAGCTGGCCAGAAATGTGGGGGACAATAAAAAGAGCTTTTTCAATTATGTTAATGGCAATAGACAGTATAGAAATATCATTGGTCAGTTACAGGATGAGGATGGTCACCTCCCAAACAGGGACAGAGACAAGGCAGAGGTGTTTAATGCTTTCTTTGCCTTTGTCTTCAACAAAGATGACAGACCAAGGGGGTGTCAGTGCCCTGAGGTGAAGGACCATGGCAGTGAGAATGATCAACTCCCAGTTGACCCTGAACTTGTGCAGGATCTGCTGCCCCAACTGGATCCTGACAAATCTATGGAGCCTGATGGGATTCATCCCAGAATCCTCAAAGATCAGGCTGAGGTCATCGCAAAACCTCTCTCGATGATTTTTGAGTGGTCCTGGGAATCTGGAGAGGTCCCAGTTGACTGAATCTCTTCTCTATGGTGACCAGTGACATGACTTGAGGGAAAAGCTTGAAGTTGTGTCAGGGGAGGTTTAGGTTGGATATTAGAAAAAGGTTCTTCTCCCAGAGGGTGGTTGGGCACTGGAACAGGTTCCCCAGGGAAGTGGTCACAGCACCAAGACTAACGGAGTTCAAGAAGCATTTGGATGATACTCTCAGGCACATGGTGTGACACTTGGGTGTGGTCCTGTGTAGGGCTAAGAGTTGGATTTGATGATCCTTGTGGTTCCCTTCCAACTCAGCATATATTGTGATTCTGTGATTCTGTGATGTATTTAGTTACACTGTAAGCATGGAATGTGTGGTGCTGAAATGCAGAGAAGTTAAAAAACCAAACCTAAGCATCTTAGATCTTTGCGGTTCTTAGAAGAATAGTAAAAACTAGACTTCATCAGGAATTGCAATCTTCTGCTGAATGTGGTATGAATAATTCCCACAGAAACAAAATAGCATTTTTTTTTTAATTCAAAAGCAAAACATCTCTTAAAGCTTCTGGTGTCTATCCTCTGCCTCTCTTCCCGTCTCTTTGAGATTCACTTACTTCCCCAGGTAGGTCAGTTATTTTCTTCTACTGTCAGGAAAAAGAGAGTAAAAGAAAGCCATGACACTGTTTTCTTGTGCATCCTTATTGTGGGGTACCACTAGCTCTCTGAAGGAGTAAGAAACTCCTACACCAGAGGACTTCTGTTTAAACATTAACTGAAGTGTAGGAGGTTAAGGAAAACTTCATAGATTCCCTTAGTCCATGGCTCTATCTGAACATCTGCATTTAATTCAGACTAAGTTATTTCTTTAAATGACATCAAAGGTAGTTCACAAAAGCTGAAACCAAAAAGAAGCTAGAAATTTAAGTGTATTTGAAGGATCAAACCTTGACCTCTTTGCCACAGTTTCCTCCTACTACAAAATAAAGGTAGTGTGTAGGAGACTGCACAAAGCTTTTACGAAGACTAATTGCTTAAGCTTTCACAACTAATTGAACATGAGAAGGGCAAAAGAAGTACTGAGTACTAGAACTACCAACAACATTGACGGAAGTCAAAAGCCAGCAATCACTACGTGCTTTCAATTTTTTTACAATATCCTCTTTATCAATAGATTGAGTTGTTCTGTCTTGTATGTTGACCTTTTACTTTGATTGCTGCCTCAGCTCTGAATTTCACATGTTCCTGGATGATGGCTATGATTTATGGAGGATATAAAGTGCCCTAAAACCTGTAAAATCAAATACTATAAAAGTGAGTGTTGGCAATTTTCACATGTGCAAGAACTGTAACTCTTAGAGTTGTCCCATTGCTGAGAATTAGCGTAGTTGGGTGACACACTGGAATAAACTGATCCAAAGTGCAATAGAAAAAGCCTGATTCACAACTGATCTTTGTAATTGGTACAAAAGGCCATTTGTGTACCATTTTCTCAAACAGACCTAACTTTAAATGCTAAGAGATTAGTCTCTCTCTAGTTTGTAATCAAGATGTCAGATAAGTCAAGTTATCAGATTCATTTGCAGCAAAAGGTAAATGACTATCTTGAAAAAGTAAATTGCAGGAGAATATACGTTAGAGAGAAACCACTGCATCATGACATCCTTAGCAGCACTGTTATTTGCTTCCAGATTTCCTTCAGAGAAAAAAGTCAGTTTCTCTTCTCTGATACCATGATGTTGGTCCATTTTTTTTATGTTTATGCAGAGGAATAACAGGGAGTTACTCTGTCAGTCTAGCTCTATAGGCTATCTTATCTTGTAAACTTTTGGGGACTGGAAATAAGCAGTTCTTTTAAACTTCTCTGAACTTACAGATAAATGACTAAAATATTCCAAATGAAGATTAGAGAAACATGTGATAATTTGCATTTAATCATAGAGGATTTTAGAGCAGTTTTTGGAAAAAGCAGACATGAGATTCGGCATTGTCTGTGACAAAATGAACCTTTGAATGTATATGAGCTTCTTCACATCTAAAAATTTTTTATTTTCTGACGTGCATTAGTATGATGTCTGTCCATGTAAAATGAAAATATTAGAGCATTTGCTAGTAACAATCTGATATTATACTATGTCATTCTAATGTCTGAATATTTTATAGATACATCTGTTCACTGCTGGGTGGAATAAGTGGTACTTCAGTCTCCAAACCATGCTGTGCTCTTCTGACAAAAAGGCTTCAGCCAAGGATGGTGATTTGAAAGGTCCATATTTTTGCCATAAAGTTTCAAGTCTCTGTCTACGTAGCAGAATGAAGAGATCATGGAAGTGGAATTAGAAATATTTGACTTTAATCTAATTAACACTGCTACCACCTGCAGTGAAAACACGATGGGATGTTTGATCCTGATTGCTAATCCCTCAAGGAAAGCAGTACTTTTATTCAGTTTACTAGTATATATTCATATTACTGCTCATTCTATCTTCATGAAGACTACCTTACTTGTGCCTTTTCTGCAACCATTATCTCTTTATTTTGCTTTATAGGCATGTCCTCTATGTATCCATAGAAACAAGCACAGAATGAACCGTGATGCCTTGTGGTCATGTTTATTTTGAATTTACTAGATAATGGAAGTGAGAGTGTCTTAAAAAAAAAAAAAAAGCCGGAGCTCTAATGCAGCCAGAGGTAAGAATACATTTTAACCCCTCCTGCTTACTTCCTTCAGTCAATTTCTAGCATACATAGTTACCAAAGCCATATTGGCCGCAATATTAATGAATGAATTTCTTCCTTTGATATCAATCCTCCTATAAGTGAAATGCACATTAGAGCTGGTGAGTGCAATTCACTATTACAACAGCTCAGTTGCTGGGCTGTGGAAGACTGTTTGTGGGTACTCAGTGATAGGGAAATGGTAGTAGGTACCTGGAATTTCCCCAGGCTTCTAGGTTCAGTTGATGAAATTAAGTCAGCACTACTGAAGACCAGTGCTCTTGAAAAGTCACAGCTTTTCATACACTGTAACACAAAAAGGCATAATTAGAATCAGAAATTTAATTCTTAGGTGAAAAAGGTGAACTGGAATTCCATTCTCTACTTCTGGACTGCTTATGCTTTCATGTTAAAGATTTATTGACATAAAGTAATCCTGGACTACTAGCTAAACTTTAGTTGTCGTGATTTCTCTGTATACTTGATCAAAGGTAAGGGCAGGTCCCCTACTGATTATTCCTCTTTCACTCTTGCATTGATGGCTTCATTTCTGAAGGGAAGGTAAAAAATGCTCCCAGAAAGCTTCCAAGACACTTGGACAATTTAAGGCTAACCTAGAATAGGGCCAGCAGTCCAAAAGTTATTTCAGACCTGTGCCATAAATTGTCCTAGAATCATGAGAACTTGATAGAATCTGAGGTTATGTAGCATTTTTATTTTATATGTGTAAAATTTAAAATAAAAATGTCATCTGTGCTAGCCAAGTGAATTATACAACTATTAGTCAAAGGAAAACCATTTCTTTATTAACTGATTCTATTTTCTGATGTGCTTTCTACAGCCTTTTTAAGAGATTCAGAACTGGAAGGTAGTTCCCTGGAGTTGAGGTCCCTCCACAACTGAATAACTTTCGTATCAAAGAATACGTTTCTCTTGAAACACCTACCTGTAACTGAATTTCCAACATAATAGCATTCAACGTGTTGAAGGGTCAGACCACAGCATCAATGTTCAGCTTGTGTCTGAACAAGATCACTGGTTTCATGAGGATCATAATCTTCAGCACAGTGACAGATACTTTAATGCAGACAATGGTCTCTATGAAACCGCTTAGGAACTACAGAAGCTGGTAAAACAGCTGAATTCTTTGATGCATATGCTTTTCCTCATTGCAAAAAAAAAAAAAAAAAGAAAAAAAAAGAAAAAAAAGATTTTGCTTTACTCAAGGTCATGTAATCCTGAAAAGCTGATACTTAAAAATATGCTGTTGTGTGACAAATCAGGATGTGATACAAATCAACTGCCTTCAAAAGTAAAATTAAAAAATACTGGATTTGTGTGCAGAGTTGGTAATCAAATTTTTTCTGTGTTGGATATTAAAGAAGAGGATGCAAGAAGGTGGGAAATCCTACTGATACAGAGCTGTGATTGAATGGTATGCTCTGACATATATAGTTTTTGTACTAAATTGATGTGCATTTAGGTGTAGAAAAGTAGTAAATGATATGTCGTCATCAAAAACAAGGACAGTTTTTCATTTGCTTTCTTTAATCTTTTTTTAAGTTTAATTAGTAAAATATTTACTTTGTTAATATTCACTTAGAACATTTTATATGTGATCAATGGAAACATGGAATATCATATTCACTGACATAAATAGGTCAGTTTGACATTGTATTATCTGCAAGGTAAAGTCTTTAAGAGACCTTTAACTGGGACTGATATTAAACCATAGTTGATTATAAACACTTATTAACCATTTTTTCTACTGAACTATTTCAAACATAGAATCAACACTAGAGTTACCCAGTATTTTTCTATTGTATGATGGGCAAATTCCTTTAAAATCTCACTTTCCTTTTGTACCTATGCTATCATTTGTTTTTAAATGTGTCAAAGAGGTAAGTAACTGAACTGTTTTAAAATATGTTAATATTCATAATATCTTTTTGTCAAACAACACTAAAATTTTTGTCACAGTGGTATTTGTGAAAAGGGGATCTCTGGCAGAGATTTCTGCTAGTGCAGTCGAACATTGAATATCTTCATTAGAATTGAGTCTGCATTGTGATTGTGAAGAAAGCAGAATGAGAGCAATTTGTGTGGCAGTTGCTGGCTTGAGCCTTCCAAGATTTTGCAGTGCACAAAATCTTTTCTGGCAGAAATTTCTATAATTCAGGTGGCTACTCTTAACTATATTTTCTCTGTCTAATATAATTCTATGTCTTCTAGTATTATCTAAAGCAATGTTTATGCCAAGGTATCATTAATGTGTTTCCTGTGTTCCAGCAATTTGGTTTATGCTAGACTGGAAATTGCAGTCCTGGAAGAATGGAGTGATTCATTGCTCGTGTGTTTCTATGGTAAGCTTTTCCTCTGTAGTAATTATTCAGCTCCACAGGTGGTAGCTATGGCAGCATCACTTGTGCAGAGAGAAAACCACGCAGCTTCAAACATTTAAGGAAGGTTAAATTTTTTATTGCTAAAGGCAGTACTATACAGAAGAATAATTATATATGACATTAATTACACTGTTACTATGAAAGATTAACTCATGCACAGTGAGCAAATCTGTAATAAATGCTAAGAATAGAAAAAAAATAGATATTAAGGAGTGATTCAGTAAACAAAGAATATTTGAAGCTGGACAAGTAAAAGTTATAAGTGGAAGATAGATAGAAAATGGTTGCCATGGCTTAAAAAAGCTATAATATATGCAACTGTAAGTAAGATGTTGGTATATTTGTCCATTTTATCTAAGGGTCACCCTTTATCTCCAAAGTGGTGCAGTTATGCTCCAAACAGGCAAGCTAATCTATTTTACACAGGAGTCCATAAATCTCAAATTTTAGGGAAGACAAGAAAAACAGATTTTATGAAGCCCCTTTAGCACTCTATTTGTTATTTATCAAATATCTTTTTGTATACATAGCTAAGCTGATGTGATACAGGAAGATGCAAGGAGCACTAGAACTATGAATTCATCTATGAATCACCAGCATAAATCACACAGAGCATACATTAATCATTCCTTCCTCATACGTCACCACCTGCCAGGGGATGGCCAGTAATGTGCCCTCTTTCATTCTTAAACTGTTGCAGGCAGTGCCTGAAATAGCATTATGTCCTATTTTATGAAGGTTAAGTATCCTGGAGAAAAGACATCGTCCTCTTACTACCCAAGCTATTAAAAAGCCTCATCCCTCATTCATCATCGTTTCAACAAATACATTGTTCCTTAGTCACTGTGCACTCCTGCCTGACGGGAAATGCAACCCTCTGAAGAGCACAACCTCAGCACACTCCTATCACCTGTCTTATTGCAACAGCAGAGCTTTCCAGCCGCACAACAGAGATCCTGTGAGAAAGCCCCCAAACACAATTTATTGCAACCAATCTGATGACAAGAAAAAAAGTCCCTTCCCACTGTCCCAGAAGAAATTAACTCAATGCTCACAAGGCTCACAGGATGCACAGTTGTGCTCTGACCTATGAGTGAAAACCAGTGATCTCCCAGCAAAAGAGTTGTGGCTGACAAGGCAATACCATACAGCCTTTTCTTTATGAGATAGGAAAAAGAACAGGTGATCTATCTGACTAATTTTTGACATGTCTTATCAACTTAGATGAGAAACTCAGAACCTTTCCTCTCCTTTTTAGCTTATGTGACATGCATTCTTGAAATGGAATAATTTTGCTTCTAAGAACTGTCCTGTGGCCAAGTACGCTTCTCACCTGAAACAGTACAGGCTAGCAGAGACACATGCTATTTGTTTCTTTTGCTACTATGGTAATGTTTCCAAAATTAAGAATTTTGAAATATTGTGAGGGGCAAAGATAAAAGAGGTAAAAAGAGGTGGAAAGCCTAGTTATTACACTCCATCCTATTCAGCAGCAAAATAAAAGATATTTTTTTCCCTAGAAAAATGCTTTCAATTAAATGCTGATATTTTTAAAGCTAACTTTTACTATTTTTATCCTATTATTGTCATCATGACACTGCATACATGACACTGCTGCTGAGATGATCTGCCTTATGACAGATATTCAAAAAAAGACAATAGTTTAATTTTCTTCTGAGTTGATTTTAAGCAGGATTTGAAATACGTGAGATTTTTACTGGGAAATAGCATTTGCTAGAGACTAACTAGGTCTCACTTGCATTAAGTCAAAATTTGTACTTCATTGATTCACAGTCTTTAGCTCGCACCAAAGAAGCCAATTTCTGCTGAAGGAACAGTGAGGATGTTCCTGCAAAACTTAAACAAGACATAAGGCAGGTAGATGTGGACATTATTTATGATTTTATACATTGATCCATTACTGAATCTTAATCTACTGGGTATATTGTAGATCATTGCTGTTACAACAGATCAGAGAGTCAGGCTTTCAACATTTTTCAAGGTAGCTGGAATAGGGTTAATTTTCTTCAAAGCAGAAGGTGTTGCTGTGTTGTGGTTTTGTGACGGAAACAGTGTCAATGTTTCAGCTACTTGAAACAGTGCTTGCACAGCATCTGGGTTCTATCTCTTCTCATTCTGAGCAGACTGGGAGAGGGCAGGAAGTTGGGAAGGGATTCAGTGAGGATACCTGACGTGAACTGGCCAAGGGATATCCTATAACCTATGGGACTTTGCTCACCAGTGAAAACTGGGAGCTCATCTTTCCAAGTAGCTGTTACTTGGATACTGGCTAGTCACTGGTCTTTGGGGAGTAAATGGTTGCTTTTACATAATTTGGTTTTTTTTTTTCTTTTGTTTTCCTTCTTTTATTAAAATGTCTTTATTTCAAAACACCAGTTTTCTTGCTTTTATCCTTCCAATTGCTCCCCATTCTGCTGGAGGCAAGCAAGCAAATGACTAGGGGGAGCATAATCGGCTGGCCAGGGTAAACTCAACCCACTAAGTGACAAATTCCAAATGGGTCTTGTAGCTACTCTGGCAGGAACTGCTATACAGGGACTCTGGAGAAGTTTCCATTTAGTGTGTTACTCAAGGACAAATGGTCTGGCCCAAGGACTGGAAAATCTGGACTTTGCAAGGGACATTAACTTCCAGCAATTCTTCTGCATTTTGATAACAATAAACATTTGTCAGAGTGAGTTCACTAGCAGTTCAGGATTTGTGTGACAACGAGGCTGCAACATATTTAATCAAGAAATAGAGAGCAGAAATGCTGCATTTCCCCAAAGGCTTTCATTCTTTAGCTTAGACTCTCTTCCTGCTGGTCCACAGCAGATTTCTCACCCAGGTTCTATGATGACAAATGCAGACAACTCACTTCCCTGAAATCAGTAAGAATCCTAGGAGCATATCCAGAAAGCTATAAATATGTCCTTGAAAGTGACACTGAGGGGCACCGAGCAGGACAGTGAAATATGTGGAGACTTTTTGTTTGTCCTAGTGCAGTCCTTGAAATTCAGAAACAAAAAGGACTGCAGGGGAGTTGGGTTGCATGCTATTGAGGGAATCATATAAGATAGGAAAAACAGATCATTATCAAGCCATTTAGCAACTGTCACCTTTGCTTAATACCAGTGAACTTCTCAGAAGTACAAAGAAATACAGGATGGTGAGATACAAGAGAATGGACCAAATCACACCAGGGACTTGGTTTTGTGGGGCATTTTGTGGTACTTATAGATACTAGTTTTGAGAAGGAGATGATGTTCCTTCACATATCATTTATAAGAGTTTTTCAGAGCATTCAAAACTAGAAAATTGCTTGCACTATTGGCAAAAGATGGTCATACAATGTTCTGGGCTTGCTGATCTGCACTGGATGTTAGGTGTGTCTAGTGTCTGGGACCAGAAGTATCTAAAACCAATTCAGTATTGTCTCAAGACTTTTAAGAAGGCCAATCAGCAAATTACAGTGACTTGCAGAGTGAAACATAGAGGAATGCTATATCTGGTGCAATTATATAAGAATTATATAGCAATTTAAGAACAGTTACACTAGGTCAGACTAAGGTACAAGTGTACCATTATCCTGTCTCAATGGATCTCTTTGATCATGGACAAAACTGGCATCTCACAAGAAATGGTAGTTTTGATATAACATTAAGTGACATTTATCTTCTCCTGACCTGTAGCAAATAATGTCTTGAACAAGATGCGTTTCACGATCTTTAACAGATATTTGTTTCTACATGAATCTATCTGATCCCTTTCTAAACCTATGTCAGCTTTGAACATTTCGATTGTGTGGTACTGTTTCACTGCTTATATACTAAGTATTTCTTAAGCATCTACTTTTGCTCTCTTTGAATTTTTGTCTCTTTTATTTTCACTTGATACACACTAATTTTTCCATCAGAAGGCAAAAAATGAAAGTCTGTTTGCTTTTCTTGTGTCTCTCCTGATGTTGTAGACATATTTCATAACACTTTTCAAATATCTCTTTTCCATACTAGAAAATCTCAAACTAATCTGGAGACATTCAACTTCTTCAGTCTCCTTCCTTCTTTTTTTCCTTTAATTTCATCACTATTGTTTTTGAGAACAAAATGACAAAAATAATGAGGAGAAACGGAGTCTTATCAATTCATATTAATGCATCATGATTTTTTTTTGCTCCCTCCCTTCCTAAGGATTTATTCTTTGCTTTCTGAAATGACATGTCTGTTATAATGTTACACTGCTGTAATTTTATCTTTTAATTCCAGGACATCTTTTATGTCTATATTTCAGTTTATATTTGAAAGTGGTTCCACAATCATTAAAGTGCATGCCCAGTTAAAAATAAGGAATTAAATCAGGTTAAAAAAGGCCACTTTCTTTATAGCAAAATCAGTGAAAATTATGTCTTCCTTATTATGTCACACCCTGACAGTTTGAAACCATTAAAATGCCTGTTTTACAAAGCTGTTAATTATAATCTAAGACACTCTGAAGTAAAATAATATTGTCTGATTCTTAAAGTGCTTCTATTCAACTCAGATTGAAGCAATTTATCTCAAAGAGCTGTTGTACAGAGATGATGAGGTTACAACACACGCTAATCGTTATGGGCCATTGGCCATGTCTGGAATATAAAGAAAAACATTACCAGTTAAGGTTGAAAATAGCGATAAGAAAACATGACATTCACCTGGAATTTTTTAAATATACATTTTCATCCATCATGTCAATTTTTCTAGAAATCAGCTAATAGAGCTGCTAAGGCAGACAAAATTGATAGCATCTAACACAGACTTTCAGTCTAGTCTCCAAGTGTCAGTAGCAATACATACAGTGTTACAAATTTCCTGAAGGCACAAGTGTCTCCTGCTCTGATGACTGTGATATGTCTCATTTCTCAGGAAGGGCAGTTGACATTGAAAACTACATTTTAAAACTGGTAAGAAAGCAAAGAATGAAAACCACCAAAAAACCAGATAATGGCCGGTCATCTACATTTTTTAATAAATGCTTCTGTGGCTCATTACTGTTCAGTCTCTGATGACTCCTGCTGTATTAATGCAGACATTAGAACGTGCAAAGAACTGTGGTATGGGGAAAAAATCCTTGCTCTTTCCCAGATTTTCTGACCTTGGGCAAATCTCTTAGATGTTTTAACCAAAGAACATACTTAGGAGAGCAATAGCTTCACTACAACATACCACCTGAAAAGCAGCCTGATGAGATGTCTCTGCTATTGCTGTCAACTTAAGTTAAGAAGATCCCATACAAAAATTTTTGGTAGTAAAAGAATTCAGGTTAGAGGCAAGATGCAAATTTGAATAATTTTTTACCTAAGGGAAGACAAGGTTTTTTTCAATGATAAGGTTCTTCATCTGTAAAATTAGTATAATTTTGTTTTTCTGTGAAGGCTAAGAAGATCAGCGTGAAACACTGTGGAACTATGATCCAGATGAGTCCTTCATCATCATCATCATGGCCAGGCTTTGCGAACGAAGATTTTGGAAGGGGTCTCCCCACGTTTTTTACAAGCACCTTGGTGGCTAAAAAGGCCAATACGAGATAGGCAAGTCCATTTGCAAAAGGCACAGCAGAAAGACTCCTCAGGTGGTAAATTCTGCAAGGCACGATTCTTTCTGAGTTGTCTTTTCCCCTCAAGAGTGATCCTGTGTGCGTTCTCAAAAGCATCAGCAGTGTTATAGATGGTGTGTCTCCAGACCTCCCAATTGGAGGCCAGAGTAGACCAGTTATGGTGATCAATATGGCCAAGGCTGAGATGTTGTTTCAGGGAGTCCTTGTATCTTCTCTTTGGGGCTCCTCTCTTGCGGCAGCCGGTGGCAAGTTCACTATAAAGCAAGATCTTAGGGAGGCGATGGTCCTTCATCCTTGAGACATGTCCTGCCCAACGCAACTGTGTTCTCAGCAACATGGCCTCAATGCTTGTGACTGCTGCTTGTTCTAGAACAGATGTATTGGTCATATAATCTGACCAGTGGATGTTTAAGATTGTGCGGAGGCAGCGTTGATGGAAGTGTTCTAGGAGACGCAGGTGGTGGCAGTAGATGACCCATGATTCAGATCTGTATAAGAGAGTAGACAGCACAATGGCTCTGTAAACACTGATCTTGGTACTTTTCTTCAAGTGTTTATTTCGCCAAACTCTTTTATGGAAGCTTTCCAAAGGCACTATATGCTGTTGCTAACCTGTTGTCTATCTCTCCGTCTATCTTACTGTCTGAGGAGATGAGGCTCCCTAGGTAATTAAACTGCTGGACTGATTTGAGCTCTGATTCACCAATGGTGATATGGGGATGATGGAAGACTTCCTGAGGTGCAGGTTGATAGAGAACTTCTGTCTTCTTTAAGCTGACTTCCAACACAAAGAGCTCAGCAGTGTCTGCAAAGCAGGATGTTAAACGCTGCAGAGATACTTCTGTGTGGGCGACAAGGGCAGCGTCATCAGCATAGAGCAGCTCTCGGACAAGATGGTTTAAGGTCTTCAGTTGCCTTAGGTTGAATAGGCTTCCATCAGTACGATATCGAATGCAGATACCGTCCTGACCATCGAGGTCTGCTGTGACCCTTTGGAGCATCATGCTGAAAAAGACTGTGAATAGGGTTGGTTCAAGAATGTAGCCTTGTTTCACACCATTGGTTATTAGAAAGGGCTCAGAAAGTGCATTGCCATATCTGACTTGGCTGTGCTGATCCTCATGGAGTGAGATGATCATTTTAAGGAACTTGGAGAGATGAGTCCTTAATACATATTTAAAACAAATTTTATTACAACTTATGTTGTCTGCTCACAGACCCATACAACACTAGTGATTCAATGGAACGAACAAACATTTCTACTTCCATTTAGCAATGTTTACTACTTGGCCTTAGTTTCAGCATGGTGATGCACTGGCTGGAAACAAACACTATTTTATTGTCTTTCAACAGTGAAAGATTTTTTTTTGGAATGAAAAGCTGAAAATTGCTGAATGTAAAACTACTTTTTTATTCTGAATTAAGAAAATTACTATGACTATTTTTGTATTTGTGTTTGAAGTCAGGCTTATAAATGCAAGCTTTCAGAAGCAAAACCAGAACTATCATAGCAGACATGAAGTTTCCTAAGGTAAACTTACTAACGGTATTTACATGCAAATGGTTGCATGACTTCCTTTCATTAGCATGCTGAAAATGGTTTTAATGCTCACCAAACTAGGCAAACACCACCCGTGTAAAAAGGGCTTCAGAGCACTCTCTACAGGCATGCCCGAGCCCTTAGTATGTTCCCAGAAAACTTTTCTGTAAAACTGTATTCCCTTCATTGAAGCTTATACACAAGCTTTCCCAGCCTTGATGTGTCTAGCTCTGTTTCACCACTTTTAACTATTGTGTCAGAAGGAACACATCTTTCTTTCTATAAGAATAGGAACTTGAGTTATCATGAACATATTTTTTTTTAACAAGCTTATCTAGAAGTAGATAATTCTGCTTACAAGAAATCAAATGCAACCTCTGATGGTCTGAGACTTTTAACTTCAAGCCACTGCTGATATCTAGTTCAGATCAGAATGGACAAAAGGGATGATAATTAGTCAACAATGTCACTATTACCAGCAGACATGCAAGCTTATTAAACACCCAGGCATATAAACATAAGACTGTACATTGTGATACAGTGGATGTAACACCATGGGAAAAGTTTCCCTTCCCCTGCTTTTTTGAATAGCTGTCAGTCATTTAAAAAAAAACCCACAAGGGCAGTTGTTAGAAAAATGCCATAAATCCTGAATGCAGATAATAGAGAAACCTCCATAAAAATAACTTGCATATTAAGATTGACAGTAAGTGGAATAAAAACGCTCACCCTCTGAGAGGATGCCAGAGTTCATCTTTCAAAAGTTTGGGAAAATTAAAAGTAAAAATGTTGCTGGAAGCAATCAGTTTAACAAGTCTGTTTTCAGATTCTTAAAACTGGAACTAAATAGGATGTAAAAGACTGTAAAGTCACCTAAAATCATTGGTGATTTTATATATATATATGGAAATGTCAGACTTCTATTTACTTTACTCCAGCTTGTCTGTTGAGTCTACATGAAGACTATTGGTATCATACAAACTTAGTTCCTTCTGAGAAAACCGTGAGATAGTGTGCACCATAATAGCAAGTCCCCCTTGTAACAGCCACTTAACATTGTCAAATATTATTCTTTATGCCTTCCTTTTCTTTCTCCTTTTTCATATTTAAAACAAAACAGTCCTCTCCCACTCAATCTGAAGTGATGTGTCAATGAAAGTGTATTAACATTATAGGTTAACAATCACTCAGGCAGGTCCTTGTGAAAACATTGAGGATTGGATCCTGTTATAACAGGTATTTAACACACAGAAAGAGTCAGATCAGGTAATATAACGTTTGAGCACCAAGGACATGGATCAGCTTGTGCAGTTGCTCAAGTATTATGGAGATGACAGCAGCATGAACAGAAAGCCTGAAGATGTTAATAGCTTGGTAGATTTTACTTTTCATATGCTCCTTTCTCTGTAGGCTGGAAAGATGCAGAAGCTCATCTTTCACTGCTGTCCCACTCCTCAAATCTTTATGTTAGCAGAAGTGACAAACCTCACCCACACATTCCTTAATATGGTTCATACCACTGAGCATTTTTTTGCATATCCTCCAAGTTTTCCACATCCCAAAAGGATATGTACCACTAGACTGTGATTTGTGAGATTATTTTATTATTCTTAAATGCTTGAAAAGTTAAACAACAGTCTGGTAATTTCATTGTACGTACAAATGGGGAATGAACTATTTTAGCAAATGAAAGTCTACCCAGGATGTTACAAATATTTTGTGCATTTGCAATTTGTTATCAGAGTGTAACTGGCTGCTTTTGACATTGGTATCCACAGCAGTAGGCCAAAGTACCAGGCAGCACAATCGAGAGCCTTCATCAGTCAGGTTTCAGAATAGCTTTGTGACAATTTACAATGTTTATGATTCTGGCAACTGTCTGTAATGCAAACTCTGTGGTCATCAGAATAAAATAATGCTCTTATACTAATATGATAAATCAAAACTACCATACAGAATTTATTACAAATATTGTGATGACCTTGGTTTAGCGTTATCTTAATGTACTCCACTGCAATAAGGCTCTGTACATTTGCAGTAATATACTGCAATTTTATACAGTTACATAAAAGCTTTATTGAAATAATACTGCACACCATTTTACGCATTTCTTAAAATAGCAGAGGCATAATGTAACCCAAAAATCATAGGCTATTTAATAATGCATGAGATGTTAAAATTATGCCACTTTTGTATTTTAAATTGTCTTTTTTTTCTTCATCTTAGTGTCTCAGATGTTCTCTTCTACACTGTGCTACTTCACCCTTCTTCACTGATCTTAATGCAAAGAAGGATCATTTTTCAACACTATTATGTTGTGTTTTTCCTACCAATCTGTAGTGCATTATAAAAAGCAGTTAAAGAATAAAGGACTTCCTTTTGCCCCTGCTTCCCAATTTTCTTTGCTTCATTTGCAAACATTGAGAAAAAGCTGAGGGACCAATATGTTTATCTTTTTGAATGCCATTTCAGACCTTATAAAATCAAGGGAAAGATTTAGGAATGGTGCTAATCTCATACATAATTTTATTGTCCTTTGGACACCCTTAGATGTCAAAAGCTATGATCACAAAAATTAAGGACTTTATCTGCCAGTCTAGGAATCTGTTTTTCAGTCAGAATAAAGATATTGCTGAAGTCAGTGTTCATGCAGTTTATCAGGAATGAATACCTCTGCCGCTTCAATTCCTGAAGTAGGAAGGTGCTGTCTTAAGTGCACAACACAATTCTGTTATGAGGGGGCCTTAAAGCAGTGCAATCCTGTTGCTAAGCAATATCAAGCAAACAAGATTAAAACAATTCTCTTTATCCTGTTTTCTTCTGTACCACACTTGTTCCTTTTCTGAAATATCCACAGGCATTTGTGACTAAGCCATACAAAGTTTATATCCAGTATGATAATCTATTTTTTTTTAATATGAAAAAGGCACTTTTATGAAATCCTTTCATAGAAGTACCAGTCACTGCAGAATATTTAAAATTATTAGACTGTTATTAAACCATAATAATATGCTTTTAAAAAGCTGTCAGGTTCAGATACCTTAAAAAATAGAGGAAACACTATTGTGTCAGAAGCAGATTTTATTTTCCAAATATCAGAGAATCAGAGAATGGCTGAGGTTGGAAGGGACCTCCAGAGGTCAGCTAGTCCAACCTCTCTGCTTAGTGTCACCTACAGCCAGCTGCCCAGGACTGTGTCCAGACAATTTTTTAGTATCTCCAGGAATGGAGACTCCACAAGCTCCCTGGACAACGTGTACCAGCATACCTTTAGCTAATAATGTAGTACGAAGCAAATTATATCTTCAGAATATATTTTATTGTTCATTGCACTCCTTATCAAAATAATCATAAGGAAAAATCAAGAAATGCAGACACTGGCAACCTGACAATCACTTTAATTTCAAGAGGTGTAGCTATTAATAATTACAGTAGTCAGTCGAATAGAAGTTGCTTACGTAGGTGAAATAACATTAGAACAGTCCAAATGGACAGTGAAGGATATTCTCTGCATTTTGAGCATTTTCAATGCTGGAAATGCTTACTTGTCAGCTGGCTAACTGGTATTCATAACAAAAATTTTCAGACTTGCTGTGCCTTGCAAACAAATGCCAAGTAAGATATATTTTTCAGAAACCGTAATACCACCCAGTAATTGAACTGCATGCTTGTAATTTCAGAATGTTCCATTATTCCATCATTTTATGTTTGTAAAACAGTTCAAATTATAATATTTCATATGCTATTAGAAGATTTAAAGAATATTCATAAATATATACCTAACTCTTGAAAGATTGCACAGATCACAGATGACTCTAATGACTGCAAAGAATTAAAAGAAATTCTTTAGATGAGACAAATGCTGCTGAATAAAGATGCAGGATCAAAAGAACTGGACAATGCCCAGGAGAGTATACGGCACATAGACTTACAAAGGGAGAAAGTCTTTAAGGTCAGGAAAATATAGTCTATTTATTCTCCCTTTTTAATTACAAATATAAATTTAAACACTTTTAATGGTGTGTTTCCTTTTAAAAGCATTTTCAGTTTAGCTCAGCTACAGGCTATAAAAGGCACTAGATGGCAGCAAAAAGTAAGCAAACAAATCCATAACGTTAAGGTGCACAGTGTGATGTGGTACAGACAGCCTGCATGATTTCAGCAGGGAATGAAGGTGAAAGGAAAGAAATTCCTTCCTTCTTTTGTTTAGGTGCTTTCCATTAAGTAGTACAGTGCCTCAGCCAGTTGTCCATTGCGCTATTTATTGATGTATGGTAAAGCACAATGGCCTTTAAAGGAGAATGAAATGCAGAGTCACTTCATGGTTCAGTGCAAAGAAAGCAAGTAACAAACCCAACAGTGATCATAGGTGCACAAAAGACTATGCCATCTCAACACTTTAGGTCAAAACAATATTCCGTCCTTATACATAGGAAAATACTGAGAACATATGCCAAGAAAGGGCTCTATTTTTCAAATTAGTTGTACTGCTGCCTCCTCTTCAATATATTTGTGTTTCTATAATTAGGATTGGAAAATGCAGTCATGCAGAAGATTCTCAGATTATTTATGGATTGACCAGTATAATCTGATTAAAAGTGGATCTCTTCCCTTAAAAAAACCCACCAAAACCCCCAAAACTACATAAAACTGTACTACTTAAATCTTATCTAAAATGGTTGCCAGAATATTAGGTACAATACAGAGGGAGAGCTCTAATGACATTATACTCTGAAAAACATTTGGAAGCTGTTGTATAGTACTTTTAAAGCTAATTACATACATCTAACTCTTTGCTTGTCCATGCAAGAGACACAAAAAGTTACGAGTAACTAAGAAAAGATTAAAATAATTCTTGCTATCTCACAAGAAGGAATCTCTAACAAATGTTGCTCTATTAAAGGAAGTGGGGAACCTGCAAATAGAGTAAAGGATAAGAGGGAAGCAATACAAATGCAAACATGTAAAGCAAAGAACTTGCTACTTATAAAGCTTTTTGTATTTTCTCTCTTCATGTCTTCCCTTCTATGGTGGTACTACAGACAATGAACCATCTTCAGTAGCTCATAGTTTATATTCCAACATGATCTCCTATATACCCTTCTCCCACAGGAATTGCTTTCTTTAGGAGTGGAGGAATAGGGAAAACGAAAATAAAACAGAAGGCTCTGTATAAAGATATGAGAATGATTTATTGAATTTAAGTTGTTAAAGTATATACTGTAGCAGGCATTAAATAATCTATTGAATAATTCAGGATCAGACATGATAGAGCTTTGTTTCAAATTTGTATTATTTGACAAATTCATTATGTGTAAAAACACAACTATGTCAAAATGGTCTCTCTTGATCATCATATAAAATCTCAATCTATAGAATGTAAATTAAAACTACAGAGATTGATGATTATTGTGTCAAAAAGTAACAACACTTTAAGAAAGAAATTTCAATCCAAGTGTATGTGTAAATTGATAACTGATCTGAAACATAATCTTTAATTTTAAGAACATCAATTTGAAACTCCCATTGGGCTAATGAAGGTAGCCTTTCATATCCAAAGAGGAATTTAACCTGTATTTATTTTATTGCAGTCAAAAGCATTTTTTTGCCAAAATATTCCCACCTATAATACTGTGGTTATCCATTTTTGTTCTCAGAAAGGCTGATAAAACTTTCCTGTGATATGGTAAATGTCCTAATCTGAACAAAATCCGATTGCTTTTGTGTCATGGGTTGAGGTGTCTGGGTTTTTCCAGGGGGAGGGCTACATATGGTGGCTTCAGTTAGAAGCTGCTAGAAGTCTCCTCACCCAATGAAACCAATGACAGCTGGCTACAGGAGTGACATCCTGCTCCTGGCCAAGGAAGCCTCTGTGATAACTTATTTAAGAACAAGCTGTTGCGCAGAAGAATTTCTCCAGCCAGAGTAGAGCTGAACGAAGCCCCCGGGCGGCCCCGCTGCCTCCCTGCCCCAGGGCAGAGGGGGAAGGCAGCGACAGCCCGGCCCGGACCTCTTGGCACCTAGCCTGGAGCAGGCACTGGTGGCCCCTGCGAAGGGGTGACCAGAGCCAGGGCTGGGGCCGGGGCTGGGGTGTTTTGCCCCAAGGAGAGTGGCCCTGCAGCCCCTGGGCCCACCCCGTGAGCAGCCCATGCTGGAGCCTGTCCTGTCAGAGGAGCTGAACAGCACTGACAGCGCCAAAGACCCCAAGGTGAACTGCAAGGGGTGAGGGGAAGTGCCCCGTGGGCTAGGCCAGGGTGGCAGAGTGGCCCCTGCTGGCGGGCACTGCCCTCCCCTCCACTCCCCAGCCGAGTCGAGACAGGCAGGGGCTGGGGCAGCCCTCTGCAGTGTAGCCAAGCCCATGCCGGAGCAGATGGATGCATGGAAGAAGGCCATTACCCCCCGTGGAAGGCCCAGGATGGAGCGGAGTCCTTCAGGAGACTTGTAGCCCACGGAGAGGAAAATCCATGCCAGAGCAGGATATTCCCAGGTAGGACTCATGGCCCTGTGAGGGATCTACATCGGTACAGCTCACCCTATGAAGGACTGCATCCTGTGAAGGATGGAGAAATGACTCTTGGGACAGTAGACATGGAAGAACTACTGCCTGAGGGGTGGACCCACGTTGGAGAGGTCCGTCAAGGACTGTTACTTGTGGGAGGGACCTCGTGGAGCAGGGGAAGGACTCAAGAGTTATGTCCCTCCCTGTAACCCATGGTGAGGACCATGGTGAAACAGGCTGTCCCCCTGTAGCCCATGGAAGAGTGACCTATGGGACAGAAGATTTGGAAGACCTGTTGCCCGAGGGGGTGGACTTGTCTCCTTGCCCCACTGCAGGAGGGAGAACATGGAAGGAAGGAGGGGTGGGTGGGAAATGTGTTTAAGACTGTTTTATTTCTCACTCTTTAGATCTTATCCTGTTAGTAATAAATTTTAGTATTAATGCCCCGTTGACTTTGTTCTGCCTGTGTTACCTCTCCCAGCTCAGAGTGACTTTAGTAGGTGCCTAGAATCTGGCCAAGGTCAACTCACAACATTCCTGTTTCCATGCATGTGGATATAGACCCATGTTTTCTGTTCCTACTCTGAAGTTTGAATACCTCATGCCATGTACAGAGTTTGCCCTTCTCTATTGCCCTTTCCCTCTGTTTTCCCAGCAAGAGTTTCTTGATAATGTAATTTTTACTGAATTCACCTAGTTGAAAGGATATTTCTACTGAAATAAGTACGCATACAAACACACATTCATATTATTGCTAAATGGCTTTTAATTAAGGTTAATTTTCATGAATTTTGTGCAGTACAAACTAGCATTATTTATTTTTTCATTCTGGAAATCTAGTTTTTCAGTGAAGGCTGAAACATGAAATTTTTTACAGGGAGATCCATGTGAAGTTCTCCTGTTTTGAAATGGTTGTTATGTCTATTTGGATGAAGATTACCTTTTCTACCAAAGGTTGCCATGAATTCAGGATCACTAAACACAGCAGATGATGGTAAAGAAATTATTTGTGGACTTTTGCAAAAAAAAATTTTCTACAGATGCTGCTAAAATGAAGAGAATCACATCCAGTCAGAAAAAAAAAAAAACAAAACACCAACCTTTACTATCACCTCTGAAGGGAAATAACTCTTCAAATATAGTCAAGAGAGAAAAGATTTCAGCAAGTTTTATCTATTTAAGAGTTTTTGCCATAGTTGGAAAAAGTGTTCTGATACAAAATATGTCACCTCTTGAAGGACCCATTTTAAAATTACTTTAATTAGTCAATATACTTTAACAAAAAAAAAGAAATAAATCTACTTTTAAAAAATCAAGGTAGGGATATAACGTTGGTCATACATTGTATTCTGACTGTATTCTGTATAATAAAGCCATTAAATGCCTTACTAATGTGTGAATGGTATAAGCTATGGAACACCAAACCACAGTTTCTGAAGTTAATAAATCAAATTGAAAAACATCCTTAAAGGATCCATTTCTGTACCTCTGAAGGACAAGTTTCTTTAGGAAGAGAAACAATAGTAGCTTAATGAGAACTGAACATTTTATTAGGAAATGATAATTTATTTGGGTGTGCAAGCAGAACTTCAGAAATTCATCTTCTATTCCAACTACTCCTGTGTAAATATGGCATATGAATTTTTGGATTTAGCAAATTTCTAAAAGTTTAGTGACTGAAGGAAAGTAAGACTCATGTCTAAGGTCTCATCTGAAAGAGAATTGTTGTGTTCCTTAACATCAGACTAAGATATTTAACCAGAAGTGATTTGAGTGGATGAGTCACAGAATCATGGAATCACAGAATATGCTGAGCTGGAAGAGACTCACAAGGATCACTGAGTCCACCCCTTAGCCCTGCACAGGACCATCCCCAAGAGTCACAACACGTGCCCGAGAGTATAATCCAAACACTTCTTGAATTCTATCAGGCTTGGTGCTGTGACCACTTCCCTGGGGAGCCTGTTCCATTGTCAAACCACCCTTTGGGTGAAAAACCTTACCCTAATATCCAATCTAAACCTCTTCTGACACAACTTCAGGCCATTCCCTCAGGTTCTGTCACTGGTCACCACAGAGAAGAGATCAGTGCCTGCCTCTCCACTTTCCCTCACAGGGAAGTTGTAGACTGCAATGAGGTCTCCCCTCAGTCTCCTCCAGGATGAACAGACCAAGTGACCTCAGCCACTCCTCATACGGCTTCCCCTCAAGGCCTTTCATCATCTTCGTTGCCCTCCTTTGGACACTCTCTAACAGCTTAATATCTTTCTTATATTGCAGCGCCCAAAACTGCACACAATATTCAAGGTGAGGTCACACCAGTGCAGAGCACAGCAGGACAATGCCCTCCCTCGACTGGCTGGTGATGCTGTTCCTTGCTGAGTCAACAACAGTGATTCTTTGCCACGTGGGTCTTCTGCAGAGGTTTCATATTTGAGGACTGAACCAGCATCACATAGCTCAAGAATTTTAACAGTTTCACTGCAAAATACAATATACCTGCAGAATACCCGCACCTCTCATACTATCCTACAACTTTTCTTTCTGAAAAGCAATTATTTATCTGTTCCTCTGCTTCCCCTTTCAGGACATGTAGAGCTTGTGGAGATCCTTTATTGATATAGTACCACAAACCACAAGGTCTGCTCAGGCAAGCACATTTATATATGCAGCTTAAAAATGTTATGTCAAATTTTTGCCCATATTTCAGAGGCTTCCTTGGAAGGGAAGTATATAAACCTGAATTGAAGAAAATTTATCTTTCTAATATAAAAAATAAATTGAAAGGATGTTGTTAGGAATGATTTTATAATCATCCTTGAGGCAGAAACCATTTAGAGCAAAACTAATAGCATGTAGGTTTCATACAAACTCTAGAAAACCTTAAAAACATTTATGATTGTTGTAGCATAAGTCCAATTTATATTGAGCTAAAGCATGACTTGGAATTACCAAGTGAGCACATAACTTGAGCAGGTCAGAACAGGATCAGTGTCATACCTTTGGGTATGTCAGATGTAATGTGTACTAATGTATTATTTAAAAGATTTTAATGAAAACTGAATCAGATGAAGTGAACTGTTTCTAATCTGATTTTCACTGTATCAGGCTAAGCTGTACTCTGTGATAATAAAGTCCAAGAAATCTAAAGAAAAATAAATAAGCAATGATCAGTGGAATGTAAAAACTTCAGTCTCCAGGGCCAAGACTCAACTTTCCATTATTTGAGTCCCATCTTGTCAAAAGACTTATACTTTCAAGACAAATTAGCCATTGATAAAAAAATACCACTTTTCTCCACTGAGAACTGTCAAAAATTACAACCCTTAGTTAGAATTTCTCAAGTGATATACACATTATTAGTTTCTTCTCACCATTGAATACTCCCTCAAAACTGGCACTTCTCATCTGTAATTAACAAGCAGAATGCAAGGTAAAGTGCCACAAGTCTCAGTGGTGCAAGTAACGAAGTGAAATTTTGTCCACAGCCTCCAAGTCCTTTGAGAGGAATAAAAAAGCTCTACTATATAACCCTCTCCAGACCATCTCAGACCTTAATCCTACTTCTCCCCTACAACACAGTCCTCTGGGGCTCTGGAAGATCATGAATTAATAACAGTGATTTATTTTTGTAGTAGCCAGTTGATTCAGAAAACTGCATCAATCAAAATCTTTTTTTTTTCTTATGGTCTATTAGTGGTTCCACAGACATTTCAAACAAGCTGCTATGAAATAAAAATAGCTTCAAGAATGCAATTACAGCATGCAGGGACTAATAAACATCTACATAATAAAAAAATTTATGTTTGCAAGCTTGGGTTAATATTTCTTCAATTTCAGCCAAAATATAGATTTTGACTTTACTTGACCTAGTGACTTCACAGTATGAGCAACTCAGAAAGATTTTGCTTGAACTGATTGCTGACCTTGACCTTTCTTGCTAATGTAGTAAAGACGAGGTAAGAGTGAATACCATAGGTACTTCCCACTCTTAATACTTTGTCTAGTCTTAGGAACTGTATTCAGACTGTTCCTAAATTATGAAGGAAACAAAATCTTCTCGCAGTTTCTCAAGGGTTTCAGTCTATATTTTACACTAATTAATCATAATTTGTCTCCAAACTTTGCTTCTTATCTATTATGTTGGCTTGTCATATTTCAGCATCTTCTCCCATCAGCCTCAGAGAGGCTGATTCAGACCTTCATGTTTTAGCACTATGGTCTTTTAAATGCTGCAGCTTGTAATATTCTGTTCCAATTATTTTTATGCAAATGCATATGACAACAACCACGTCTATCTTACTGCTCACTAATTAGATTCTAAGTTTTTAAAGGCATTTTCAACCTTTTTAACTTTACACCATTCTTGAAAAAATATTATTTCTGTAACATTGCTCTTCTTCGAGCATTGCAGCCTGGTCTTTCTAATAGTTTCCAGGTAATTCCTCCTTGACACATTTCTGCTATATGATATGTCTTTCCCTCTGGGCTTCTTTAAGGAAAAAATATTCTCCACAAGAAGCTCAGGAAGACATTTACTGCGTAGCTACAACTGCCAAAAAATTACTATTCTTATCATATTGTTGCTTCTATGGAAAGGGTATGGCACTTTTTTTGTATAAACTCAGACATGCCAGTTAAAACTTGAATGTCCAACTTCATTTTTATTTTATTATTTTTTTTTATTTTATTCTTCTTGGGTCCTAAGCTAAAGTTTGACCTTGTTCTACATATTTATAGATGCATACCAAAGGCAGTACCATGAATTCTTGATGACTATGTTAAAAAAAAAATCATTAACATTTCACAACAATGGCAGCAATTATTTAACCTTATATCTATCGTATCCATAGCTTCAAGAATACTTTATGAGATTTAAGAATAGTATTTGGTACATAAAAGTCAAGGAGGTGACCAAGGCAGCCAGCACAGCTTTACTAAGGGCAAATAACGCCTGACCAGTTGGGTGGCTTTATATGACAGGGTGACGGCAATGGTCGACAAGGTAGAACTGACAGATATCATCTATCTAGACTTCTGTAAGGCCTTTGATACAGTCCTTATCTCTAAATTAGAGACACATGGAGATGATGGACAGTGGATAAGGTGGCTGGACAGGTGCAGACAGTGTTGTGGTCAATTGCTCTACATCTTGGTGGAGAGCAGTGAAGAGTTGTGTCCTTGAAGGTTCTGTCTTGGGACCAATGCCCTTCCAACCTTAACCATTGGATGATCCTGTGATTTCCAAACTATAAATTTTCATTTGCATGCAGAATTTCAAGTTAAGAGTCCAGCTTCAGAAAACTGATTTCTGAAATATGCCAACATATTTGTGTGCCTTGGAGAGGTACTACATGTGTACTTGGACCAAAACTATCTGAAAACAAGTCAGACATCCTGTGTGACAATTAGCTTGGGTTTTGATAGAGAAAGGGAACAAACCACTGAAGAAATGTCAGTATGTACTAGTGAAAATAAACAAAACAATAATTACTCCAAATTTTATTGTTGTCATAAACTTAATCTATTCCATTAAGATACAAATATTAAATATCAGTCAGCAATGTAGCAATAAATTCTTCCAACTATATGGAAATGACAAGTTATTTCACCATTATCAACTGTGAAAACTTAAGTGCAAAACAAAAAATCCATGAAGGTAAAATTAGGTTTTACTCAACAAAACCGTAAGGTTTAGCAATGAAGACAGAGCAATGACTCTGCGATATGTTAAGAAATGTAATTGAGAGCACTTTGTCGGGCCACAAATTTACCCAACTTTCAGCACTATTAACTCAGCATGACCACTTAGCACTTTTAAGGAGAAGAACAGACATTTGTCAGAACGTTTTAAAATATACAAAGATGACAAAAGAAAGGACTTCAGAAAAAATTAAGAAAAAATTATTCTCTTCAGTTATACACTGAAATCCAAAGCTCTCCTACAGTTATGAGATGGAACACTTGCTAGTTTTAATTTATGAACCAGAAGAGTAAGAGTCAGTAACTATCAAACACAACACTATTAGTGTGGTTCTGACACTCATTCTTCAGCACAAAATGAGAAACTTTCTTCAGAACATACTTTGAAATGGGCAAGAAAGAAGAAATTGTGGCTGGAGAGGTGAGCCATATGGAGGTAGGGCAGCACTTTTCTGGGACAAAGGTCCTTGTTTTGGCTACTGGAGATACGCACAGCACAGTACAGCACAAGCATAGGAATGAGGTCAAATAGTGGACGAGTAGAGGGGGGATGATACTGCCAAAGACCCCTGAAGCCCTCTGACCCATTTCCAGAAAGGTCTGGAAGGATGGACTGTGCATGCTAACTCAATTGCATGGAAAGCAAGAAACTGAGATGCAGCGTGGGTAAAATTTATTTATAAAAAGGTACCCCACAAAGCTCAGGTGGCACCCCCCAGGACCCTGGATACCCTGGTGAACAAATTGACGCTGGAACCAGGACTGGTGATCTCCTTTACTCTCTTTCTCTCTATCTTCCTTCTTTTCTTTTATTCTTTTATTTCTCTTACTACTAGAAGATAAGGGACTAACTTATACCAATTTCCATGCCAAATGTATAATTTACTAATAAAACTTTGCAAGTTTATTTTTTGCACCCTTTGATATTTGTCATTCCTTTTCAACAGTGAGCATCTATGAATCTTGAGTGCTCCCTTCCTCTTAAGAGTGGAATGCCACAGATATGTAGATTAGAAGAGTACTTAATTTCAAATCAGCTATTATCCATATTTCACACTATATGAAACAATACCTGACCACACACACTTGATAGCTTTCTTCATATTCTACATGAAAGATAATTAAAAATGATTGTCAGAAAGGAGGAAAAACAACAAGGCAGATACATTCTTTCTCAGCAGACACAAACCCTCAGCTTTCAAATGCAATGCTGAATTGCAATGCAAATGCAATTACTGAAGAAAGTCTGAAAGAGGAATTAAATATAATGTGTTAAATATAAGGTTAAACTGTGGCCTATATCAACTGCCTTTCCTGCTCCATCTCAGGAAAGACAGAGGTACATTAATGAGTTCCATTGACTGCAAATATTACCAGTCAATATTTTTTTTGCTGCTATAGTGGCAGAAAGCACAAATTATGTTGGAACAGTTAAAAGGACTGGAGGTATTTTAAGGGATATGCTACAGCTAAAGCAATAATAATAATAATAATAATAATAATAATAATAATAATAATAATAATAATAATAATAATAATAAACTAACAAAAACCTCCACCAAATCTAGCAAAAAAGCCCCTAACAACAAGGGAAGGTAAATTGCTGTCCTACTTTTCTAGTCTCTGGCTTTCACATACTTCATTATCAGTCAAATTGGCTAAGAGTCTCAACCCCTCTGTGTCAGTACCATCCCTGTTGGAGGCAACACCACCGCAGGACAATCAGTACTACAGAATGTGTAAGCATGATTCAGTTGTTTCTCTTCACAGCTCAGTACCTTAATACAAATCCACCTGGCTCACATTAAAACACCAAATCGGGTGAAGAGATGCAGGCATACATTCCTTCATCCAACAGTGAAGTGGAGCAGACAAGTTGTACAGGCACTGCCAGCATTATCTGTCAGAGCTCTGAATGAGTTCATCTAGAACTGAAAATTTATACTGGACAAGGGCAAATTTATGTGAAACCTTTCTTTTTTAACTCTATGTATGCATCTAATTCAGAAAACAAAAGCGACAGGTACCTGAAATAGTCAAATAATATTCATGCAAGTGTATTTGCCTACAGTTTGGCTTTCAAATGTTAAATTATCATTTTCTGCAGGCCTTCTGCTGCTATATATACATTATTTGATATGTCAGAGTATTTTCCTCCGGTCCTTCTTGTTGTAACTTATTGGATTGTTAAGCTATATGTGATGATATGATACAGAATTTCTTTTTGAAAATCTGCTTTAAAATTATTTTTAAGCAATGGACTCTAATGATTAGACTTGTGTATAAAAATCAACCCTGTACATACTCATTTTTGTGCACTATAAACAATTTTTGCATTTCCTCTATTGATTTTAAAGTGTAACTATTTTTTTATTGTTTTTCAATAATTCTCCAATCACCAAGATATAACTTCAAAACTGAATCAAATGTTATCAAGATGCCTTGTTTCCAGTGTTTTGTATGGTGCATATGACCTGCTAAGACACTGATTCACTACATCATCATCAGAAGCAGTGGCAATTCTCACTAACTTCAGTGATCTGAAAGTTACATCTCTAGACCAGGCTCATTATCCATGCATGCTGGACAGTCAGATAGGCAGAAAAGTACTTCCAGAGAAGGATTTAGAAGCATAGAATCATAGAATAGCCTAGGTTGGAGGGAACCTTAAAGTTCGTTGAGTTCCAGCCCCCCACCATGGCCAGGGACACCTTTCACTAGTTCGGGTTTCTCAGACATCCATCCATCCTGTCCTTGAACACTTCCAGTGATGGGACATCCACAACTTCTCTGGGCAACGTGTTCCAGTGCCTCACCACTCTCACAGTAAAGATTTTTTTCCCAATATCTAATCTAAACTGACTCTCCTTCAGATTAAGACCATTTCTCCTTTTCCTAATCACTACATACTCCTGTAATAAGTCTGTCTCCATCTTTCTTGTAGGCTCCCTCCAAATTTATCAAGTACTAAACCATATGGCTAGCAAAGGTGATATGTTCTGCCAAAAGTACCACCAAGCCCGCACTGACTAGGGAGGGAGCATATACACAGCTTAGATCAGAAAACTCACTTGCTGGGGGGCTATATTAGTATGGTAAATCCCATCCTTTTGTCTCACCTGAAGGTTTAAGAAAACAACCATTGTCTGAAATTCAAAATTTGACATCCTGGATAGGCTAGTAATGCTAGCTAGTCTTGTACTGATTTTGAATTTTTTTTTTATTTTATTTATTCTTTATAATTTTTAAACTCAGAGATTTTAAAACTTATTTGCAAAAGTTTAAAGTACAAATTTTAATGATTAAGTAGACCACCTAAGAAAGTGTGCATGTGTCGATTTACTAAATCAGCTGCTACTTAATTCTGGTAAATATAGCAAATTAAATGAAGGTACAACACAGACCAAAAACTTGACATTTTAATAGCTTCAAATATCTTTAATAATATGACATTCAATATTGTTCAAATTTGTGTTTTGATAAATTATGACATATAAAATACATTATAGGAGCTGTTTCATGTCTCTGTCAGACATAAAGTCAAAGGAAAACACTTGAAATTTCTCACATCTGTCCTGTTTTGGTTGACATCAATAAATTCCCAATAAGAAAGGATTCTTTATATTTTAGCAATGTTCTATTCCAGACCATTAAAACTAAAAGTTTTATTGACCACCCCTGAATGTTTTAGAAGAATATAGCCTAGATACAACTGGAATGCAAGCGAATTCTTACAGCAAGCTTCCTTTCCTTGACCTCACAAGAAACCAAACCATATATTCTACATTGTTACTGATTGTTTCCATAGTCTGAGCCAATTCATTGCTGACGTGAGCAGGTGCCACTCCACTGAGGTGAATGCTGTTCTATCAACAGTGAATGCGGCTCTAGGTGTCATAATAGCCAAAATACTTAATTTAAAACCAATGGCAAAGAACAGCTATGAAATGCAATGAAAACTTTCCAGCTTCAAGATAAGGAAGTTAAGGTGTAATGTAGTCACAAGGATTGCGTGGTTCCAGCACAGGTTTGGGAAAGTGGAAAATACATATCTTACCAAGAACAAAACCTGAACAATTTAGTTGGGAAAATGACTGCATTTAGGCTAGGAGAGTGGATATTGGCAGTGGGGAAAATAATAGTCCCTTGATATTTTAGTATTAAAATGTGAAGTATTAAACATTAAAGAGGAAAAAACCAAACAGCATAAGCAGAGCATAAAACCTGATGTAATTTAAGTAATTAAAAATATGGTAGAAATTCCATTTAAATAATTTGATATCCTTTATGATAATGTCACCTGCCTAGTGTATGAAGGGAAGGTAGTGGATGTAATTTAACTGGATTTTAGTAAGGCTTTCGATACTGTCCCTGACAGCATCCTGGCTGGTGACCAGTCACCAACAGTGTTTCTCAGAATTCAACTATAGGACCAATCCTGTTAGATGTATTTTTTAATAATTTGGATGTAGTAGTTGAATAATGATACCAAACTGGAAGGTGCTGTTGACTTTTTTTGAGGGACAAGAGGCCTTGTAGAGGGATCTAGATAGATCAGAGCATTTGGCTGTGATTAATGCCAGATTGAAATGCACTAGTTGAAATACCAGATTCTTCACTTGGGACACAGTAATGCTGGGCACAAGCACAGAGTGGGAGAAAGAGATCTGTGGGTGCTGGTCAGCAGCAGGCTCAGCATGAGTCAGCAGTGTGTGCTTGGGCAGCCAGGAGGGCAAACCTGGTGTGCATCGAACATGAGATAACCAACCAGTCAGGAGAGGTGACTATCCTGCTATATTCAGTATTGATGGAGCCTCAATTGAAGAACTATGTGCAGTTCTTGGCCCCACTTTTTAGGAAGGATGTGAAGGTCCTTGAACATGTTCGGAGGAGGGCAACAAAGCTGATGAAAAGGTTGGAAGGAATGTCTTGTGAGAAGAGGCTGAGGACTTTGGGTTTGTCTAGTTTAGAGGAAAGGAGATAACACAGAATGATAACATAGGGGCATGAATGTGTAACAGTGTGTGTGATGAGATACCTCAAACCATCTCAGTAGTTGTCAAAACCTCATAATATTAGGGAGAAATTCTACAACTCCATCAGCCAGACAAAGCAGTAACTAGGGAATTACAAAGAGACTTTTGAAACAGAGTAGTCAGCTTGAAATGCAGTGCAGAAGCACAGAAATTTGTAAAAGGTGCTGTGACAGGTGGGGTCAGGAGTAGTGACCATGGCTGGGCACCGCGACACATAACTAGGTGGTATTGGCAACCCTGCCTAGCTGAGGTCCAGCAATTCCCTATGGGACACAAGAGAAGCCTGCACCCAGGTAAGGACCAACAGTGCATGGATGGCAAAGGAGAACCCGTTCTCAGGATGGACTTGGGGCTATGTGGGGTGTTTGCCTAGGCTGATGTCTCAGTAGGCTGCCAGCAGCAGGGGTGGACACTCAGCATCACATCGCCACAGAAGAATGTTTGCAAAATCCACACTACCTGTGAGGGGCTGGATATGCACACTGTGTGTGTGTGTGTGTGTGCATGTGTGCGTGTGTGTGTGTATAGATAAGTTACAGAAAGTTGCTTGGAAATTTGTAGCTGTTTATTAACATTCTGCAGTGTCTGATATTGTGATTTATCTGTGGAATAGCTGATACAGATCCTGAATGCTTAGTTTACCTTATTGTCGCGTCATTAATAAATCAATAATTACACATCATTTAGAAAACAATAAATACTTTGACCTCGATTTAAACCATATCAACTAAGCAGCTTTCCCCTGTGACAAATGTCTGTAAAAAATTCAAGACAGGAAAAGAACTGCCAGCTAGGGTTGCATTTAGTTTCTTATACTACATAATTCTGAACATGCACAAACTGTTATGCTTATGCATCTAGGAAAATCTATAAGTCAAAATGAAAGTAGGACATAATTTTACACATCACTTGGAGTAAGGAAGTGCTTGAAAGAAAGCAATCTGAATTACTGTCTGAGGCAACCTAAAGTTTGTCTAAATTGAGAAAATGGATGGAGACAGAAAAAAGTTGCAAATGTGGACATCCAAACAATTATTCATATTGCACTGTGGCAAATTTGTTTCCAGCTGTATCAAACACAGATGAAAGCACTTAATGGGAGAAAATCTTTGAAGCATTCAGGTGTCTAAAACCAGATTCAAAGGTTCACAGTAATGTTCTCTGTAGAATAAAGGAGAGCCCTAAATTAGACTCCCACTGTTCAGACAGAAGTAGTTGATTATTACTTAAGATTTTTGTTCTCTGAAAACAATCAAGCCACATTCCTTTTTTTTTCTTGAAAAAGAATTGTAGTCAAACCAGAAAGCATAAGGTAAACATAATAATGTTTACCAGTAGCTATGGTGACTGCTTGTAGAAAAAGGTAAAACATTTACAGAGGAAAGAAAAAGCCCTCACCATCTCTTCTGTAGAATAAAACGAAGTCAAATAAACTCAGTTAATTCGTTTATATATGTTTCTTTACGCAAGCAAGCAGAGTGGGAAGGGAACTAACTTCCTACAGTTCAATGCATTAATTGGAAAATTGTTCTAGGAAGAGTGTTGTAACAGTTCAGGAATGTTATGTGATTTCATTATATCATCTTTCTGTGCTAAAGATCACTGTAATAGCTGAAAGCTTTATAATAATTAACTCCTTCCAGAAAGATGGAAGATAGTGAGGAGGGAAAATGTTAATAATTCATGCAATAGTCAGGATTATTGACACACTATCATTATAAATAATTGAACCAAGTCTCCTCTCTGTAACATATCCTTGAGATGCTGGATTCTTGTACATATTGATGTGGTTCTGGGACATAATATTGATTTAATCATCATCGCTAAATTATTAAGTCAGATTGGGAAAGCAGGCTGGATTTATGCTCCTCTGCATGTTCATTCTGAAATAGGGAGATCTGAGAGTGTTTATTTTCAGCTTCTCTCTTTATTTGAACTGCATTTATTCAGAAGCCATTTTTAAGCTGGAGTATAAAAATGCTGGACTGCTTAGTCATGAGCTAGTACGTATTCAGGTAACAGTGGGCTCTAAGGAACACATCAAAGCATTGTATTTTGGCAACATTAAATACATATTAATGCCTAAAATATTGAAAGACAAAAGTGATAGAATGACTTTACATTAGTTTACAGCTCACAGTTTATCCCTGCTGTTATTCATCAGCCTGCATGGATCCCCATTAATCACTCTCTGGAAAGGGTTGCAATGTCATCTCATGATGAAAGGATTTTTTTTCAAAGGATGAATTCTCAGACTTCTCAGCAACATATACATTTATGCATGACTGCTATCGCTTGAGGTAGAACAGGTTTTGCCCTTTTTTTTTGTTCCAGAAGTGGGAGGCAAGTGGATTTCTCTTTTCCCCAGTTTTACTTTATGTTGAAATCCACTGGTGTGACATACATACTGCTAGCAGCAAGACACTGACACCATGGCAATTTCTGTCCTACAGAGCCATTCACCTAGCAGTCTGAAATTACTCAAATAGTGCTTTATTGCTCAGTTTTCTGTCTCTTTTTGTACTGCCTTGTCTTTCCCCTTCTATCTGGCTACATTTCTCTGAAAAGAATAATTAAAGCAAAGCTGGACAGATTTTTAATCAACAGGACTGCAGTGGTTTTTTTGGTATACCATTCTATCCCCAGTCTTCTATCCATAGAAACCACTTAAAAAGTTCAAGACATTTTTATGCATGTTTCTGCCTGCAGGTCCTTCATTGATTTCTAAGGATGATCAAGCCAAGTATGACAATGAAACAAGCACCTTAAGAACTTCTATTAGGTTCCAAAATAAGACACTGTTTCTCAGATTTCCCTCCTGTTGTTTTTTGTTCAGTTCTATAACGCAGATCAATACAATCCAAAGTTATTCAGGGTGAACAAAAGTTGTTGAATGTATCCAGCTGTGGACTTGATTAGATTTTCAATTCACTATTATAAATCAGAGTAACTTCACATAAGGCAAGGAAATATCAGCACTCTAAAATGGTGTCATCTGAGATGTAAAACCAGAAACAAGCTCCATTCCCCCTGTTTTTTCACTGGCAGTGTTAAATCTGAATCCTGCATCAGAGAATAAAACTCCTTTACACCTAAACACTGAATTGTACAATTACTAATTATTAATGATTATAGTATTCAGGCGGAGAGGAATATGCCCCTAATATCTGCTGTCAAGAAAGATAATTGGAGATGCTGACTGAAAAAATGTGTAATTCAGCTTCTGTGACTCAGACTTCAGTGCATAATTCCAGTCTGAAGAAAGGTAAGTTTTTTTAAGAAATGTTGGTTACAGGCATAAGTTAGCTCAAACAAAAGGCAGTTCTGATGGATGGCTGAAATACGTTGATTTTATTTTTTTAATACAATAATGTGTTCCTGTGGTTTTTTCCTTATGCTTATTTTGCTTTTGAAAATGGAAAAAAACCCAAAACTTCCTAAGCTTAATTTCTGTATTATAAATGCAAGAAAAAAAAGTCTGTTTTCTGTACTGTGAATGAAAATAAGGTAGTAATGTCATGCAGACTCTTGCCTACATGCTTACACATTTCACTGCGCAAGGATACTGTCATGAACACAGCATTTCTCTGAAAATATATAATTTGCTAGATTTCACTGGAACTACTGACATAAGAAATCCTTTTGGGAGCGAAGCAGCTTTATCGGCCCACATAGAGCACTCTTCATTGTAGCATAGACAGTGAAATGAAATCAGGAGAGCATAGGAAAAAAACATCTGATACCACAGTGGTAGTGAAAAAAGAAGATACACTTGAATGGAAACAAACAACAACAATTTTCCATCCTTCTCATGCACACAGAGTTTGTCATGCCAATATTTACTAGGTTAAGCAGCACAGAAGCAAGCAATTCTATATTTTCCTTATTGAAAAAGATACTGCAATAAAGCACAGAACAAAAAAGGTGGGAGCAGTCACACAAAATGGCACACCACTGCTGGGCATTATTATTCCTGCTCTCCTGAGGTCTTAATTTACAGTGTGCTTTTTTTGTTTTTCTTTTTAACAACTGTAGAGATAAAAATGCAGTGGAGGGGAGGGACTGAAGATATAGGCAACAACATTCTAAGCATCTTAAAATAGTTGCAATACATAAACCCACAATGACTCAATACACACCAACAGAATACAATCTTTCTCTTCCACCTTCTCTTTCTTTTTTCTTCTTTTTTCTTTCTGGTAAATCTCAGAGCATTTCAAATGTTAGCTGACATAAGGATTGTCAGAAGCTGAGTTTTTTTCTCCTCTCTATGAAATTTATTTCTGCCAAGCTACTGCCAATAGATGCTTTTACAAGAAGCAAATTGCCTGAATATACTACTTGGGGATTTACTTTCTCTGTACCTCTAGTTTTATTTAAATCTCATAAAAAGCTGGAAAAACCCAATTACTACCAGCTCTGCAAAGACCTCCTTTAGCTCATTTCTATGATCTACTGCATTTTGTCCAGAGGGGCTTTAGTGCAAGGTCCATTTCTTCAGTTGTGCTCCAGCTGTAGGTGGCAGCAGCCCACAGCTCTTTTGTCTCACAACCTGGTAGAAGCTTAAAACCAGCCCTGACACACAGAACAGTGTTTCAATCAGAGGCAGTAGCAGAAGAAAATACAGATAATAATAAGGATTTTTCCGAGACAAGGATAGCAGAGTTTTTCAGACAAAGAGAAGGTGTTATGTTTTGTTTTGTTTGGGGTTTTTTTTAACGTGTTTTTTTGGTGTGTTTGTTTGTTTGTTTGTTTGGAAAAGGCTATTTTACATACACAGGCTCTTGGACAGTGTATAATTGCATAATCGAATGTCCCCAGATCAGAAATATGAGATTTGACATAAAAACAGCGTTTCTCATTTTGTATTCAATTTTATTTTTGTAAATTGGGGCAATCTGTGGTGGGTGGCCTTGGAATGTTCTGAGTTTTTGGGTTTGAGGCTAAGGTTGCAGTGTTGTTGTCTAAGGAAAGCTAATTGCACATGTAGCTGGCCTCATAGCGTAAGATGATAGTATACAGTGTCAAGGATTTCAAGAATACATGTATATCACCAAAGTTACTAAAATGTATATTATCAAGGCTAACTTACAGAAAATGGTTGCCAATTTAAACATCCAGGAATTAGGAACTTCACAATTCATACTGAAAAAAATCCACCTCAAAATATGGGCAAAACTATGCTGACTAAAAAAAATCATCATATATTCATGTATACCAATTTGTCTATGAATACACCATATATATATTACCACGTGTATATATATAATAAAGATATAATAATGAACCACTGATTTTGCTCCTACTCAGGTATTTATCCATAGTTTTAACCACCTTAGTAGGTAGACAAAAAAAAAGATATGTTTATTTCAATTATCATTTTTTATACATTCTGCAGCTGGAAAGATTGGTTCATAACCACAAATGCCATCTTATTCATATTAAATCACAGCATTTTACCATCAAAGTACAGGACAAACATCCTCTCAATTTAAAACTAAGTATAATAGCTCCACATCTGCTCCTAAATCATCAAGTTAGCTTTAAAACTGGCTTTAAAATAAACAAGCAACTGTCCATAAATAGAAAGTGTCCTGATATTGAATTCTGCTCCATCTCAATATTGCCTTGCAGTAGCTCGTATGCAAAACATGCTCTCCTATAGATGGAATCCACTCGTCCTTGCTATTAAGCAAAACACAGCAGGACACAGAGAGCATTTGCCAAAGCTGAAAACTGAATTTAGAATTTATCCTTGAATGTTGAGCTGGCATAACTATTGCCTTATAAATCTGAATCCTGAGTCTCAACACTTGTAAAGCAAATAAACTAAACTCCTCAATGCTTTGTCTTTTTCATTACAGTTTAAGCATACATACTAAAGGTAGATTTCAGTGTTAAAAACATTTGTTCACTCAAAGAATTTTAATGCCTAGCAGTTAAGTGGGTATCTGCAAAACAAATACAATTTGTCTACCTCATTGTTCTTCAAAGCAGGGAAATAGTAAGGCTACTCAAAGACTGCACCAGTTTTTAAAATATAAGTGGCTACATTTAACTTACTGTGAAACCACATGCACGTTTATATATTGCATTCTCACTGTATCATTCCTGGAACAGTGACAAAACAAGGAGCTGTTTACTTAAAGGCGGAGCAAAGTCTGTGTCTAGCTTCAACTCTACTTCCACGGCTTAAGTGAATGTTAAGTAGGCAAATTTCACCCTGGGGAAAATGAGAGTATTAGAATCCTACTGACTGAATCAGAAACCGAGAGAAAGCACCAGGAAAAGGAAAGGGATTGTAACTCCTTTTCTGTGCAGTCTCCAAGCTGGGGGGTGGCATTTAGACCTGCCTAGTTGACAGGTTTGGTATTAGTCACCAGGAAGACTTTTTTTTTTTTTTCTTTTCAATACTGTATTTTGGACAGAAGGAGAATAAAGTTGTATCAGGCATGATCTGAGGAAAATGAAATTTCTTCAAAATTATCAGTTTAAGTGTATCATATAATTTGAAGTAGGGGCCTCTGGTGGTCTAGTGGTTAGGGTGCAGGACTCTCACCGCTGCAACCCGGGTTCGATTCCCGGGTTCGATTCCCGGCCCCCCGGGCAGATGGAGCTCGTTAGACCTGTGAGGCAATCCATCTAAGAGAAGGTCACTCTAAACAAACCTACGTTCTGAGACCCTCACTGCCACTGTCCGAGTTTCACTCGACCCCGGCAGATGAACCTCAGGATTAAAGGGTGGGCTCAGTTCAGCGCACGCTGTGTCTCACCTAAAAAAATCCACTGCGCAGGCTTGAAGGGTTAATGACCTTTCCCAAATCTTCGCTCCCGAAGACTGGCCATTATTATATCATTATTATAATTTGAAGTAAACATTTGAAGTAAACCCTACGGACTGTGTGTCCAGAGGAGCAGAAAGGGAGATTCCAACCCTTTGGCAAACTTTCACCCTAATTTCTCCATGAAATCTTTCTAGGGAAAGGCTAAAAAGAGTTTTAAAAAGGTAGCCACCTTTACAATACACAATGTATTTGTTAACGGTTCTTAACTCCAAATGGTTTTCAGTCCAATTTTCCCTAGATTTTTTTAAACAGTTTATTCTATCCTTTATGTTACTGTTTTTATCCAGGTAGTGACTCTGATCTATGTAAAAATATCATGAATACTAATGAATGCAAAGAAAAAAATCTGGCTTGCATAAAATGATAACAATGACGAAAATAAGCTTAGCTTGAATTTTGGGATTTAAATCAATCTCTGAATACTGTGGTAAGATGTGAAGTCCATAATTAATCTCTGAAAGTATCCAGGAAAAAGCTTAAATCTGAGTTAATGAACTACTGTTCTTGGTTTCCAACCTAGAAATATACTGCACTATTTCTGAAAATGGTTTACAGAATGAAAAAATGAGTGAATAATTGGGCAAATCTGACAACTGAAATATAATGATGCTATACTAATATATTATATCCTACTACAAAAAATATTAATTCTTGGATATTCTTCAGGCTACGGATAGCAGTCTTCATGTTTTGTTTCATGTGTTCAAAATGCTAACCATTTATAACTCAACCCCTCATGTTGTTAATAATTTGTTTAGGATGAACACGTTTGTTATTGATGATATATCACTTTTCTAGCATATTTCTCTGTATTTTATGGTGACTTTTCTTTGTCTTTTCTACACCCCCTGATATGAATAATTCAGAAGAAAAAAATCAACTAAAGCTGTGAACGTGAGACATCAGTGTGTCGAGGTGACCAAGAAGACCAAAGGCATCCTGGCCTGTATCAAAAATAGTGTGGCCAGCAGGTCCAAGGAAGTGACTGTCCCCTTGTACTCAACACTGGTGAGGCCATACCTGAAATCCTGTGTCGAATTCTGGGTCCCTCACTACAAGAAAGACATTGAGGTGCTGGAGCATGTCCAGGGAAGGGCAGCGAAGCTGGTGAAGGGTCTGGAGAGTAAGTCAGGAAGAGGAGCTGAGGGAGCTGGGATTGTTTATCCTAGAGAAAAGGAGGCTCAGGGAGAACTTATTGCTCTCTACAACTACTTAAAAGGAGTTTGTAGCCAAGTGGGCTCTTCTCCCAGGCAATTAGTGACAGGACAAGAGAAAATGACCTGAAGCTGTGTCAGGGGAGCTTCAGGTTGCACATCAGGAAGAATTTCTTCGCTGAAAGTGTGGTCAGGCGTTGGTTCAGGGAGGTGGTGGATTCACCATCTCCAGAGGTGTTCCAGAAATGACTGGACATGGCATATAGTGTTATGGTCTAATTGACAAGGTGAAGATCAGCCAAAGATTTGACTTGTTGATCTTGGAGGTCTTTTCCAACCCTAATGATTCTGTTATTCTATGATTCTAGTTGCTAAGATTGTCATCAAGAAAAATAGAAAAAAGATGTTTTTTACGGGACAGCGTTCACATATCTTGAACAAATGCTGTTCGTTTATATTTCATTAGTAGCATTCACTCCCAATGTACTCCAGTTCATGTCTTTTCGGGATTTTACCCATTTTCTCAGGTGTTCATCTTTATAACTGGGGTGAGATACAAAATAAAAATATTGCCCTTAGCACCCTCACTAAGAATATACTGTAAAACTCCATAGTATAACAAAGATAAGATAATTATGAAGAAAGGAACAATACATACACTACAGCCATAGCCACCATATAATTAAATTGACTGAGTGTATATATGTACAAATGTATTTGTATCTGTGTTTTCACACAGATATTTAACTCACACTTCACTAATTCCTCATGATTTCAGTGAAGATCTTGATGTGATGATTAAATTAAGAAACTTCACATCCTATTAGTAGCCTCACGGGCTGTTTGGAAACAGAAAAGAGATGTCATGACCAGAGATTCTGAAACTGAAGGCTTGAATATCCATTTGTAATATTGAGAAAATATGCTGGGGAATGCAGAAAGACATCTCTAATGTAAATAACAGTGCTGAACAGAGGAGCCTGTATAACTGGCAGTTTCAATAACTATTTAAAAGAAAACTTCTGATGCTGAGTAACTGGATTTTGCCTGGGATTTTCACCTTAGGGCATTCCTGAGGTGCTCACTCACATTAGAGTTTTTCAGAACTTGATCTCATTTCTATCACAACCTATTCAGACATGAGAGTGAAAACTTGCTAGCATTTATGTATTCTTTTATGTACACAGCAAAGTATCCATTAAAATACTTTAATGTTAATATATATTAAAGTGATCCAGCTACAGACATGAGTGGGATGTACAAAAACTCATATGACTATTTCATTTGGCCCACATCAAATATCACAACCACATTAGAGACTATGAGAAGAACCATCAGCATCAGTCATCTACGTAGCCTCTCTTCAGAACTATGAAATGTTTTCTTATCCATCTGCAAAACTCTTTACTGAGGCAATGACAAGAAATCTAGTGCACATGCTGACCTCCAAGGCAGATGAATTTTCCAAAGCATGCAATAAGGTTAAATTGATGGTCATACTGAAAAGGTGACCTGAATACAGGAGAACATGGCACCCATTACTAAACTCTCATGCCTTGTGAAGTAATAAAAATCATACCTTGACTCCCCTGATCCTCTAACTAGTAACACCTAAGGACTATCAGATTTTGAAGCAGAGAAGAAGCAATACCAGAGGTACTCTTACAAGCACTCAAAGAGTGTATTTTAGCTGGGAATTATTAATAAATCTGGTAATAATACAAACAACTATTTAAAAAGAGTATGACTCTAAAGGAAACATTAAGCCTTTTAATCTCATGCAGGAATTTTTATTTAGTAATATAGTATTCAGATAAGTAATTGAACAATATTGATACTGAATAACCATTAAATGAGATAGGCAATACGTAATTATTACTGAAAGTAATGACATCATCTTCAAGGTGCTGCTGTGAAACGATTTGTATTGTTTCACAACTGGTCTACAACAATGCTAGATGTCTCTGTTAATTATGGAAGACGCCAATGGACACAGGCCTTGTGCTGACCTCTTGTACTGTGAGGTAGCTGAGGGATATACTGGTGAAGGACAAATGCATTTTTATGGTTCTAGGGTCCCTTTACCTTCATATTTCTGAAGATATTACAGATGTCAGAGAATGAGTCTTCAAAAGCAGTTGTTTCATACATATTTTTGTCCAAGGCAGTCTTTTCTGAAAAGGGATGTATTAATTTTCTAGCAGGGCACCAGGTAATTCTTAAATCTCTGGATGCTTTAAGAATAAAATAACATATTGATCTTCTATGCTCCCCTTCACTTAGGAGTAATCATCATGGCTAGGCTTCGCGAATGAAGATTTGGGGACTTAGGAGTAATACACAACTTCAATAGGTCTAGTAAAAGAAAAACAACAACAAAAAACAGCCTCTTCTTTGCAACATGCAAGACTGATATATAATCTGAAATAACTGGAGCCAGTTGTGGAGAAGACTGTACAAGTGCCTCAGTTGTTGCCCCATGACAATGGGCAGTGAGAAAACAGCAAGGTACTAGTGAGGTTACCTTTGTCTTTGAATATTCAGCTGGGTACTTATGGATATTCTGGGTACAGGTAGAATGTCTCCTCTATTTCTGTCTTTCTGATCCCTAAAAGCTGTCTTTCAGCTAGGTTTGGCTACCTAAAAGAAGCCTAATCTAAATTCATTATATGCATGCACTCACAGCATGTATTTATCTGTACACATCATCACAAAGTTGGTTGATTTTATTAAATCCAAAAACCAAGAATCTCATTTCCTATTTTTCTAAAAGTCAAACAAATGCTTTCTGGTAAAGAAATAAAGTAACAAAACCAATTCCAGTGGCATGATGACCTTCTATATCAAGATGATAACACATGTCCAGACTTCTCAGATTCTGTTTGAATATTAAGCATGTTCCTTGAAGTCAACAAGGTACCAAAGGTGAAGAAGGTTTCTCTAAAGCACAATCAAAATCCATTCTATTGCATGACATCTGATAAGCTTCATTGTTCCTTTCAATGATAAGTTCTCAAAATAGGGGTTCAGAACAATGAAGCTCTAACCTCATGTTGTCCCTCAGTAATTGTTCTCCCTCATGTAATTTTTATTGCTTGAGGTGTAGAAATCTATAGTTAGTAAGCAGTTGTGTGTGTTAGGTTAGCAGTGAAGGAATAAGTGTTCCAACATATATTACAGATAGTGCAGATTATTCATTTTTGCACTACCAGTCTTGTAATTTTATCATAGTAACAGAGTAAACAACTGGAGCATAGAATCATAAAAGTGTTTAGATGGGAAAAAAACTTCAGAGTTTGAGGAAAAAACATCAAGTCAACCACAAACTTAACACTACCAAGACCACCAATAAACTGTATCCCTAAAAACCACATATACACATCTTTTAAATACCTCCAGGGATGGTGACTTAACCACTTTCCTGGGCAGTCTGTTCCAATGCTTTATAATCTCTTTGGTAAAACTTTTCCCCCTTATATCCATTCCAAATGTCCCCTGCCTCAAACTGAGGCCATTTACTCTAGTTCTGCCACTTGCTGTTTGGGAGGAGAGGGCAACACTCACCTTGCTACAACCTCTTTTCAGATAGTTGCAGAGAGCGATGTGGTCCTCACTGTGCCTAATTTTCTCCAGACTGGGCAACCTCAGCTCTGTTGCCCTTCTCTGGATTCACTCCAGCACCTTAATGCCTTTCTTATAGAGAGGGGCCCAGAACTGAACACAGGATTCAAGATGTGGCCTTACCAGGGCTGAGCACAGAGAGACGATCACTGCCCTGGTCCTGTTGGCCACGCTGTTTCTGATACAGGCCAGGATGCCTTTGGCCTTCTTGGCCACCTACACACACTAATGGCTCATGTTCAGCCTGTTGTCAACCAGCACCTACAGGTCCTTTTCTGCCATGCAGCTTTCCAACCTGTAGTGCTACCTTGGGCTTTGAGACCCAAGTGCAGGACTGTCATAGGTCTACTTGTTCTAAAAAACCAAGCAGGGAATTTTTCCTTCCCCTGCATCGGTGTAAAAGAAAGATGTTGAATGAGGGAAGCAGAAAGTGTTTGCCTAGAGTAATTGGCACACACAAAGGAACTAGCTAGCAGATCCACTTTCCAAGCTGATGGCCCTCTGAAGACTGTGGGGAGGGGTGATGAGTTTTGTTTTCTCTCCTCCAAAACAGGAGGCACTTCACTTCTGCCTTAAATCGGGCAAGGTGTGGGTTGGAGGGCTCCGAAGTTCACTTTATTTTTTGGCCTGGTCATCTGGTTGTTTTCTGTCCCAGGTTTGCCTCCATTTTTCCTGCGCCCTGTTCTGCCCCCAGCCCAGATCTGCTCGGATTTCATCGGAGAGGCTTGACCTATCTGCAGAGGAACTTTTTGGGGAGGAGGTCGCCCTTTCTTTCCCTCCTCCACTCCTGTGTTTGCCAGCGGCTTGTGCCCATCAATGAAATTCTGGCCACAGCTAGTCACAGACAGCATGAGTTTCGTGGGAAGAGCCCCCTTTTTCCCCTTTTCCCCTTCACCTTCTCGGTGTGGAGAAGAAATCTCCATTTTTGGCTTCTCCCGTGCACTGAGGCCCCCATGTGGCGACCCCTAGAGCACAGCAGTGGCCCCTGCCAGCCAAAACAGAGTAACTGCAGGCTCTGCTCCTCCAGTGATCCAACAGCACCCCATGCTGATCGTGGTTGTGCCAAAAAGCGGAAAGTACTGAACTGTTTTCTTTTTGAAGGGGACTTTTGGGTTGTTCTTTTGTTTTCTGCCAATACACATATATCCTTTAATAAAGGGCTGTTAGTTTTTCTTTCTCCATACTTCCTCAATTGGAGTCTCCCAATTTCGGATTTACAACCGCTTAGAGGAGGAGTTTGGTCTTCCTTATAACTCATCTTCCTTAGCAAAACACTTCAGTCTTGTTAAACTGAGACAAAGACCCAGCACTTGGCCTTATTGAACCTCATACAATTGGCTTTGGCCCACTGATCCAGCCAATTCAGATCCTTCTGCAGAGCCTTCCTGCTCTCCAGCAGATCAACAATCCAGCCTCACTTGGTGTGGTCTGCAAACTGACTGAGGGTGCCCTTGATCCCTTTATCCAGACCATTGACAAAGATACTAAACAGGACTGGCCCCAACACTGAGCCCTGGGGAACCACCTGGATGTAACTCCATTCAGCAGCACTCTCTGGGCTTGTGTCCTCAGAAAAACTTATAGATTTCACTGAAAAGATTATCTCTGGAATTTTAGAAAAACATTAGTACAAAGACTGTGGAACATTTATAATTTTTCATACATATGATACAACTTATAGCAAATCACATCAGCTATACTATTTGTAAGGATTCATAGTGAAGTGAAATTCTTATTAAGAATCTGTACACCACTACCTCAGCTGGAGAAATATGTATGAATATTGTTTTGAGTGTTTCTATTTATGCTTAAACATCTCACTTGCCTTGGAAAAAGATAGTATACTAACAAGTTTGCACATATGTTGTATTTTAAAGCTTCAAACAAGATACTCCTTCTGGAATCAAAGCTATCAGAAATGTGGATTTGGTTGTCCTATAATTCTCAAAAATAATGTTACATAATATTTCTAGGCATTCAGTCAAAATGTTCTAAAATGACTGGTATAACAATGGCATTTACTGGTATTTCAATACCCACACTAAAATTTTAGCAGTGGTAGCTTTTCTGATTTAAGTAAAATTGAATAAAAATGATATATAACATGATGTGTAACAAATTTTTTGCACAGCTTGCACATTATCTAAAGAGTCAGGAGTTTTAAGTCCTATTTATATTTGGATTCTTGATTTTGCTACATGCTCTGTTTTCAGTGTGTCACTTTTCACACTAAGAGAATACTAAATCTTTGAATCTGAGGACACAAAAAATTGATTTTCTCACAGACGTTTTTAATACAACCAAGACTATACGGCCTAAAATAAAATAAGAATGGTTTACACTTTGAACATCACTTTTTCTAACTTGTTTGTTTGGATTATTTTGCAATTGCCAGAACTTTTAACTACAACAATACTTTTATGAGAAAATGATGTTCTGAAGGAAAGAAATTTTGAAGGGTGCACTGCCGCAGTCCAAAGAGGGGATGGGGCTGTGGCACAGCACGGGTTCAGGAGACAAGGTAGAGTACAGGTAGAATGCTTTATTGAAGTGTGCACATGACTTTTTATCAGCTCAGGAGGGGAAAGGGTCAGAACATGGGGTGGAGCATGAGACAGACAAACGGGGGAACAAATCAGGGTGGGGACACTGGCAAAAGGGGGAGGAAAAAGGTAAATGGTAACTGTCTCCTCTCTGCAGCTTCTTCAGCCTATCAGAGAAGGGAGTAGGGGAGCAGGGAGCAGGCAAACTCCTGGCGAGCCTGAGCATGCCCAGGCTATGCACTTTGTAGTGTGGATACAAAGAAACCACATAATACAGTAAAGTCCATATAATAACTGTAAGGTCCATATAACAAAGTCCTGTCAATTGCTGTACGCCTTTCTCCACGCCTGGAACGGTTCCCATCTTCCTCCTTCACAGTGTACCTCATTTTAATCACTAGTAAAGAAGTTGCAGATTTAAAATCCTTATTTAAAAAGAACAACAGTTGAATGCTACTATATCCAATAATATTTATGAGCTTGCATTTTGTCATTTCACCATACATTAGCATCATCCAATTTCCTGAGGGCTTACAGATGTTTAGTTTAAAGTCTATAGAATCAGCTCTTAATGCTACCAGCTGAATGGAACACAGCTTTGATTTCTTTGTTAAATCTTGCCTCCATACAACCATAATCTGAGGAATATAATATCTAAGAAATAAATTATCATAAAATGGGAATCTGTTTCTAATGCCAAAAGCAAGGCACATCTAGTTCAATTAATTCAGTCTTGAAACAGATATCCTGACAAAACTGTAGATTAGAACAATTTACTGTCTAAACTTCAAGGGCTAAAAGCCGGGATTAAAGTTTTAGATTTCTGTTCTGATTTAAGGAAAATTAAGGTCAGAGAAATGTAGATTTAGTTAAAAAAAAAATTGTGTGGAGTTTTTATATGGCTCTTAAGCTGAATGCAATTCTTTCTACCAGAAAGGTCAGTCAAGGTAAATGAATTCTCTATCTTTTAATACCAAGTGTTAGGAATATTGGAGATGAAATTTTCTCTTTTGCTTACTTGACTTTCCTGTGAGAATATGATGTAACAAACATATATCCAGCAGGATTTTTGGTCATTATGAGAAACTCAATGTAATTATCTTTCAAACTCCTTAAATATAAAAGATTTTTCTTAATAAGAATGGTATTATTTTTTCCAAACATAATGAGGAACCTGAAAGGATGAACATTCTCTCTTCCAGAAAAAGAAGAGTTTGGATATAAATTTAAATGAATTCTTTTCTTCACCAAGGCCAAATTTGAAGTAAGCATTAGAAAAACCAATATATTTCCAAATGTGAATCTCTTTCATAAGTACTAAACTCCTGCAATATAATCTCATTAAAAGAACAGGGTCCAAAAAATTCAAGTCCTCAGACTAGTTCCAAAACTTTTCCCTGAAAAAGTCCATATGTTATAAATTCTGAAAAAGTGTGAGAATGTACAATTCTCATCTGGAAATCTTCATTTGAAAATCAACTAAAATGGAATTTAGTCCCTTTGGTTTATCTTTCTGCAAGTCCAATACAGTGGAACTTAAAATATTAGTTATGAACTTAATATGGATCTTAGTGACGTTAACTAGGATTTAGATTTGTAAAAAACTCAACAAACAGAAGATCTAGATAATATGTTGGCCTGAGTCTCTTAGTTTATAAAACAGATCTATAAAAAGTTTCTTGATATATGATCAATTCTGTTATTTCTGACTAGCTGGTACCTTTCTTACCCAGAAACACTTACATCTAAAGCTGTGATAGAAAATCCATGAGCAATTCTAAAAATTTGGTCTGCAATACTGTTATTAGTTTTTGGAGAAGCTTCAGTGTTCCTCGGTTTGAAAATGGACACTTACTCGTTCTTGGGTAACAATTCTTATCTTTAGGTCAACAAGCACACAAACCAGATTTTGCAAGCTGGAAACAAACTGTAGCTCTGTCTTAGAAATGTGAGAAAAGAATTAATAAAGGTATACAAGCCTATCCTTAGATTAATACCTTAAGATGAAAGCTGCCATTACAGGCAATTTTGGCTTATGGGCACAAGGAAGCACAAGAAGCATTATTGGCATACGTCTGGGAAAGGGTCACCGTGACCATTCTTTGAAATGGAAAATGAGATGTAAAAAAATATTGAAAAGAACATTTCAGTATCTCCAAAGTCTACAGTTTAATCTCTTTACTTTTTTCTCTCCTAAAAAGTCATATTCATAATTACTTTTTCTGTCGTTTATTTTAGTTAATATTTAGGATACATACTAAAAACAGATCACCAAATTTATGAAGTAACTTCACCTGGTCTCCTCAGCATCTGCATCATATGATATTCTATCATTTAAGTTCAATCATAAAATTACCTTTTACTTTCAAGAAAGTTAACCCAGAACTCATTCTATAACTTTTTTTTTTTAAGAGACATTCAAAATGTTATCACATGAACTTGAAGAAACAGTTTGGATGGAATTTTTCATTTGGTGATCTACTCCTAAAGGCCTAAGAGGATTTCCCAGCATGCAGAAAATAGTTTATGAAATATGATTTTAAATATGTATTTTCCTATTTGTAGCTGAAAAGGTACCATCCAAATGAGATCTATATCTAGGAAGGTGTTGTGGTTTGAGAGGCCCCCCCCTGGGGGGACTGAAAATGGTTTGCTTGAGAATGGCTCTTCCGATGCAGAGCCGATCAAAAGCTGCAATAATGCCTCTGTGAAACGACATATTTGATAGAACCGGAAGAGAAGATGATTGCACAGTTAAAATTAGAGCTGTGAGGTAGCTGAGGGGCGTAGGGCCCCATGGGGGCCGGGGGCCCTTTTCGCCCCCACCAGGCCCTGTCCAGCCAAGCTGGGCCTCTGGCCAAAAACATGCAGCATCCAGAGAGACAGAGAGAGAGAGACTCCCCAGGAGTTCTCCGGCTGGCCTCACCAACTTCCCTCACTGCAGAGGAGAGGGTGGTGATAGACTGGCTAGACTCTGCCAGCCCTGGCCCAGGAGGACTCCAGGCTGGCAGCCATGACTCTGAGCAGGCAGCAGTTCAGAGCAGAGAAGCCCCCGTGAAGAAGTGGTGGCAGCTACAGCCAGGGCCGAGACTGGGCTCCTGGCCAAAGGTATGCAGCCAAGATCAGAAGAATTCCAGAGAGCAAGAGAAAAGCTGCTCAGAGAAGCAGAGCATGGCACAGAGCCAGACCGAGGAACATGGGAGTGTCCCACTGGGAGAGCTTGCAACGGGGCAGAGAGAGAGAAACTTTAAGCAGTCTCGCTACCCCTTCCCTGCCATGGAGGTGGGAGGGGACTACTGGAGCTGAAACCGGAGCAGCAGAGAAGGGCTGAAGGGCCCAGAGATGTCCTGCAAGCTAGACCAGGGTGGCCAGACCCTGAGTTTGCAGCAGCCAAAGCAGCAGAAGCAGCAGCAGCAATGAACTGGATGAGCAGAGAGTGTGCCTGCATCCGGGAGCTGAGCAGAGCAGAGAGAGGCCAAGCTTGGAACATTCTAGGGTAGGACTGAGCCAAAACCCCAGAACCTTTTGACCCTGGGAAGAGGGGTGGTCCCCTTGGAGAGGGATTCCCAGAGAGCAAACTCCCTGTGGAAGGAAACCTCCATGGAGCAGGGAATAAAGACTTAAAGCTTTAACTCCCTGTACTCCGTGGTAAAGACGTGGTGATAACAAGTGTTTCCCTCAAAGCCCATGGATGAACCCTCAGTGGGAGCCGAGCAGTTAGAGGCAGGGTTCTGAGGCCTTGCACTCTATAGGAGAGAGAGAGAGAGAAATTTTTCCAGCTATGGCAAATTGAAGCTGTAATCCTGAAAGTGAAGGACAGACTTCTTCTTCTTCTGGACTAATATGGGGGGAGAAGGGTGATTTTTGTAAATACATAGTTTGTCATCATAGGAAGCACTATTTAGAATTGGTGTATATATTATTCTATAGTTTCTATTCTGTTAGTAATAAATTTTGATATTATTTCCCCATGCTGAGTCTGTTCTCCCTGTGTGAAACTTCTCTCACTCTTTTAGCAGATTTGTGGGGGTTTGAAAAATTGGGCCTGGGTCAAACCACGACAGAAGGTATCTCTTACATTATCAGAGGATAAAAATTAAAAAATTACATTCCCTATATATTTTTGGTGATTACAGCATTCATAGCAGTTGAAATGTGAAGATAAGTGTCTCTCTATTGAAATTTATTGTTAATTGAGTTTGATTTTTCAGTCTTGGCAAATTGATTAACATTAATGGACCCATCTGCTGCATCAATACATGAGGAATAACAACAGTACGAATAATCACTGTAAGAATAGTTTGAGACACTGGAAACATGATTGTTTGTGGGAGCAATTAACTTTGAGATTGTACTCTACATTGTAAAAGATAAGCTTGTAGGTGTTTACATTTTTTGAGTCTTTATACGATTTAAAACAAACATTAATCAAATACTACTGGCGTAGTGGCTGACATAATTGTCAAATCATTGGTGAGGTACTTTTGAGAGTTTCTTTCCCACACACAGATGTGTCTTCATAATTAACTCTAAGCTTGGTTTGCAACATCTGCCTCATATGATCAGGATGCCACGCAGAATATTAAGAGGCTCCTAGGTTAATATTTCCATGCCCTTTTCAAACACATCCAAATCTAATGAGTTTTGAATTCTGTAGAACATATGTATATGACAATCAAACCCTAAATTTACTGAATAGTTGTCATTTTTTCCCCCTTTTAAATTAACCAGTCTCTGAAATTTTACATTAGCATAGATTTAAAGCGCAATAAAAGAGCTAGTGAACTTGAAAAAGTGCTTCTTAAAGGAGTAGAGCACTTACATAGGAGACTACCTTGTTTTTAAATCTAATACAATAGTATCTGTATAAAGAATTAAAAATTTGGACTTGTACTGAACTACTCATCTGATACAGCGTATGTTTAGCTGCTCTTAAAACTGAATGACTTTTATTCTACTGTGATGGCTTTGGCTGGGATAGAGTTAATTTTGTTCACAATATGGGGCTGTGTTTTGGATTTGTGCTGAACATAGTGTTCATAACACAGGCATGTTTTTGTTATTGCTGAGCAGCATTTGTGCAGAGTCAAGGCCTTTCTGCTCCTCACCCCACCCCACCAGCGAGGAGGCTGGGGATGCACAAGGAGTTGTAAGGAGACACAGCCAGGACAGCTCATCCCCAACTGACCAAAGGCATATTCCAGACCATATGACATCATACTCAGCATATCAAGCTGGAGTACGAAGGAGGAAGCAGGAGACATTCTGAGTGATGGTATTTGTCTTCCCAAGTCACCATTACACATAATAAAGCTCTGCTTTCCCATCACCACTGTCCTGCCTGGACAATCAGGGCTGGATCTGGCCCTGGTTCCCCTCTCTGGGCTAGATTCTGATCCCTCAGCAGTGGACTGATATCCCATCCCAGCCTCAGCCTGTTGCTATACCCAGGGATGCGCCCAATACCAAAGGGCTGGGTCTGCCCTGGTGCCCCACCTGGTGCAGGGCCCTGCCCTGATATGACCCTGGGGAGCACCTGATGTAGCCAATGACCAGAACACAGGGAGTTGCTGGCCCCAGCTGCATTTGAAATTTTGTATCTGAACACCAGCTACATACTAGTCCCTGCCTCTTTCTACCAAAAAATACAAAGAAAACATTTTTTCTTGCAAATACATTTCTCATGCATAATTATAGTAATTAATAGGATGAACACTACATAGCATTTTTGTACTCAGTTGATGAGAAACAGCAAGTAACTTTCTTTTAAGAACAACAGTAAACAAGTGTTTCTTTTGAAAAAGACCTGCCTATTCTCAGAAGTATATGTTGATAAGCTCCAGTTTTCATTATAGAACATGGCTGAGATATTTCCCATGTAATAATTCATAGTCTTTCAGAAGCAAACCCACTAATTATTTGCCAAACACCTGAAGAATAACATGTACTGGAAAAAAATTTTTTTCTTTTTTTTTCCACTAAGCGGTGTAATTGAAACAACAGACAAAAATCTTACTATAGCATCATATAGCTCCCTCAGCGTTGATGAGTGAATCCTATCAGGTCCCATGGACTTATATATGTCCAGTTGGTTTAAAAGTTCCCAAATCTGATTCTTGTCCCCCTAGGTGTAAGTCTGCCTTTTCCAGACTTTCTCCTGCAGGAGAGGAATAGGATTCCTGAAGGCCAATTATCAATAAAGTCTGAGGCAAAGAAAGCACTGAGTATTTCAGTCTTTTCTGAATCCTTTGTCACCAGAACTCCTGCACCATTCAGCAGCAAGCCTACATTTTGCCAAGTCTTCCTTTGGCAGCTGATATCCTTGTAGAAGCATTTGGTTTTGCTCTGCATGTCCCCCTGCCAGATCAGTCTCTAGATGGACTTTGGCTTTTCCCATATCTGTGTAGCTGGATATTTTCTCTGTATTCTTCCCAAGTCACCTGGCCATGCTTCTACCTCTTGTATGCTTCCTTTTGATATTTGAGTTTTGTCAGGAGCATCTTATTCACTGATGCAGGCTTCCAGACACGTGATTTCCTGCTCATTAGAATGACTCATTCTTGGGCATGGAGGAGGTAATCCCAGAAAATCAGTTGTCTGTTGTAGAAAATAGTGAAAATCATGATACTACAGAGCTGCTTATCCCTGGTTTGCACATGACTCCTCTGGACAGAAGAGAAGTGAACCATATCAAAACAAAAGCATTTTTGAAAAGGGCCTAGTCCAACAGCTAGAAAGCAGAAAGGCAGTAAAAAAACCAATGGTCATGAATTATTCAGGACCCAAATTTAAATGAAAAAGTATTCTATAATTGTAGTTGACAGGCCAAGCAGTCCTGTCAATTGCTTGCTTGCTGAGATATAGTATAGATATGAATATAGTAAGGACCAACAGAGGAAAAAGGACTCATTTTCACCAGACTGGCAGGTAAATTGTGTATGCTTTCACAAAGTTGATTTGCTTTCATTTGTGCTTTAATCAAACAAGACCTAGAGATCAAAATCTGTTTGGTGTTCTTCATGTGCTCACATCAGACAAGGGAGGCAGAGAAGCCCCTCAAAACTTTGTTCAAGGCCTCCTGAATCTAAGAAACACACAATAGTCATCAAAAGAACTTTAGGCTATGTTCTGTTTAGCATTTGCCTTGAAGCTGAAGTGCGATTTTTAAAAAAATTGGCAGCTACTTCACAAATTCTATCAATTCTAAACAAAAACGTGTTTCTAAATGCTGACTTCCTTAGACAATGATCAAGTTACTATGGCTTAAGAAGTTGCTGTTCTACAACTGAACCATCATTCAACTGAACCATCATCCTCTGTTCTTTTAACTCATGTCTCTTTCAGACTCAGACTCCATTTCCTCTTTCAGCACGATGCACCTTAACTGTCAAAAGTTCTTTGACAATACTTTTTCACATGTGCTGGAGATGAACAAGTAGGTCATTTGTTAGTGTTTTCATAGCATGATGACAAACATTTTGTACCCAGGAGCACATCAAGAAGATGAGTGAGGGTACAAGGCCTAGTAAAAACACAGAGTTGTTAGGCTGAAGAATGAGATCTTATGTGCTTTCTGTCCAAGCTGTCTATACAAATGTTCTGATTTAGTCTTGTAGTGGAACTGATCTAATTGGTTGCAAAGGAATTCTGGCATCAACCAAATAGGTATGCTGCATTGACAATGTAATTACATTTTATATCGCTTTTCATGTAAGAAAATAAAGTATAAAATCTCTCTGGCTGGCATGAGGGTGTCATATTTTCTGTTTAAAATTATCAGGACAAAAGGTTGGTGATTATTTCATTATAGAGAAAATGATAATAATTTTTCATTAAGGACGAAACTACCGACCACAGAATGTAAATGGATGATGAGTAAAGAAATAACTCTTACCTAGTGCAGGTTCCACCATTGTGACATGGATGATAATCACATATTGGAACATGGCAGTTCTCAACATTCCTCCCTCCAAGAGCCTCATCTATGATGAACAACTCTTTGTGGTTAACTTGAAAATCCCTAATGCATCCTTTATAGCCATGTATTGGCCCAGCACATCGATGAACCTCTTCATGAACAGGAACATTTCCAAGGAAGATTGATCCAAAGATGATCTGCAGAAACAAAAAGAGAATCATCAGAAAAGAATGTGATTTGTGAAGTTACTGTAAACAATGAATGAATAATAATTGCTGATAAAGGAGATAGTAATTACTCGAAGATGGACAAAAACTATGATACTTGCTGAAAAGATTCTTTCTAAAAATGTGCTTCTCTTTTTTAAAAACGTAATCCCTTCAGAGAGAGTGGTTTAATGCATTTTCATATTTTCAAATATATGTTTCCCATGAAACACAAATTGGAATTCCCAGCCTTAATCACAGCGAGCATGGTAAATTTTTCCCATGGCTTCCCTCATCCTGTATGATGTGTTGTACATTCATGGTTGAGATTCAGTGCAGAAACACCAAAGCTGTAGACTTGAAGATATTTTCTTTAGTTCCTGGGACCTACAGGACCCCTATAAGATGAATACAGAAAAAAGATTTTAGGTGTTTTTTTGTTGAATGACAGAAAACAGACTGCTATACTGAAGCCCAGGGGAAGAAAGGGAAATTTTCAAATTTCCAAATGCCTAGGCACTAGAGAAACAACCACAACTTTTTCCAGGCTGGGATTGACCAAATCATATCAGTGCTCACTATGGTAATTCCTGTTTTGCCTGACTTAAGATTCAAACCCTTGACCATCACATATAAAGCACGTATGACTCATTTAGCACTGTGTATTCCACTCCTCAAGCTGCTGCCTGACTTTCTGTAATTCTGACATGGGGCTTCATCGTTCCTAAGTTTCTTTGCTAAATGTCTGTCAATTCTTAGGTATTAAAAAAAATAATTACTTTTTCATAGGTGTGTCACTATGATGTATTTATTTGTACAATACCATCAATCCAGAAAGAGGGTGAAACCTAGACAATTCATGTCAAGCAGGAGTAAACAAATGGAATAAGAAATATATCACAGCATGTGTGAAACGTGAGGAGATAATTTATAGTGAAGGGGCTCTTCACTACCGTATTCAGACACCAACTGTAAAGAACTAGGAACAGGAGGAAAACATCACATTGATTTATCTGGAATTCACACATTTGTATGATTTTTGTTTTGCTGTGTCCTGTATTGCCTTTGTCAGTCCCGAAGCTATGTTGCTGACAATTCCAAGTGAAATTTGGAGTTACGGTGAATGTGAATACTGCCAGATATTCCTCTACTTAGTGTCTTTCATTTTGAGGGGAAAGAGAAAAACACCTGCTTCTTTTAGAGCATGGATAAAATTAAATCAGATTTTTCATGTCAGAGGAATTCAAAGACATTGACTCAGCACTTGTTGAATTAATTTCATATCACTTGACTTTATCCCCTTTCAAACAAAGCTATAAACCAGTGCAGTGAAAGACAAGATTTGTAAGTAGTGTTTGCAGACATTTTCTCTCTGCTTGTGAATCTGTTTCAAGAATTAATCAAAGTGTTGAACTGCATTATAAAGTGTCTTAAGTGATAAAGAAAAATGTTTTTAACAGTCCTCATGCAACACAATTTTTTTTACTATTGGACCTTTTTTACAAAAGCACTTACCTTGGGGGTAGATTCAGTGTACCCCAGAACAACTTCAGTAGGCTCTGCTCATTTTTTTGCATCAATGGATTTTATCATAATGTATTAGATGTTCTAACTCATGCTAGTACAGCATAATACACATTCTTTCTGTAAAGGTTACATTCTGAATTTAACTGACTGTGGTGGTTTGGACCTTGGTTTTTCCCCCAGAGGCTGAAAAGTGGTAGACCCCAAGGGATGGAAACCCCTGGAAGTTTTGAAGTTTTGCCCAATGGGCGATCCTGCAAAAATGTAAACATATCACAAGCACCGGAAGAGATGAGTTGTAGTTTGGTTATTAGAAGTGGTGGCCATGTTGTAGAGCCATGAGGAAGGGGCTCTGAGCCCCTCGGGGCCTCTGGGGCCTCCCAGCCCCTTGCTGGGGGAAGACTACAGAGACTTGGAACAGTGTTAGACTGGACTAAGCATCTGTAGTTATGCCGGGAGATGTTTTTCTCCATGGGCACGGAGCAGCAGCCAGCACTGACCAGAGAAATGGTGGCAGAGAGCCAGGACAGATAAGACCTGAACTGGAGAAGCAACAGAGACATGCAGCATCGCAGAAAGGACTCCTGGAAAGGGAGAGAGAGAGAGAGAGAGAGAGCCAGCAGCAGAGCTACAGAGTTTGGGGTAAGACTGAATACCAGACCCCAAAACTCCCTTGAGACTCCTCTTAGAGAAGAGGGACATGGACTCCTATTTTGGAGAGAGTTTTAGACATGCAGCACCTGAGAGAGAGAGGAACTAAGAAGCTCAAAGATGTCCTGGAGCTGGACCGGGACGGCCAGATGGAATGCAGAGGGGGTGACCTTGGCTCCCCCCTCGCACTGCTGCCACGGTGGCAGCCTGAGAACAGGGCACAGAGGCCCTGCAGGAGTTTGAATCTCCTGGAGATACCAGACCGTCACGAAGACCCCCCTGTGTCTTCGTGATATGACCGTGGTGAAACGACCTTGTCTGGGGTGACGAAGCCCACGGAAGACCCCTTTGCCTGCGTCAAGGGGGCCGAGGGAGCTTGGATACCTCCCTCGTGAGTGCTGGCAGAGATCCAGCTATCAGCTGCATACATGAGAAGAGGATAGATGACCTGCTGCCTTAGAAGATGCTGCTTAGAGACTGGAAGGGATCTGTCCTTCTTTCCCTCCTGGACTTTTATTTGGAGGGGAGAAGAGATCTGGTCCATTGTAAATACTTATGTCATAGTAGAGATATTGTGATCGTGCGTATAATGTGATATGGTATTTATTTGTACAGTCATTGTAATATATTCCCTTTCCCCATTTGGAGTCTGGTGTGTTTTGTCTGGAAAAACCCATCTCACATTAGGTTGAGATGTGGGAGGGGGCTTAGACTAGGGGATTGGATTTTGGGGCTATCTCAAACCATGACACTGACTTAACCAGAATATATTTTAAGGAGGCACACAGAAAGAATTCCTGTAAGTCTTGTTAATAATATAACAGCTTAATATAGCATTAAATCAAAATTTTATTTAATATACTAATATTTCAAATACTAATTTGAAAATATGCTATTTTCCTTGGAGCCTGAGTGCTAAAAATGATTAGCTCGACCAGTAACGGGAAGATATCTGCTAGTCGTCTTAGAGATAAGAAATTTCTTTTTTTTCTTTCTTTCTTTGATTGTGTACTTTGTAAAGAAAATAGGGGCTCTGGGAGATTAGGAGCAGATCAGTAAAGTGTAATAGTCGTGAGGATGCAACATTCATAATAGACACCATGCAAGGGAAGAAATTCTTTTACAAACCAGTGGTGCATACTGTGAGTTGCACAGAATGATTAGCATCTCTACAGGTAACTGGCCTGCCTTCTGGTGAACAAACTTATAAAGCAAGCTGTCAATCACAGTTTAAATTCTCAAGTCTAAAAACATTTTAAATGTATCATGCAGAAATAATCTTGTGATGAAAGAATGCATAACAAAGAGAGGCAATAACATGGAGACAAAGAATAACAGAAAAAAATCAAGATTTGGGAAATCTACCTATTGACCATTTAGAATGAGTCTTCTGATACCAGTTTCAAAATGGAGACTGATGTTTCTGCAATACTTCTGCATTCAGAAGTGAAGTCCTAGCAAGAATTCTGAAACCAGGTTAAATCATTGATGATCATAACTGTCTTCCACTAGTTCTAGTGGGGCTTGCAACTAGAAAGTAACTAGAATTACTGCTTAGCAATATCTTAATTGTTTCTAACACCATGGCCTTAGGTAAACGACATCGCTTATATATTTTTTCCTTTCATACCATCACTGGCCTTTCCATGGACTTTGGGCAGCTGAAATAGAAGTTTCAGAGTTAGGTAAACTTAAGAAATAAGTGGAAATTGTATGGATGCTTAATGTGAAAAAAACTATTAAAGAGAAACTAATTACATTTAATGATAACTGAAGAGGAGTTTTTTAGTTAGAATACCCCCTCTCCTTTGAAAATAATGAAGTACATATGTTGATAAAATGTTGAAAGCATATAGCTATTTTTTTATGTCTTTCAGACTGACCTGAGATGCTTGAGGTGAGAAAGAGAGTCTGTGCTGTACAGGAGGATTTCCATCTGCAGCCATTTCAATCAGACAGTAACCTTCAGGACTGCTCACAGGCAACATGTAGCTGGAAGGAAACAGATCTCATTACTGTTTGTGCTGTTGACCACAGAGTATTCAAACCTCTCACAGCAAAGGCAAAGTGAAAAAGATGCTTATGCCTCTATAAAGGATGACAATCTTTGGACAATATAATTCCAGTTTCATGGCTACTTGAACTACCCAGGAGACAAAAGATGTAAGTTTCTTCTACTAATGTCTCTCTTCTATTTACTTTCTTACTGTTCTTGATTCTAGTGTTTTAAATGTATACAGAGACAAAGAAGAAAGAGATCTTTAAATACATAGGTGGGTATTGATAAATTTTAAGTGCTAACTGCAGCTGACATAGGGTCTCCCTAGTATAGAGAGTTGTTGGACAAGTAACATCAATGTTGAATGATGTTGAACAGCCCAGGTTGAAATTTCCTTTTCCTACCCTAGAGGGGAAACAGAAATGGAATAAAGAATGAAAGGCTACATATCTCTGAGCAGAAAAATTACACTGTGATCTAGTTATCACTACTTGGAAAGCGTGTTGTTAAGGTAAACTCTGGTACTGAGCTTCATAGATAAAGAAGAATATAAGGTTAAGGGAATTTGTGAAGTAAATACTGGTGAATATTCAATAAAACATTGAAAATTCATCAACTTCTTTTCATGATGAGATCTGATAAAATGTTATTAATATTATCACCAATAAAAATTCAACCCCAAAAGGATGATTTTAAAAAATACTGATTTTTTACTTAGAAAGGAAATTTGCATAAACATTATCACAGTAAATGCAGAATAAGACAATAGCAGTCCATAGATTCTTTAAAACTGACCTCTGCTATTTCTGTAGAAATGCTTTTGAATTCCACTTGGCTTCTGTTTCAATTTTTATGTACTTTCAAAGAGAATGTGTTGGGCCCCTTTTTGGGAAGGATGTTAAGGTTTGCTGACCACATGTACTCTGCACAGGAAACTGCTCAGTCAAATCCATATAACAAGGTTTCCAGAGTAAAGCTTTTAACAAGAACAATGTTATATCTTTGTGTAATGTTTCACAAATGTTACACAACAGACATTACAAAATATTCTGAAAAAAAATTAAACACTTATATCACCTGCCAAATTTTCTATTTTTTTGTTAGTTGAATAAATGGTAAAGGACAATGACAAGAATCTCATAAATTACTTCATGTTGAAATAGATGAATTTTTATTTTAGGCCACAGGTATATGAAAGAATTAAAATATTTTAAAGCCCATTATGTTCCACACACTAGAAGCATATATTGCTAATCATAGGAATGACCTCAGAATTGACAAGGACAAATTTACTCCTAGAAAAATCATGTAAAGACATACCATACTCTCAAATGCCTACTTTTTTATGTATCACCACCTGGTTGGTCGTGTGCAGCTGCTGTAGCATGATTTATCCCTGGTTATGCCTTGAGCTTTGTTTTTCTGCTTCTGTGTCTAAAGTCTTACTGTTTTATCCTCCTATCTGTAGATTCATTATGAAATTTGGAGTTTCAGTTTTCACTTCTGAAGTTACTGGGAACGTTGTGTTGACATAAATGGATATAGTATTAGGCCCCTAGTGAATATTTATAAATTCACTGCAGTGCAGTTATTTCTGAGTGAGCAGCACAAAACCGGTATGTCTACTAACACAAGTCTAATAGCCAGTATACATCTACATCAGCTGCTGATGCACTCATATTAATAAATCATACCTTTGCAATGGTTATATAACTCCTGGTTTCAGAGATAAATCAGTCGATACCAACTCATTGACTTTTTACTGTGTTCTGCTGCGTGGGGTTGAAATGTGCTAAATTCTTTCATCTTGGTAAGTATGCAAAACTTTTCTTATTTTTGAATCTTTCTTTTGAAGCTCTGAGATATTTGAATGGCATCTTCTATTATCCCCTTTTGAAATGTGATCTAGACTCATAGACTATTAAAATAAGTTTGAAATATATTCATTTGTATTTATTATTTTAGGTTGAAACAGGAACCAGGCCTAAAAGAGTTAACTGAGATATCTCGGCCTGCTAAGAAACCCCAATATCTGTTTTGCTAGAAGAACATTTTAGGAGCACTGGTTAATATCATGTTCTGTTCTGCTCACTGGACCAAAGGCCGCCTTATAGAAAGAATAGGAGTAGTACACACATAGTAATAAATTAGGTAAACTAGATGTTTGAATAAGATATAGAAGGCCCAGAGCCAGGATTTTGCAAGCTTGAAGAATTCAGGTCACCTAATCGAATAGGTCAAATTGAGGAAGACGTCCATGGCAAGAACCAGAGGGATGAAAGCTTGAGGAGAAGACTCCCGCAGTAGAAGACTGCGCATGTCTGGAACGACTCCGCCCAGGGACTAGCCTACTTATTAATATGTATGTTTAATGATGTAACAATGTATCTAAAGTGTATAAAATGGCTTGCTTTTGCACTTTCAAGTCGAGCAAGTTTATCCAGCGCGAGCTGGCTTGCTCCTGACATTGAATAAACAAATACCTTGCTGCTTAAAGATACAAAAGTCTCTGAGCAGTTCTTCATACCAGATTTTTCGGCATCAGGTTAAAATTTTTTTTTTTCTAAACAACCCCTTACATCCCATACTATAATAGTCCAGCCCACAAAGAAAAAAAGCTTAAGTGATGTGGCAAAGTTAATAAAGAAGAATGTTCACCTAATGAAAAAGAAAAGAACCATATAGTCTATGTAAGTTTGACAATCTTCAAGCAATTAGCCATTCAAGTCAAATTCAGCATCGTAAATTTTTGTTGCAAATGTCTGGTATTTACACATTCTCACTGTTTTGCACATATAATTTCCCTTGTTTTGATCTTTTGCTAGAGAAAAAAAAAATGGAAAATTAAAAAGCTAATTTAGGTGCCACTAAAATAAGCCTTAAAGATTGTTTGATGTTGACATGGTCTTCACTGATGTATCTTTATGTAGACAAGCCCAAGTATTATAAATCCATATAGACAATAACACAGTCATCCCTACTCAGGCATAAGTTTAAAGAAATATTTCAGAAAAAAAGAGAATCCACTTTAAAAAGCCCCAGTATCTATAAACAGCAGCTATTACACAGTGATTTTGTTCATTGGGTCTTGACTTCACAAGGGACACAGAGTTGCCTTTTTTTTTTTTTAATATGCAGCAATGAACTCTCAAAGAGCAGCACTGATTTATTTGATGCCAGTCAGTAGATTAGTGACTGAGTTCTGAGAATAAAACCAGAGACCACAAGCAGCAGCCTACTACCCTGTATTCTAGAGTGCATGTTTAGGAATGCTACCACTGCTTTCTTCAGCATCTGATCCTTTCTCTGTAGGGATTTCCAAAGAAGTCATACTTGAAATTTCTCTCTGTCTTATGTCATAGAAAGGAAAAACTCATTTGAAATATGAACAAAATGAATATTTTTCATGCTTACATTACCACAAAATTAGGACTGTTTGAATTTGCCAGATTACTTAAATATGCTTAGAATAGCTTTAAGAAAGCAATAGAGCGTGGAAAATTACTGTCCAAAAGACAGTTTTCTTAGAAAATTATGAAAATAATGAAAAATGGCAATTAAACCATAAATCCTGTCTCTGTCTTTATTATACCTTTTAAATCCACAAAGTGCTACAATATAGACATATGCAAAACATAATCATATTAGTTTTTTAAAACAATAATGGAAAAAAGAATGTACTTGAAATATTTTGTGCCAGAAATTACCTGAATTAAAATACCACTTATCTTTCTCTAACATGATAATATTTTTCTTATAATCTATGTTTAAATCTGTCTTACTCGTGCAACTGAATAAATGCAGTTATATTATTTCATGCATCTCGTAAAAGATTGAAATCCATTATCCACATTAGAAAAGAAAAAATGGAACTGATGATTTATTCTCTTGACATTTTTTCTTTATTTTTCTAATTAACCTTATATTATGAGATACTGACCTCACATTAAGAACACCTGAGATGAAAGTGGCTAATCACTGACATCTTTTAATTTTGAAGTATTTTTAGTTCAATTGTGATTTTTCACTCGTTTAGATGCTGAAGGCATTTCAGTCCATCTGCCTCACATCTCAGTGGCATATTCTGGTTGTGTTCAAAGCCAGCATATTTTTTCCTCCAGAGACAGTGACAGGAGAGAATGCAATATGATTCCTACGGCAGGATAACTTTGTCAGGCACCAAAATTGTAATTCATGTACATCACATTCACAATGATATAAAAAGGATTAACAGAGGAGTAAAGAATTGGGTGTGTGGGGAATAGTTATGGGAAATGTGTGTGTATGTAGGATGTATGGCGATGTTATGCACAATAATCTAAGTATGTCTGGAGCCATGTGGAGCCCAGCCTGTTCGTGTAGATGCTAAGGTATAGGCCTGATGTAGTCAAATATATATTTCCAAAAATTTGAAATAAGGTGTTCAGCCTTCTTATTTTTATTTATCTAAGAATAACATGATTTTTTTCATAGCTGATGTGGCTTTTATATAAACTCGTTAAGAACAAGAACTACAAAGGCTTTACAATTTACAAAAGACTTATGGACCTCAACAGGTGCAAACCAGAAATTTCATACAGTGATTAATGTCATCACTAGTTACCTCTTGATTAATTCTGTGCATGAATACCAAATTTCTAACCAAGTGCAATGTTTACCTCACACACTCATGACACAATTTTGGATATTAAGTATTGGATCAATTTAGGTCTGGAAATTATATTCAAAGAAATCCTCTTACGCTAGCTAAGATAAGGGCACTTCTAAATCAAATGTCACCTGATATGATCTTGCTCAAGTAAATGTTTTAGCTTAAATTGTCACAGCTACTTCTCCAGGTGGAAATACAATCGTACTTTTTTTCCTTTCAAGCTAGTCACCAGATGGCACTAAAGGAGCACAGTAGAAAGCATGAATGCAAAATTCATACTAATGTCTCTTCTAATAATAGGAAAGACTGACTTAAGCCCTAATTGATAGCATGATTGCTTCAGCTTCCAGTTTATATCAAGGGAAACACAGTAAAGTACCTTAAACTGATTACATATTTGACAATATGGATGAGAATAGGTCAGGAGACTGGAACTTCTGGAAGATTTTTAACTGCTTTCATGCATTATAATTACCTAATGTAATAATGTAAAAATTGTACATTCATGGTTATGTAAACATGCTTAAGGAAATGTAGTTTATAGCAATTATATTTTCTCTATTGTGCTGTAGGTGCAGCTGTATTTCTAACAGATTAAGGAGAGGCATAGCAGAATTAAAATGTCAGATCAGCAGGTATAAAACCCCCCAAGCAATTATAAAGAGAACCTTTGTTCTTATCCAAGCTAAATTATCATAGTAAGACTGATTCTGAACAGAGATCTTAACACTGCTAGCAGATCAGGGTTTCTGGTCTTCTGAAAATTTATTAGAAAGTAGTTACACTACTGTCCATTTTATAATGTCACAAACAGAGGATTACACTTGGAACTATTTTTCACCTTACAAGCTGACAAACACTAGCCTGTCTTAATGGGTCAACAAAGAAAAAATCCCCACAAAATTCCCTTTGTAAGTATTGATATTAAAGACACAATTTAAAATGACTGCTGCAAAACACTGAAACAGTGGCTTCATTTACACCCTTGATTAACCAGAGCAGTTGTCAAGGGAACATCTAACCAACTGTCAAGTAATACAGGGGATTTTTGAAGAACAGCGATTTTACTTTTGGCTGAGCACATTCAATTCACAAGTGTGAAAATCTGTACAGTGCCTTACAGTTTTAATAATCTCTTGGTACTTTTTTTCTGAAATTTTTACACTTACTACTTTTTTTTCCCCTTAAAAATATATTTTTTAGAATTCCATTATTATAAAAAACATACCTTATCTTCCCAAAATTAACTTCAGCATACTGCTTCCATGGAAATGTCTCTTTACCCTCTTCTAGTTCAATAAGGTAAAATTTTGTTATTTCTTACCAATTTCAAGTGCAATATCAAGAAGTGACAATTACAAAAATGAATGCTCTATTTTATGTCTGACATTTTATTTGAAATCAATGAAACATCTGTCATAACCTCCAGCCATTCAACATCAAATGTCAGGTTTTCTAATTGCCGTAAACTGACCAAACACTAAAAGCATACCAGTAGGGGAGAAAGGGAGAGAGAAATGAAGACAAAGGAGGGAAGTAGATAAAAACAAGGAATATGAAAAATCCCAAATTATTTTGACCTCTAAAGTGTCTTGCAGCAATCCCTTGACACCCCTGTCTTTAAGAAAAATTAAAAAAAACACACACAAAAAGAGGTGTGTAAACTTTGGGAACACATTGGTGGATGATAAACTCCCAGTTGACCCTGAACTTGTTCGAGTCTTGCTGCTGGATGTGCATAAATCTCTAGGTCCTGATGGGACTCATCCCAGAGTACGGAAATGTCTGGCCAGTGTCATCACAAGACCTCTCTTAATCATTTATCAATGATCTTGGGAGTCTAGAGAAGTCCCAGTTGACTGAAAGCTGGCAAATGTCCCAGAATGTTCAAGAAGGGAAAGAAGGAAGACCTTGTTAATTACGGGTCTGTCAATCCTACTTCAGTGCCTGGTAAAATTATAGGGGAGGTAGTTCTGGGAGTTATTGAAAGACATCCAAAAGACAACACAGCATGGGTTCATGAGGGTCAAGTCTGGCATCACCAACTTAATTCCCTTTTATCATAGAATCATAGAATCAATCGATTTGGAAAAGACCTCCGAGATCATCTTGATCCAACACTGCCGTGGTCCCAGACCATGGCACTAAGTGCCACATCCAGTCTCATCTTAAAAACCTCTAAGGACGGTGAATCCACCACCTCCCTCGGCAGCCCATTCTAATGTCTGATTACTCTCTCTGTAAAAAATTTCTTCCTAATATCCAACTTAAACATCTCCTGGCAAAGCTTAAGATTGTGCCCTCTTATCCTACTGCTGGTTGCCTGGGAGAAGACACCAACGCCCACCTGGCTACAACCTCCTTTCAGGGAGTTGTAGAGCGTGATGATTCTATGATTCTATTAGAGTGTGTCCAGGGTAAACTGACCAAGATAGTGAAAGGCCTTGAGGGCAAGACTTACAAGGAGTGTCTGAGGTCACTTGACTTGTTCATCTTGAAGAAGAGTAAGCTGAGGAGTGACCTCATTGCAATCTACAATATCCTCAAGGGGAGCTGTGAAAGGGGAGGTGCTGATCTCCTCTCTCTAGTGATCAGCAACAGGACACAAGGAAATGGAACAAAGCTGCATCGAGGAAGTTCATATTGGACATTAGAAAAAGGTTCTTCACAGAGAGAATGGTCAGTCACTGGAAACAGGCTCCTGAGGGAAGTGGTCATGGTACCAATATGTCAGAGTTCAAGGAGTGGATGATGGTCTTAAGTGTACAGTTTAGTTTTAGGTAGTTTTGCAAGGAGCCAGGAATTGGACTCAATCCTTAGGGATCCCTTCCAACTTGAGATAGTCTATGATTAGTAGTCAGAGGTCTGTGGTGGAGAAGAAAAGAAACTGTAGCTATTGTATACTTTTCTGATGGGGCAGGAAATCTGGTAGTTTTGCTGATGGTTAATTTTCAGTGTTTTCTTAATTGAGCCTTAGAGCATCTGGTATTTGTATGAGATTCAAGAGCTTTACCTCACTTTGTGAAGAAAACCAGTTAGTCTTTGGCAGCACTACATTGAACATTACATTCTGTTATTGTTGACACTTTCTTTGTATCCATACGTTGAAGGCTGTTCCTCCTATTGACACTAAAATATTGATGCTATTTGTAATTAAATATGTAGGAAAAAGAAGAACTTTGAAAAATATGCAAATGTGAACAAATTTGAGTGAGCCCTCAAAGACGGCCAATTAGCATATGTAAGAGTATGCATAGTAAAGCTTTTGAATATTTTTTGGGGTCTAGCCTGACTTAGGAATATAAGCAGTTGCTCTGATATATTTTTACCAAATAATAAGGGTTTTATAGGTAGGATACAAATTATACTGCTTGTCTACCTCTATGCCTTGTATTACTTGGTCTGTTTGTATGGCAAAGAGGGTCCTGCAGTACTGCACTGATCCTTCTTGATTCAAAAAGACATCAGAGGTTTCTGTTACTGGCTATTGCAGAGAAGGAAAAATATTTTAAACTGAACTGGAGCTTTTCTCTATTATATGTAATGCTCTGTCTTCAGCTCAGTTTGTTCCTAAGTGCTCCAAACTGCAATTTCAAAATACTGCTTAGTGCTTCAAATGAAAAGAGTTACGTAAAGGACCACTTAAAACCCCTGAAACCCGACTTTTTAGAGCATCAACCCAGTTATGTTATGGTTGACTTTGAAAATATTCTAAAACATTGCATTTTCTCTTTCTTCATTGTGGTTCCAACCAAGGAAACATAAAAAAAAAGATCTATCTACCTGTTGCTTGAACACAGTTACACAGTTTTATGGGGATAACAATCTTAGGCACCCCTTTCAACATCAATTTCCTTTTAAATCACATGTTTCTTATTTGCATTTGATTATAGATTTATTGATAGGCTGTTTTATGCACTGAACACACTTGATTTTCTGTCCGAGTTTTGGATTTATCTGTGGGAAATAACAAACATTTCAGACAACACTTCAAAATGTGTGAGGAAATTGGAACTGAACATATGATATTTACGATAGAAATCTTATGTAATGCACAGAGTAATTTGCGCAGCAATATCACAATTCTGTTACAAAATGCCTCCTTTTCCCCCATTTTTCCACAAAAATCTTTAAAAAAATCTTCAAAAAAATCTTCAACTAGCTTAATTTGCTGTACATTTGGAGAATGCCATCCATCAAAATTCTGACTTTGAAAATGCCATCACAGTTTTTCCTGGACCTTCTGAAAACAGGCCAACTTCTAGCAAACTGTAACAAGTGACAATGGACTCATGTTATTACAAATGAGAAAAAATACGTCTTCCTATTATCCAGGAAGAATAATAGCAACCTTACTTGACTGTCATACTGAAATGCTGAGCCATCTCCAGTCACACATATATCAAGCTATAAGAAATAAAGAATCCATAAGAGAACAACTCTTGTTGTCTTTCCCTTATTAACATGCTATGAGAAAATATATCAAAACAAACTCACAAAGTTTCAAACCTGTTTACCACGTTTGCTTCCATATTACCCAGTTTTAAATTGAAAAAATCTGTCAGTTTGACACTGACTTTTTTGCCATTATTTTGTGAGACAGAACCTTTTTTATGTTAAAAGGTATTAAAAAAAAAAGTATTTATTCTACTCTTCGATTCCCATGGCATTTTCTTTGATTTAGAGATAATGTAATAAAGATTTACCAGAAATTGGCTTGATGTAAATCATCATCTTTCTCCCAGCTGGTTAATCGAAATCTACCCTGTTTCATTTTGAAGCCATTCCCCCTTGTCCCCTACATGCCCATATAAAAAAGTCCCTCTTTTGTCTTTTTGCTATGGGGGTGCTAGTAGAATTGAATAGCATAAGAAGAAGAAATACACTTTGTCTTGACAGATATTGCTTCCTTTGCACAGAAGAATTTCTTTACTTAATGTTGGTGTACAGTCTTTCATACGTTATACAGAATCTAGAAAACTCCCAGAAACTCATGTTTTTGTATAAGCACATTAATAGCTGAAATGTTAATACCTACCTTAGGTGAAACAGATACTGTTTTTGCTAGGTTTGACTTAGCTTGGTTTATGCCTCACTTACTTGGACTCTGCTGGTCCAACAGTCAAGTTTATGATCCTTCAGTAGATTGGTTAATGGGACTCTCTCTGTTGCATATATTGCCAAGCATACTACAGGCAGCATGCTCCCAAGGGTCATTTACTTCAATGTAATGCTTTTCTACAACATGTATATTTTATGAATCATGACTTTAAAGATATGTGTCCTCAGACTGGATCCTTAAAGGAAAGTGTAAATTCTGCTCTTAATCATATCTCTGCAGTTCCACTGACTTCACAGTGACTTCACTGGTGTAAACACAATACATCAATGCACTATGACAACCAACTGACAGACTGTGACATCTCCATTTCACACAGGCAAAAATGGGAATAACTTACAGATACTGGAAGAATTAGTACTAACATTTATGCAGAGTTTTAAAGTTACAACAAAATTTAATAGTTACCATAATCATTACCATAATAATTCTTATCATTATTCATTACCATGACAGTATTGGAAGAACAGATTGTTACAAAATTAATCTTGGCAGTAGGCACCCTAGAAAAACCTTATATTCTAATCTAAGTTTCAGGACAACATGCTTTTATGTAGAAGAATGCAGAATATGTACTGTGATTGTGTTTATGTACTGACTATTCTCTGCTGGATCATAGTAGTCTCCTTAGTGTATTTTGTGGGCTTTTCTTTCTGTTTGATGAACTCATGGAACCACTAGTTTTTACTGCAGATAAAAACTCCTGTGTTTTTAAACCCAGTAATCCACCTTTGAGGCTGAATACAGTTGCTCTCTCCTGTTTCTAACTGCATTGCCTCAGGTTCATGTACCAACTGGGTATTTGCTGCACCTGAACAAGGCTGTTTTAATTTTCATTATGGTTACCTTTAACTTTTCTTTGAGTCTACATTATATCAAAAGGAAATACTTCTGCTCTTCTATGCTTTGGTGCTCCAGAGATGAGCATTCCTCAGGGAAGGGGCTTGCAGTCTTTTGCACAACTCTTCCTTACCCTCTCATTACTTCTCTAATTAACTGATTTTTAATATAGATGTAGTTTCATTCAAGAAATTTTATGAAAACTTATATAACAACAGAAAGGAAAGTTTTCTTCCTCTTTCAGTAAAAAGCTTCCAGTTAAAGCCTATGCAACAACTAATACAAAATATGGAAGAAATGGAAATTCAGCCATAATCTCCACTGAAACAATATTCTGATGTGAAAAGAGTAAAACCCTTTCTAGGAAGAGTCATTATGTAATAGGTTTTGACCTGTTCTTCCCTTAAATGGAGATTAAATCATTTTAATAAAAAAAAAAGGCAAACAAGCTCCCTAACACTGATCTATTATGTCAAAAGTCATATGCTTTCCTCTATGAAAAATGGAAAAAAAATTTCTAGGGACAATTAGGTGATACTAGGGAATTAATTTAGAAAAAGCCAGAATAGCAATCAAACGCAACCATGCAATGTTATACTGACAACGGTAAGTTGGAAGACTTCTGACGAATAGTTAATAAAATTTGATTGCATGGAACAGCTGAACACGAAAAGAATACCCTAAAAAGATACCAACTCAGAGATCTTTTACTCTCAAGAGAAACATGACTGCCTGACCATTAGCAATCATATAATTCTCTTTAAGTAAAAAACCACTTGTAGGTAGAGCGATTTTGAACACACTGAAAAAGAGTCTTGGATCATGTTTCCGTTTAAGAAAACATTATTATCAGTACAAGCAGAGTATAACTCCGTATAAGAAATATTCAGTATCACCTCCAGGTGAGCAAACTAACACTGTTGTAATCCCGGCAAAATATGAAAAAGACTACTTGGCGAAACCTCAAATTCCAAAAACTGTCTACATTGTTGCTTTGCAGATCGTGATGCCATGCCCGAAAACACTTTTTAAACCATTTATCTACCTACCAGGTAACTGAATCTCAAGCTTATGAATAGATGGGTGAAAATAAACAAAAATAAGAGGTCAGTGTATGTAGACATAGAAGTAATGGTCTCATGTGAAGTGGCTATGAGATATGAAGTTTGAAGAAAATAACATATACGTATATTTCTGAAAACAACCAAAGTTTACTTATAATGGTTATAATAACAATACGCCTATATTGGTAAAATTTTTTCTGTGTATGCATAACTTGTGCTTTTTAGGATGGTTAAAACAGAACAAAGAAAAGAATAAAGGAAAAGAATAACATATCCAAAATACTATATTTTGAGGAACCTAAATTCCACTCAAGACAATAAGGAAAAAAGGTAAATTCAAATAAATGTTGAGGGTTCAATTATCCTAAGAGCTCATCAATAAAACACCACAAAAAAACCCCCATTGCAAATGTGCTTGCAGAGAGACATAGTGGACAACATCTTAAAATATGTGTCCCCTCCCCTGAGGGGGGCTATCACTCCCAGCAGCATAAAGACTCTTCTGAAGTTAGCAGCAGCTTAGTATATAGCATTAGAGCATAAGAATGAATTATTATGTTTAGCCATCTTCAGATATAGTCTTCCATTTAGTGTCTCACATAAATCTGATCCCATGAATGAAAATTAGGAAGCCACTTGACACGTGAATAAAGCTGTACCGATGCAGTGCTGTACAGATAAGACAGTACTGGAATGATCTCCAATTGAGAATCTTTTCTTACCTATTACAGACACAAGAAATACAATAATGGGTAACATATATTACTTCTACCAGAGAGCAGCAATTAATTTTCCTTTGCATATTCTGATGTTTTAAAATGAATTTCTTCCTCCCCTATACATGGGAAAACTAAGAGAAAAATAGGTTAAGCAATGTGGTTAATGAGAAAGTGACTCTTCAATTTGAATGCCAAGAGAAAGAAAAATTTATATATTAGTACAGGAAATTCTGGATAGACTCTGAAGAATAAAATCCTTCTATTGCCAACCAGTGCAAACCCTGAGGTTGAGGCTGACATATTTGCTAATACTTATGATGAAGAGACATCCTGCTGGTATTTCAGTTTTACTTATACATATAAGTATCAATTAAAGAAAAAAAAAGGTATTTTGGTTTCAGACTTTTCAAGGCTCATGTGTTCTAATTCTTTGTAACCTTAAACCTTTGAACCTTGGAGCTCACCTCACATTTCTGTAATTGGGACTTAGGGAAACTTTATATGCCTGCTTCTCATACTGATATTCGGTAGTTTTTGCAATCTGCTTATGATAACACATATGCTGTGTTTTTCCCTATCGTTATAAAAGTATGAGCTTTAAAACTGCTCTGTCAAAGAAATTAAGATTCTCATAATAGTTTCATATATACTTTGTACTTGAAACTGTCTAAATGACAGCATCCAACGTGAAGAGCTAAGAATATTTTGCTAAGCTATAACCAAATATTTTAAAAGAAAAGAAAGACTGCTTTATGGTGATACATTTATACACATTTTAGCTGCAATATTCTTTAAAACTAGTCTTAAACATACAGGATTATAGTGCTAATTCCTATTTGAATATAGAAAGGTAAAATACAGATTATAATGTCATTTGGATGTGCTTCAAGAGAAACTACCTGTAATGTATTGTAAATGTTGTCCTATTTTTTTCAGTCACTTTGTTTAGTGATGTATATTTGAGCTGGAGCGTATTATTCGGAAAATAAATACTGTTCAAGATTAATGAATATTAACTTCAGAAAAAAGAAAAAAAGGTAAATATAATACATTTAGCTTTTATCTGTAAATATGTGTTCACAGGCCACCTTTTAGTAAGCTTCTATAGTTTTTTAAACAAGATAGATTACTTTAATCAGATTTAAAAACAGACACTATGAGATATTCATCAAAAAAGACAATTTTATATGATGTGAAATATGTTACATTTCTTCATGGGTAGACCAAATCTTACACAGGCTTTTTAACAAGATTATAATTTATGAATGCAAGTAATTAATGGAATTGTGGAAGTGTAAACAAGCATCACAATGCCTGTTGCTGTGCATGTGCAATCTGGTTTTGCTTACAGATGAGGTACTTTATTTCTTCATTCTGATATCCACTTTTCTACTTATAAATGCAAATACACACATATTGAATTTGGAAATATTAGAAAATATTTCACAACAAAAAAACCCCCTTTGATTAGCTATTTTATTTCAAAGAGATGTTTGGTGCTATGAACTATGTAGATACTTTAGGTCAAGGTTCAAGGACTGAATATTCTATCAATTTATCAGAATGAACATTTCTAACTGACAAAAATTAACTTCAGATTAAGTTGTCTCTAATTTGCTGTCATGCACAACCAGGGTTTATGAGTTTCTGAAGGGGTGTAAGATGCCTGTACTACCCTCTTCTTTATAGTGTTAGCCCTAATGAATAGCATTTTTAATTATACTTTGCAAAGTGGGAGTCCCTGCAAACTAGGAGAGCTAATGTTCATTATCCCAAAAGGTAGAGAACTCCATAATGTGTGTTTCAGACTTGTCCCATACACTGTCCTGCTCCCCACCAGCTGATACTAAACGCTGCAACTCACCACCTGGGAGTGACACATTGTCACAGAGGTGTCTGGCAGCCTCTGCAGTCACCAGTAAAAATAAACTTGCTGACGCAGCCTGAATGAGTCTGAAGGACAGACAAGCTTTAGGCACTCTAACACCTAAGTGTCCTAACTGCGTCCTAAGAGCAGACAGTCTTTTAATATGACCCACCATAAAACCAAAGTATACACCGACGTTTACATTTCACACAGAATCACAAAATGGGTAAGGTTGGAAGAGGTCATTGGATGTCAGCTGGTCCAATCTTCCTGCTCAAGTAGGGTCCTCTAGAACATGTTTGTCATGTTTGCATCAATATAGCTTTTAAATATCCCCAGAGAAGGAGATTCCACAATCTTTCTGGGAAATCTGTTTCAGTGCTCAGCCACCCTCATATGTGGGGAAGTTCCTCATGTCAAGTGGAACTTCCTGTCTTCCAGTTTCTGGACGTTGCCTCTTGGCTGTCTTCTAATATATTTGTATTCATGATTCTAGCTGGTCCCCTTGCAACATTCTTTTTTTTCTTTCTTTTTCTTTTTCTTTTTCTTTTTCTTTTTCTTTTTCTTTTTCTTTTTCTTTTTCTTTTTCTTTTTCTTTTTCTTTT
>NW_016690184.1:507712-554940 GCF_001604755.1 Lepidothrix coronata
CTTTCTCTTTCTCTTTCTCTTTCTCTTTCTCTTTCTCTTTCTCTTTCTCTTTCTCTTTCTCTTTCTCTTTCTTTCTTTTTTTTTATTACTGCAATAGATAAACGAATATTGGACTGTATAGAGAAATGGATGATAACATGATCACATCATAGATGTCATTTGCCTCAGAGGATTAAATGATGGTCAGTAGCTGATTTTCATCAAATGGATTGTAAAACAAAAAATCTTGCCTTAGAATTAAAAAAAAAAAGCTATGTTTAATTTCAAGTTGCTCTCTCAAGCTCCAAACACCAAAATATCAAGAAGATTATTTAGTTGGGTCACAATACTGATCTCTAATGGATGCCATGAGTAATTGACTGCCAGCTAGATAATGAAATGCTAAACAAAAAATTTTCTACCCACTTAGTTGATCTGGTTATAAGGGTATAAAGAAAGCTTTGACAGGACAGACAGGACAGCAGTAGGTTTTTAAATGTTCTATCTGAATAGCAATGTATTTTAGGAAACATCTTTACCTTTCAGATATAAGGTATTTTTTTAGATGATTTTAGTCTTTAGCTATGGACCTCTGCACTTTGAGATTATTAATGCATTTTATAATAACAAGATCTCTGTAAATCATGAATCACAGGGAAAGAGCTGAAGCAGATGAATAGACCTGCCCACAATCTTATCCCAAGAGTGCCAAATATGTTAGTAGTGAGTGCAGGTTCTAAGACTGTCACATTTTTATTCACTAAGCAATATTCCTATATGAAGTGACTAGAAATTAGGAAGAATCAATGTAAACAAAACTTGCTTTTATAAAACATACCCATTTCACTGATTAAATTGCGGCAGTTAAATATTTAACTGTTTTCAGTCAATATTAAGTGCTCTGTTTAATGATGAACCTGGAAAACTTCCCCTGCTATGCATCTGCCTCTCACTTGCATGCCAGAGGAAGAGACTAGGCAGGAAGATAGGCTGAGCAAGATTAAGTCAGCAAATTCTACCACTGCTTTCATTAAAAAACTATTAAATTGTTTTGTCAAATTAAAAGCTAAACAAAAACCAAACAAAAACCCCACAAAAACCAACTAACCAACCAGAAAAAAAAAATCAACCAACACCCTCCCAAAGAAAACCAAAAAAAACACCACCACAAAGAATAGGCTACTATCTGGTCAGGAAAGGAAAAAAAACCGTACACCTGTGACCTGTGCCTGGTATATGAATGAGCAGGTGCATCCCATGCTGCACATAATTAGATAAGGAGCATAAATTGTGGAGGGAATCAGTTATGGAAAATCTCCTTCATGATTAATTAGCTTTATTTTTTTTTTCATGTCTTTCTTTTCTCATCCTTTTCTCATTCAGGAAGGCTGGGGGAGCAAAGGAAGTTCTGTGTTTGTCCTGTGTTCTCACTGCTGAATGTTGATGTAATAGTTTGGGTAGGGAGGGAAAAAACAGACCTTATTTGTCTTGAATCCAATAAAAGCTCTACACTGACATAAATAGAGAGCATGATAATTTTTAGAGGGAAAACTACAAAAGGAGAGAGAAAAAAGCTTATTAAGGAAAGTTTTTAGTTCTCATCTTTGATAAATTGAATATTTTGGAATCTACTATCCATGATAATGAATTAAGGTACACTAATTTTATGGGAGAAGTTCTTTGGAGCCCATAGAAAACTGTCCTCAACTATCTTGGATTTAAATGAGCAGGGATAGTCTCAGCTGCTGACAAGTAAAAGATTTCAATGATCGAATGGGCAGTTTGGAGGAATAAAATATCTGAATTTTTTTTTACCTTTCATTTAAAGTATGCAATGAGATTTGAAAAGTACAGAATATGTACCTAAACTTTTCCCCATTATTAGGCAATTTAATTTATTTCCTCATCTGAAGATGCAGCAGCACTATGCTGTGAAAGTTGCAGGTTGCAAAATGTTAGTTCATGTTTAGTTCAAGAACTCGTGTAAGGCGAGATGAGGTATACTAGCTTCTTGCAGCTCATTTTGAATTTAAACTGAACAATTCTGTGCTGCTTCATTTCCTACTTAATGTAGCTGTAAATGTTTTGGCCCTTTGGTTTTCTATATTCAGTATGCAACCTTTGGTGTACTTAACTGTCTTCCTGCTCATAACTGAGAAAAATGACAGCGGATTTTCAGGAGTTTAAAAAGAATAAAAAGGTATAAAAGAAAAAAAGAAAAAATATCATAGAAAGAATTCTAAGTGAGAGCAAAAATACGTGTTCAGCATTTAACCACTACTTTAGTACTACATGACTGAGTATATAAAAGCTACAAAAAAGATCCCACAACCTTGCTGCCAACCTGTCAGGAAACATCATCAGATGTAATTAAAACTGTATGAACAAATCACTTAATCACTTTGAATCACAAAGCAGCGATATGAAATGAACTAGTTCTGACAGTGTTGGGTACACAGTATTTGGATAATATTTGTCTTCTACACATTAAGACTTCAGAATAAGAACCACTGAATCTCACTATTATAAATAATGAGAGGACTTTCCAAGACCTGGGGCTCTTTTTGAGTCCAACTGCCATACTTGCTTGAGTGTTAAAATTTTTCATATTTAATCTATTGTTAATGAGGGACAGTTTTAGTCAATATGAGAGTCTGTTGCTATCAAAATGAATGCTGCCCAACTGATGAATTGTTCAGGGAGTGTGACTAGAGATCTGATCTAACTAAAACCAAAATTACTAAATCCCCCAAAAGATGATTTTTTTAGTCAGATCAGCAAAAATTCTACTTTAGTTCACAGCTAATCAAACTAAGTTAATCACTCCTCTCTTCAATTGCCTACTCAGTAAGGCTGACATTATCTTCCTGAACAAAGACAACTTTAATAAGAAATATTAATTCCAAAAGCTGTAAGACACTGATCATTCTAAAACTCATGAGAAAATAAAACCTCACAGATGTTAGATTGGCTGAAAATATTTTATGCTGAAATGTAGTATATGCAATAATATACAGCCATTTTCCATTCAATACAAATGAATGTTCTTGTGCTGGAATGTGTGAACACCCAAATACCATAGGATTACTCTGAGAATTTTTGCAATTTTTATTAGAGACAAAGGAAATGGTCGTGCTGACTACATTTCTCTATTATTGCATAAAGAATTTTCCAATTATTGATTATGTTCTCTGTTGTTTTGGAAAAACAAAAAAGAAAGAAAGAAACAAAAAACCTCAAAACAACCCCAAAAACTTTCTGGCTTAAATTTAAAGGTTAAATAGGTTATAAGGAAACAGATGAAATTATATGGGCTTTAGAAAGCATTCATAGCCCTTGGAGTAGCAACTGGGTATTTAGCAAGACCAGCAATACTGAATCAACCTCAGCACATCAATACACTGAGTTCTAAAATTGAAAAACATGGATATAAATTTGGCATAGGCTGCTACTGCAATTATTTTCTGCATCAAGAAACCAGCAAACTCCACACACTGTGTCACCATGAGCCTGTTTTTTCTTACATATCTCACCTTATGTTTTCAGTAAAACTGCTTTTGTACCTGCGTTTCTACATGGGAATTGGAGAAACATTATTTACAAAGTGGTAAAATAGAAGTGCCAGATTCACTACTTCCATGAAATACAATAAGAAATCTGGGGTAAAGGAGAGCCGGCAGAAAGAGAACAGGGTTAAGTATTTGATTCAAATAAATTCACTAAAACAAAGTGATATGTGCTTCTCGTCTGTTAAAGGTGAAGGAAAGACTCACAGTCTTAATAATCAACATCTTCCTCTTTCTCTGGTTCAGGAAGGGTACTCTTCAGCCAAGGAAAGAAATGGTCAGAATATTCCTTGGCTTATGCCAGCTACAGGCTGGTGTTTAGTTTTGTATTTTTCACAACATTTGTAGTTGAGCAAAACTTATACCCTCCCCCAGAAGGCAGGCAAGTATAATCCTGTTATTTTCCAGATGGGTGAACAAAAGAGGTTGCAGAAGATTGTTTCTGACAGTGCTGGGAACAAAACCCAGGGGCCAAACCACATGTCAGATTTACATAAAATGTATTCAAATGCAAGAGAAAATGTATTTTTGAAGGTGTTTTGAACGGCTGCTGAGTAATTTAGTAGCAACACAGCATGCTACACTGTAGCTCCCACATTCACATCTTTCATTACTACTAGTCTGCTAGGTGCTGGCAGCTCTGACAAAACAAAGCAAACAGTAGAGGGAATAAAACAATTTCTGTGACAACATATAGATCCTTAGTTCCTGGTGTTCTCACTAAAACCCATCAGTGCAGTAGGAAGTCATATCCACTGTCACTGCAAATGGCAGACCAGTACCTCAAACTTCATAGAAGCTGTAGAAGAAAACCATAGAGACACATATCCCAAGGCACGGATTTGAATTGATGCCACATAAACACCACTTCCCCAAACAGGGAAATGCACAGCAAACATGTGACACTGAAGTTGAGTAAAGCCTCCAGAAAAGACAGTCCACAACCCAAAGAATAATTTTATTTTAATGTACTCCAAACGTCCGTGTTACATGTCTATTTAACACAGGTCACTTGGAGTATGAGCTCAAATGCAGATTTGGCATTTTATAAAGATTTTTTATTTTATAGCAAAGCACAGGGTTTCCATAGACTCAGAGAGCCAGTTTACAAACTATTAAAACACTTACTATATCCTGAAATACCTTGTAGTGCAGCAGATATTTTTCACACCTCCAGAAAGACAATAGCACCAGTAGTGAGACATTAATTACTTTTCTGTGTTCACTATATGCTGACATTTATCATGTCACTTCAAGAATTCTACAATATATTCAAATTTACATTATCACATTATCAATATTTACAAACCTTATCCAACACAAGACAGCACTAATTACAATTTAAATAAATTAAAGAGGTTGCATATAGCTTACAAAATTTTGCCCACAGAACTATATATGGAGGGAATGGAGGAAAATCACATTCTGTATCACTTCACTGTTCCTTCTGTGATATGACCTTGTTCAGCTACCAGCTGCCCACCCAGCCACTTTCTCACCCCTCCCTCTCAACATGACAGTTAGGGTGGGGAAATAAGATGACAAAGCTCCTGGGCCAAGATAAAGACAGGGAGATCACTTATCAATTACCATCACAGGACTGACTTGGGGAATTTTTTTAAAATTTATTGGAAATTAAAGAGTTCTGGGTGATAAGAAACAAAGTGAAAAAATAACCTCCTTCTCCCTAACCCCATTTTTTTCCCAGGCTCAGCTTTGCTCCATTCCCAACTTCTACATTTCCCCAATCCAAGCAGTGCAGGAGGAGGGTGGGGAATAAGGCTCAGTCCATAAATGCTTTTCTCTGCTGCTCCTTCCCTCTCACACTTTTCCCCTCCTCCAGTGTGGGATCTCCATGGGTCACAGTTCTTTCATGAAATACCCACCCACCTTCTGCAGTCCCCACTGCCAGTCTGGGTACCTGCACTCCGTATATATTCTTTCCACAAGCTTAGCCTCCTGCACTTTGTTAAAAGATTAAGCTATTGATGTATGGACATAAATTTATCAGCTGAAAAAACGAAGTTTTTTATTGCACAGCTTGGCTACTGTCAGTATGATAACAATGTCTTTGAAAACTAGTCTTAGATCTTTTAAAATATCTGTATTTTTTCTAACTGCATGGTGTAATACTAGCACGGATCTGCACACTTAACTTGTTTCTGGTGAAGGTGTCTGCCCTCTATTTTCTTCTGCATTTACCCACAGCTAAAATTTCCATCCACAATCCACCTCTAGTAAAATGCATTTTCATTTAATTCTGTGTTTCTGACCACATCAAGGACAAGATCAAGTTATGACCACAAAATGACAAAGCACCTTTGGATGAAGGTGATCACAGATGTAACAGCAGTTTCAGTAACTCCATAGAAATTAGATCAGAAAATCTAAAGAGCATGGGACAAAAGACAAGTGGTACACAATTTTGGGAAAGCAGAGAAGAAAGTTTCATGGACGGTTTACAGTCTAATAAAAAGCCAGGTCAATGTGTGCTTTAAAGAACAAGCTAATGATAATGACAGTCGAAGTGGTGGAGAGATTGATAAAATAGCTTCTCTCACCTGAATTAACTACATAACAAAATATAAATTCATCACAGAATCAATGTGCTTCTGTCAAAGGAAGAGAAATACCCTCATTTCTCTGTTATGTTCCTTATATGAGTTTCTTTCTGACACTCAGAAAGATGTAGTTGGCATTTCTTTCTCTTTCCCTCTCTGCCCCATGATTATTAAGGAGGACTATTTAACAAATAGTGTGAATTTTACTCAATACTCTCTTTAATCAAGGGACTCAATTTGCAGCACCAAATTTTCTTACTTCTGGTATGAAAAACCAGACCTAAACTGACTAGTCTTGAAACAATCAGCTGTCTGATGTCCTGTTCTGTTCTTTCTTCTCTGTATATATGAACACTATATATTAATTATCAACCTGAAATTGATTTAGAAAGCAAGGAGTTGGAAAACAAGGTTATAGCAATTAAAATTAAATAATAACCATCACTCTTTCTTCTTTCCTTCATTCCCCATGGGAAAAGGATATCCAATGAACCATATGAAAGAAAGAACCTGAGGTTCTCTGATTATTTTTGGTCTCAAAGATGGACTGAGTATATACATACAGATCAAGCACCAGGACCTCAATGCCACATTTTTAAAATATTGACCTCAGAACATTTAGTCTTTTGAACATTTTTCTGTGCTAAGTAACTACGACTCCTACTTTATAGTTGTGGAAACTAAGTAACAAGCTGAGATTAGTCAAACTCTTTAAAACCATGTTGAAAGTTTGCTGCTGAGCTGGAGCTGGTCAGCTAGACCAAGAAGAACTGCTCCCTTCTCCTCAGCACACAGGAGAAAATTCAGCTTAACCCCACAGCAGTCTGGGCTGCATGACTTCACTGCCTGTTTTGTTGTTTGTGGACACCTGCCTTCTGACCCCTTTATAATTGCTGTTGGTTATGAGGTGAATCAAAAAGACCCAGACTGGTTTGTTGGGAGATACGTTTTCTTCCCCTTCCCTGTAACATTCCTTTTTTTTAACATTTATGCAAAGGCAGGCTAAGTACTGGTTTTTATTTTTTACTGATTTTCAACATCTACAGAGCAAATAGCACTTCCTATTGCTTTCACCTAAAGCAAACCTGTAGAGAATTGCCAGCTGTTACAAGCACACTGAACCAATTTTATTTCTGTATTGATCTTCCACATACAGAACAACAGACCTGAGGAAGAGAATTAAAAAAATGCTTTTTCTTCACAGTTTTTTTTTTTTTAGTGTTGTTTAGCTCTTCAGTGCTCCCAAGTACATCAGTGTAAACTATCATCTCACTTCTTAGGAAAAAGACAACATGACACTTTCATAAGATATTTGGCAATATACTCTGTTGCTATACTTCCATGTGCTCTGCCAAAATAACAGAAACTAAGGAGTTGTCTGAAAAGTCCTCTTTGTGAATCACTGTGTGACTGGACACTGAGCTGATGATTTTTACAGAATTTTATAAACATCAGAAATAAATAAATACTGAAACTGTCAAAATATTGAACAATATCCTTTTTTTCCAATATATCAGATTATCTTCAATTTTATTAGTTTATTATTCCTTCTGTAAGTCGGTGACTCTTTTTTTTTTTCAAGTCACAGATATCTACATTGTTTCATGCAGAATACCTAGTATATCTCCAGTAGTACTGAAATTCTGTTGTATTAGGACGTATGTGAAAGAATTGTTCTTCCTTCCAAGCAGATCAGAAGGGCTATGCATCCTGCTTCTTCTCTGGAACAGAGGGAGAAGCCACATATTTTGGAATCTTTACTATCTGTTTCACATATTCTCACAAAAACATAAGAAGATGGAAAAGTGAATCACACGAGATCACTATCCATACAGAGAAACTGTAGTTTCTCTGAATAGATAAGCATATATGTATGCATACTTGAAAGGATCTGTATGCACCATTAAAGCAGGGTCTCCTTTAGTACAGGAAGGGAGAGTTCTAAAAAGCTTAGCAAAATTCTAGAAATTAAATGCAGTTTAGAATGCAGTTTAGAAGTTAAATGCAGTTTAGAATTTCCATGATATAATAAAAACCCATTTATAAGTGCTTTATCTGTAACATTGCTGAAAGGCAAATAATACAGTTTTCAAAGCAGATGTATCCAGAAAATAGAAATTGGGTTATATAGACTATTAGAACTTTAATCTTCCTATGTTCCTTGTAGAAACACACAGATTCATGGAATCCTGAAATTTTAAAACTATAATACATAGCCAAATCTAAAAATAAAAGACAATGAAATGTGCATTCATTATACTTTATAATATATACCTTAATTCTGGTGAATCCATGACTCACTGTCTTTAGAAGACCTAAGGAATTGTGACATAGAGATTCGGTAAAGAATCATGAAGAAATAACTACTTTCATCAGAATTACTGCAATTAGCAACAGTGCATTGAAACTGTTTCTTTAATGTGATTGTTAATCCTAATACTTTTGAAAACTACACTAGTTATCCTTTTTGCCACATTTGATGAGTGGCTGCCAGATAAGAAGGTGCTAGAATGTTCTGAGTTATACAGTACTTTTGTCATGCTTTGTGAAGGTTACAGCATGAAAACCTAACAATCTATTCACATATCTAATTACCAACATATTTGTAATATGCTTATCAATGAAATGCTGAGCATACATTAGGGATTACCATGGCCATTAAACATCTGATCCTGTTTAAAGATGTGAAAATTGATATGACAATTTTTGTAAGCATTCCTCATTAGTCTTATTCATTTTACCACTCCAATTCTAGTAGGAAAAAATCATCATGGCTAGGCTTCGCGAACGAAGATTTGGGAAGTAGGAAAAAAAAATACAAAGAAAATATACTGTCATGAACCACTTGGTTCAAGTGGATTTCTTTAAAACCAATAACTAGAATCAGTGAAATTCAGGTTATGAGGGGTATTACTGAAGTGTTTGACTTAGTAAAAGGATCTAATGAAAACATTGTTCCAAATTGACAACATCAATTACATTCATTATTATTTTCAAGTATGATCCTCTACTTTAGAGATGGAGAATGGCGGAAATACAACAAAATTATTGGCCAGGAATGCACCTTGGTGATCAGAAAGATTGAAAAAACCCTTCCATTCTACCACTAGACTATACAGGCATTCTCACTGGGACAGTCAGTATATAAAATATGAGGCTGGACTCATGTCAAAATGACCACTGACAAGACAGAAGTATTTATTTTTCAGAAGTATTTCTTTTTTTTGCTCACCATCATAAAACATTTTTTGTATGTCTTGCATAATTAATGCATAATTAATGAAAAGTTAAATCTTCAAGTCTTTGTGGTGAATGATTAATTATTTTGCATAGCTATGAGACAGTTATGCCTGTAAGCATCTTTTAGGATGAGTTAGTTCATCCTACAAAGATAAATACAATACAAAATAACCTACTGTGAAAGTTACTGTGATTTTTGTGTGTTACTTGATTTTGTTTTATTATGCTAAGTTGAATTTGCTTATAAATGCAAATACCCTTCAGCAACATTGGTAATTCTAATGAAATATGTTACATTCCTAAAACAATTAATATAGGTTACAATAACAGCTGTCCTTTTTTTAATAGGAAATACAGTCATCTGTCTCTTATTCTATCAAGTAAAAAGCTTAAAGCTTAAATTCTGGTGGTTATCTTCAGGAAGAGAGGTTAAATGACGCTCTCTTTTCTTTTTTTTTTCATGACACTGAAGGACAGAAAAGAATTTACTATGTCAATTTCAAACTCGAGGCCAAATCACCTTTTTGAGCTAAAAGTCAGTATTTGCCATCAGACAAAATTTGATTTAACAGAATACCAGACTTGACATAAAATTTGTTTGCATAAGAATTTTAAGTAGACTTGAAGTTGCAGTAATTGCAACAGATAGAAGGGGTTACTGATGGGATGACGGATTGTGAAAAAGAAGTAAAGAGTATTTTGCAAACCCATTCTTCTATCTTTTCAGAAATGTTCACCTTTTAACACTGACCTCTCTATTTCAGTGGCGGGAGGTAACTTTAAGACAAACTGTCAACTTTTAGTTGAATGTTCAAAAGGCCAAGTGAGCAATAATTGTCTGAGTACTGCATGAATTTTTAATTTTTGCCATAATTCCACATACCTATACAGACAAACTCCTTTAGACTGAATACCTAATTTAAAAGTAGGTAAGGTTAGATAGGGTGAATATGACTAATTAGAATTTTTCTTAAATAAGTAATCAACAGCCTCATATTTTTTCGAAGATTTTTTTCTTTGAAATATGGTAAATATACATTACTTTCTTATGTTTTCTCTGTGGTTTCAGGTAGGTCACAGTTCTCCATCTGTGACTCAGAGCCGAGTTCGGTGAGGTCTGGATGCCTGCCACTTCAGGAAAGGCAGCTGACAGTGCTGCACTATTAGTACTATTGTTAATACAGTGCACATTTTAAAATTAGATATGAAATATCATTCATATCATATTGATATGAATGTATTTGAGAGAGACTGAAGAAAACTCACACCTAGCCTTTAATCTGTTGTTTTAGCCTTTGGAATACAAGTCCTTGTAGGAACTCAAATGACCTTTAATGTAACTCCCTAATTCATGAGTAAGAAAACACAGTGGATATCACTTATATAGTGATATTTATCTGAGTTGAAAGTAGAATGACACACTATGAATGAGAACATGAAAATATTGTGATATCATATACTTTGAACTGGTCTGTGGTGAGCCATTTTGGAATAAACCATCCAAAATCAGTTAATTATGGAAATTTGCTTTTATATCAGAATAAATTTAACCAGCTATAAATTATAAAGATCAAAATAAATTCATAAGTGCATTCTTAAAATCACATTAAAAAGAAAAAATAATGGCCAAAACACATGGCTCCTCTGCCCTCTGGTTAACACTATTGCCATAAAAAGCTCAGTGAATTACCTATGTTGAGGATAAAAAAAAGAAGGTGAAAGAATCACAGAATCATTTAGGTTGGAAAAGACCTCTAAGATCATTGAGTCCAGCCTTTGACTAATCTCCACCTTGTCAACTAGAGTATGGCACTAAGAGCCACCTCCAGTTGTTTCTTGAACACCTCCAGGGAGGATGATTCCACCATCTTCCTGGGCAGCCTACCAATACCTGACCACACTTTCAGTGAAGTCCAACCTGAACCTCCCCTGGCAGAGCTCGAGACCATTTCCTGTTGTCCTGTCACTAGTTGTCTGGAATAAGAGACTGACCCCCAACTTGCTACAACCTCCTTTCAGGTTGTAGAGGGTGTCCTTTTCTACAGGCTAAGCAACTCCAACTCCCTTAGCCATTCCTCATATTACTTACTAGATGCTTCCCAAGCTCCATTACCCTTCTATGGACACGCTCCAGCCCCTCAATGTCTTTCTTGAAGTGAGGGGCCCAGAGCTGAACACAGGATTCAAAGTGCAGCCTCAGGTCCTTTTCCTCTGGTCAGCTTTCCAGCCACTCTGCCCCAATCCTGTAGCACTGCCTGGGGTTGTTGTGACTGAAAAGTAGGACGTGGCACTTGGCCTAGTTGAACCTCATGCCCTTGGCCTCAGCCCATCTATCCAGCCTGTCCAGATCCCTCTGCAAAGCCTTCCTACGTTCCAGCAGATCAACAGGACCAGCCAACTTAGTGTTGTCCATGAACTTACCAAGGATACACTCAATCCCCTCATCCAGATCATCAATAAACATATTAAACAGGACTGGCCCCAACACTGAGCCTTGGGGAACTTCACTAGTGACAGACCACCAACTGGATGTGGCCCCATTTACCACCACTCTCTGGGTGCGGCATTGCAGCTGGTTTTTAATCCAGTGAACAGTGCACATGTCCAAGTCATGGACTTCCAGTTTTCCCAGGAAAAAAAATGGAATTCTTAAGCCAGTGTGTACTGCATGTAGTCTGAAAGATTTTGTCACAGAAATACTTCTAATAGATGAGGGAAAGGCTGTAGATGTTGTTCACTTGAACTTTATTAAGCCTTTGATACTGCTTCTCACTGCATTTTCCTGGAGAAGCTGACAGCCCATGGCTTGGACAGGTGAAAAACTGATCGGGTGGGTGGGCCCAGAGGGTGGTGGTGAATGGAGTTACATCCAGTTGGTGGCCAGTCACAAGTACTGTCTGCCAAGGCTCAGTATTGGGGCCAGCTCTGTCGAATATCTTCATCCATGATCTGGACTTCTGGGGAAGTCTCTTATTTCTGCAGGTCCTTGCCATTTCAAACTTCCATTCTTCTGCATTTTTCGGCCTCCCTCCCTTCTGTATGTGCCAGTGGGGCAGATTTCGTCTGTTGGCCATGGGCTGTGGGTCCACTGCAGACTGTGCCTCTAACTAGTCTTGTTGTTAAATTGTACTAAAACCATCCTGGCTCACCAGACTTCGAATATACATCCTTTTCTGAAACAAGATGTGACAGATAAGCTAGTCTGCGAGCTTGTAAATCTGTGACTACCAGTCCATCACTTTATAACTATAAAAGCCCAGTCCAAACTTCCATATAGCAGATTCTTCCACATACTTCCTTGAAGTGTGGAGCTTCTCCCATGAAGCAGGGATGCCTCTTCATGGTTACTCCCCAGGGGTTAAGAGAAAGAGAGAGATCTGCCCACTATCTCATATGGTGAGTTATATCAATCTCTACTTAATGATTGTTTCTTTTACTAGCTTCAATACAATTGCTTTAATATAATTGTTTTGTTACAGTGCACTATATTACTTTGTTATATAACACTTTACTAGTAGATTTTGGTTTTTTTCGCTTTTTACACTCTGTAGTAAATAATTCTGATTAGGATCTTTAGTCTGTTCACCTGTTTGTTAATTTGTCATAATAAATGATTCATTTATATAAATCTTTCTGTTTTTCCATCATTAAAATCTGTGGGACAAAGTGGTTTAATCATATCTCTATAATTCCTTTAAATTTAAACCACTAACACAATCCAAACCTAAGATAGGATTCAGCCACACCTAAACCCTTCCCTGAGAAGGAGTTTAGAAAGTAAGGGAGTCCCTTCTGCACCTCGAGACTCACTGGTAAGGCTTTGCTTTTTAAAACTTTGTCTAAGCCTTCTGCTCTCCCATGACACTTACCAGACATGGACCTACATTCTTTATGTATCCTTGTGTCATGGTTTAAGCCTAGCTGGCAATTACACACCACCCCCTATCCCCCCACATTATTATTTGTTTAATAATTAAAACAAAGTAGAATATAATAGTAATAGATAATGATAAGAAAAAGGAAAAACAATTGATGTGCAATACAATTGCTCACCACCTACTAACCGATGCCAGACCCCGTTCCCACGGTTCCATTAGCCCCCCATTCTAAGTAAGTTCCCCAGTTTATACACTGGGCATGACGTTCTATAGTGTGGAATATCTCTTCGGCCAGTTCAGGTCACCTATCCTGCCCACGTTCCCTCATAGTTTCTTTATTTTATGTACCTCATTACTGGCAGAGTGTGAGACACAAAAAACAAGCCCTTGACTTAGGATAAAAATGAATTAGCAACAAACAAAACTTCAATGTGTTATCAAAATTATTCTCATACTGAATGCAAAGCATGGCACTATACCAGCTGCTGAGAAGAAATTAACTCTATCCCAGCTGAAACCAGGACATCCTGCTTGAGTACGAATGTTGGAAGGATCTCGAGAGGTCCTTTCCAAACTAAACAATCATGCAATTCTTTTTCCATAATTGACATATTCCTGTAAGGTCAGTTAATTTAAGATGTAGTGTAAATCCAGAGCATGAAGTGTACAGGAATTCAAACATCTTTTCTTCAAGTCAGTAGCTAATAAGCTTGAATAGCCATAGCAGTTGGTTTGTTGGCTTTGACAGATTACAGATGAGATATTGCATTCTGCTGCAGAATGAAAGTAAAAAAAATTGTTTCAGAAAGTGACCTATGTTTCAAAACACACTGAATGTTCTGTTCAAACACAGAATCTGAAACTGAAACAAAACCAAAAGGTAATCTGTTTTGTACTCTTTATGAGAATCCATTTTCTTATTTGAGTTATTCCAGCTAGTATGCCACTCAGAATGATTTAACTAGTTGATTCTAATGTTCCAGCTTTTTGTTTTCAATTTTAATTGCATATACCAGAATTTATATGCATTAGTTTGATGTAATGCATCTCCTAGGAGACTATTTTTGAGACTGAATAACAAATGTAGTGACTTACCTGTGTAAAACTGTAACAGCTGGATTGATGGAAGTGGGATTAAGGCTTACAGAGAACAAACATTATGTAGGTATACACTGTAAAAAATTTCCCACCTTATAGTGGCAAATGTGATGATAATTTTACAAAATTTTCAATTTCTATAGAAAAGGCAGTAAACATAAATGTGTATAATTGTATATACAGTCCTTCTAAAAGTAATTACAACATTCATTCAAAAATACTTAATGTCTTACAGTATTTCCAGTTCTATACAACACAATCTACATGGGTATGATTCATGTATATGCTGACTTAAAAATTAAGTATAGACTACATAAAATATTTATTTTTAAAACAGCATCTAAATGTGTTTTCTTTAACAATTTATATATTCATATTATAGAATAGCAATTCTTCAATGTCTCTGAGATTGCTTTCACTGTTAATCTTCAAACAATTTTAAAAAGGTGAGATGTGATATGTGTTGGTGACATTGCACCAAGATGGCTCAAGTTATCTGCCAAAACACCTTTCCATTTATCATTCATCACATAACTGGTTATGTTGGAAGTCAGTATTGCAAGTATGAAGCCTAGGATACACAGTGTAGCTGCTCAGATACAAAACCTGGTGCTCAGATGTTTCCAAATCATCAAAAAAATCCCTGTATTCCTAGGTAACTGGTAATATTGGAAACAATAGCAAGACACCAGAAAATTAGTAATTTTTTTGGTTTACTGATTTAATGCAATCTTCAGTAATACTTGCAGACTATGCAGAGCACCCAGCACCTGTAACACTAGTAAAAAGATGACTTCAAAGTATACACTAATATGAAAACTTACATATCTCTAGAATAATGAAATGAAATAGGTAAACATCATGATTCAAAATAAACCAACAGATTGTATGGATGGTAATTTACACATTCATTTAAAAAACATTTTAAGAATGCACATGTGTTAAAAAACTTTGTAGAATAGTTCAAGCAGCTGTTTTCCTCTTCTGTGGAAAAGGAGGAAGTAGGAGTGGAGGTAAAATCATGAACGCTGATAATATAATCATGTAGTTTGCAATTAGTACACTACATCTTGCCAAAGTTCCCATGTGGAGGGACAAAAACATGTTGAGGACTTTCACAGTTCACAATGTGCCATCTGCTTTTGAAGGTGGAAGACCAAATAATAAACTTCAGCAGCTTCTGTACCGCTGCATGGTCTAGGCGAGAGCTGGCCAAACAACATTAACTAAATAATGTATTTAACAAACAAACTCTTTAAAGACAGCTAAAGGTGCCCTTCTCAGCCATTGGTAAATACTCACATCTATTCTACTAGTTAAAGTGTGACAGAAAACTGGAAACAACTACATTCAATATGCTCACTTGGAAGACACATGAAATGTTAATGTACATAATACTATGATCTAGCTCTGTGGGGATGGACGCTTTATTCATTAAATTCCAGAGAACAATTCTGAAAATTCTGCAGGTAAATAAGATAGAAAAGAGTGATGCTATCATAGACAGGCAAGATTTTAATTAATGCTTTCCTAGAATCTCCCAAACAGAAAAGGATCCAGTGTTTTCCATTACTGTGTAGAAAAGACAATCTAAACTTCTTAAAGAAATATAATTAAAAAATATATCATTTAGAGAAGAAAAGTGTAAGATGTCTATAAAATATCAATATTTCTACTCTAAAAGCTAAAATTCACCCCACTATCAAAAAAAATCAAAATCCTTGTGACTTATTATCTCAATTTTTGCTTGTTAAATTTACTTACCGTCAGTCACTGAATTGAAGAAACATCATCTGCTCCCATGACAGTCACATCACTTTAACCACAAAGTAGAGCAAATTTTGCATCAGCCAAATGCAGTTTAGAGCCCAAACATGGAATGAAACCCATTCGAGCTAATGTTCTTTGAATAACTTTCAAGAACAAACCCATAAAACTAATCCAAACTACATTTCAAGCATGTTCTCAAAGCTTTAACTGAAAAGATCAATACAATCTCAACTATGAAATCACAGAAAATTAAACTGGAAGAAATACACATTTTCAAACCAGTAATCAAATCATTCTAAAATAAACGGAAACGAAAACAATGAATGAAACTGCATTTAAATACCTTTCTAGTTTCCTTAGGCAAGGTAAAAAAAAGTAGGCAATTTGAGTTTTACTGACTTTTTCTGTAAAGCTGTCATTTCACAAGGACCATAAAGACAATGACTGAACATTTATAACTCATTTAATCTTCATCAGGTTTGAAAAAAATGGCCATACATAAGGAAACCAATCATATCGTTATGAAAAAGGAATAGCTAGCTGTAAACTATGGGAATGTATTAGTTTCTTGCACATGGTGGATTTAGAAGGAAAAAAGTCTGAAAAGGTGACAATCTGCTTCTATGGACGCTATTGAATATATTAATTGTGGCATTTAACCAGTGGAGTTATAGTTGCATCCAGAACTGGAATAACTGTCAAATATGATTCTAAAGACTTAGTCAAGTGTAACAGAACTATTGTCTGCCAACTGGATAGTTTCCAAACAGTAACAAAAATAGATATTTATTCTAGTCTTTGTCTCTTTTTCTGCATTACAGGGAAAAAAACCCACACATTAATTATTCAGGTAAAATATACAAATAGAATTATCTATCTCCAACAGCTACTGAGAACACAAATCAATGGTTTTTTCATGGATTCATATTTTATTGCCTACAATACAAGATCTTGGAGGGCCACAAATGCCTTCTTAAGTTTGCTGTTTCCTTTGGTAGAGGTTAGGGTTGCTTGCTGAAGGATCATAATTTTATTGCGGCTTGGTGAAGGATATACTGCTTTCTTTAAATTTTAGAAGAACTTGCAAGAATAATCACTAGTCATTTCGAAGGCCAAGACCATAAACTCAAATGCATGTAAATCCCTGCCAGTCATAGTCTACAATCATACCTTACAAGTTATTTAGTATGCCACTGTTTCAAAGATAGCAGTATAAAATAGCAATAAACAAAGGTAATGTGTAAATTGAACTGACATTATTTTTTAGTGTAACAACATGGAGAATGAAGCCATAAATACACAGGTGTTAATTTTCAGGTAGAAAAAGATGGAAGTAAATTTATTTTTCAGTGTGAAAAACTGAAAAACTCTATGACTCTAGTCAACTCTATGACTAGAATCAATCTTTTCATTGCCATTTAGCTGCATTTTTTTGCTAAGATATTATTAGGCTTTGAAATCTGCACAGCATTTTAATGTCTTAATCTTATGAAGCAGGGGCAATGCTACCACAGCTGATACAGTGCAGACAATCACCTGACCAATGTCTCACACAAGAGTAGTCTCTGAGATTAAAAAATCCCTTAGAATAGTTTACTAGTGTCGAACTGTATACCTCTATCAAGTACTTTCCCAGGGAAAAAACCTCTATATCTGCCAGATCATAAGGAGAGAAAGGGATAGAATTTCCTTTGTAAATTTTATATACTTTTACAAACTGTACAAAAATCCTAAAATAAATACATTGTCATCTAATAAGTAATTCAATTTGAAAGTATGCTATGTGACTTTGCTTCATTAATATTAGATATTAACACTAAGACAGCATAAAAGGAAAAAAAAATACTGTTCTAAATGGAGCATAAGAGTAATGTATAGACCTGTGGCTGAGAAGAAATATAAGATGGAAATAAAACAGTTTCCTAAATGGCAGATCCTTGCTTATATTGAAAAGAGGATTTATATTTTAACACAAATTTTTTTCTAAAAGAAGTTGTAAAGCTTACGGGGTAAGCATACAATCTAATGAACACCGCCCACCCCAAACAGCCTCTTTTCCCCGTGTCAATCTACTCTATATACTGAGATCAATAAACCTCCATCATTTTAGAATTTATCAACATTTACATCACAGAGAAACAGTTCAAAATGCAAACACAAAAAATCTTAAGATTATGCTTTTATTTTCCTGTTTTCATAGTAAGAGGCAATTTTGAGAAGTCTGATGTGCATGTTTGTAGGCAAATTTTGCAGTCTCCTTCACATACCATCCTCTAACAGCAAAAATAGTCCTAGCTAGAACTACCTTTAATTTAATAATTTGTGCAGTAAGTTCCCTCAACTCACAAATATTTCCAGTTTAGGTGCACCAATTATCTCTGATACTTGTAAGAAATACTCTGATACTATGTAAGAAATAAAATATTATCCTAATCACAGTAATTTGAAATATTATATGGGTGTCAGAATTATTTCTAAAATGATTTTGAAGACTGAGTACTTTACCAGTCTTTAACATTACTAATAAAAATATAACACAACATTTATATTATTTCTTGTTTACCTTTTACCTATCTTGCACATATGAAATTCCATGGGTAGAAAAGAGTTAATCCATTACCAAGGCATGATACTAATACCTTTTTCAAAATGGTACATTAACCATTCTGAAAACTATTGTGTGTACTAGGTGTAAAATGACAGTACTGCTCAGCCACCACTGTATAACGCTGACAGTACAGTTGCATATGTAGATACGACAGCTTATAGAATCATAATGTAGTTTGGAAAAGACTTTGAAAATCACCAAGTCCACCTGGCATTGTGAGATGTTGTTAGTATGTCCATTTTTAATTTTTCATCTTAAAGAATAAATCGGTCCTATATTTAGCACCGGAAGTCTGACAACAAATTTAATTTATTCAATGTATAAATGAATAAGCAGAAATTATGAACTCCCCATCTGTAACCTCCAATGTTATATTTAAATTGTTTCAGTTCTCAAAACAACATCTGTATCCGTAAAAGTATTTGGAGATTGAAAGATTTGTAAGTTCTCCAAAGGACTGCAATAGTCTTAAATTTTAGTGTGAACTAAAACGTATTTTCAATCAAGGAGATTATCTTATGAAAAAAATTTCCAAATATGCATATAATTTTGCTTTCCAATATGACTTGTCTTTATTGTGGGGAAAAAAAAATGTGGAATCACACTTTACTGCTCAATATATATGACTAAAACTCTTTTAGTGTAACCCCATGGTAAATTCTTACCTTACTGTGATAGGGACAAGTATACCCTTGCTAATAGACTGGTTGATGGATACAGTCAGAATGTTCTGAGAGTTTCCACAGCTGAATCGAACGGTTGGTTTTCCTTCCACAAGATACAAGTGAAGAAACTGTTCTCCAAAATTCCTTTCACTAGCTTTGAAAACAAAAATGGAGATAGTCACACTTCTGAAAACGTAGGACCTCAGAAAACAATTTCACAGTACTGGCACACCATCGCCAACCATAATGCCTATGTGACATTGAGGACTCTTTTATCCATATACAGGACTCTTCTTGAGTGACTGTGAGGTAAAACTCCAAACTCTGTATCAATTGATAACAGTTAAAAGAAAATAACCAAAAGACAAAAATTTACTTACTACCAATGTAATTGCATAATTCTTACAGAGATCTTTAATTGAAGATGAGCTTTTCTCTATATACAGCAGTATCAGTAAGGTGACAGAGGTAACAATAAAAAAATTAAATCCTATTCATTCAGATTTTTAAAATGAATTATAGAAAACAAAAATTATAACAGAACATCTCTTTCTTATAAGAGCTGTTAAGATTATGAAAAATTCACCTTTCCCAATCGATTATACATTTCAGACTTGGTGAGAAGAAAAATTACCTACAAAATATCACACACTGTTATTTGCACAGTTCAAACTAAGAATAAAAAGATGCCTAAGTTCACTTCCTCCAAATAGTATATTATAAACTGTAAATAGGACAGCAAAATATTTATATTTAAATGATCAATGGCGCATGGTTCATCTATAGAAAAAAGAACTGGAATCTAGAGTAGCAAATTATATTGGGTAATTTTTTATGAATTTGTCCTTTGAATTTAACTGTAATTATTTCTCATAGAAGGTAAGACACATTTCCTGTTTATAATTTTTACTCCTCTTTAAGACAAACTGTTAAAATGTTAATCTGTTTTTTTCACTGTATTTTACTATATTTAACTGAAGTTAAAGACTCGATAGCTGGGTCATGAAGTTGAATTTACTGCATATATTTGTTTCATGTACTACCACCTGTGGGTAGGAGGCCCCAGGTCCTGGCATGGGTATCAGATATATGGGAGATTTATGCTGGTATTTGGAGAACCCCTGACTGTGGAGTGCCTGGGGGATGGGTGTGTGAGTGTTGAGTGAATGTGTCCCTGAGCCATGTGAGTAGGAGGGCCCTATGGTGGGTCAGAAGGCCTGGGATCTGGGCTGACTTTCAGCAGCTGTGCAGGCCAGGCCTAGAGCTGTTAAAGGGGGCCACAACTCAGAACATCCCTTAACCTTTTTATTCTGAAAGGTAAAAAGAGTGCAAGTGGATTTGGGACTTAGAAATCCTACTAATTTGTAAAGAGAAAATTATCACCTTTAATTTGGGGAACAAAACAAAATGAAAACCAAAAGAAAACAAAAATCTTTTAGCAGATAGAGGCAACAGTATCTGCAACTGCCTGATCATTTCCTTTTGTCTAGTTCGTAGTAGAAACAGTTCACAACATAAACTCCCTCCTCAAGAGCAACTTTCTAGTCAACATAGCATTTCTTCAGTCTGTTACAAATCCTGATGAGGTACCGAAAGTCTTTTATGCTTAGACATATTTTGTATTCTGAATACCTAATTAAATCCAATCTATTTTAATTTGACTGAATTTTATGCCTTTGGCTTTTATGATTTCCTTTTACAATAGTCCGATAATTCTCTTTCAAAACATATTGCCCTATTGCTGTTAAAAGAGTCACTACTTTTTAACCCTTACATAACTGATTGAATCATTTGTTTCCTTATCTTCTCCCCTTCCTGCACATGCTGTTCCTGACATTTCCAATTTCTACCAGTAAGTAAATCTCTAAGCCACACTGAAGTCAGAGAGAATAAAATGGGAGAGGAATGTGAATGTATATACTATCAACATGTCTTGAAAAAGTGAAGTTACAGATAAACAGCTTTTTTCTCTTCTCCCAGTGACTCACTCTGTCCATTCACATTGCCCACTAGTGAAAACTTGGAAGAAGGTCCTCATTATTGCCAGTAAATTAAAAAATCTCAGACAGATTCCCAAAAAGCAGCATTATTCCTCGAAAACTCAGTGAGTGTTACTGCTTGAAATCCAGGGAGTGCTTTTAAGTCACAATTACAGGTGACTAATAGAGTTCTTAATATTATTTGCTAGGTGGTATGAGATCCTTTGAAAGGAGAGTCCTTTAAATCTTTCTATAGTGAACATTGGGAGACAATGTGAAAGAGCATATACTTACTACCTAGCATATATGGTGGGCAGTTACCTTCAAAGCAAAAGTGCCAGTCCTAAACAAAACATTTGGGTTCTGGGAACTGACAGATCAGGAACCATCTGAGAAAAAAAATCTTGTTGAATATCAGGGGTAACATGTATTGACCTTAGTAGAGTTTATGTGAGAGGATCATGTCAAAGAAACCAGATCTCAGCAATCATCCTTTCACAGTAAACTGCAAGGTGGAAGGCTATTTCCGTAGTTCAGTGTGATGACAGGCACGTGGTCACTGGGTTCAAATGATTGCCTATCTAAAAACCAGATTTAAATTCCCACTAAACTATGGGGTGATGCTTTATTAAGTAAAAACATATTTTGACATGGAGGAGGGATATTGTGAAACATTCTGCTTGAGAATGCCAGCTGAAATAAGAGACAATAGACTACAACTGAAATGGCTGTAGTGCCCATCTTTAGTTTCAGAAAGGAAAGTAGAATATGGGTAGGTCTGGAGAGTAGCACTTCTGAGCACACAGGAAATAATTTAGGAGCACAACTTATGAAAATGTTGTCCTTAAGGAATGCTATAAACCTGGGCTGTGATATCTGAAATCCAATTGTCAGAAGTTATAGACTACCATATATAGTAGAAGTTAAACAATCTGTCCTTGAAGGGATTGTGAGCAGCATTGTGCCGACTCTATTAAAAGCGAAAATGATGAAGTAAAACTTTACAGCTTCATCATGTTTTTATGATCACTTACAATTTATGGTGCTTTGTGGTTAAATATCACAATTTGTTTTGACATGTTGATGAAATTAAATCATGCAAACAAGTAAAATCATTAAGGAATAGAATAAAGAGTGTATGAATGCATACTGTGTTCAACAAATAAATAGTTCTCAAATGATGGCTAATCTTTATTGGCACAAATGTTGTGAATATATTAAAACATTTTCTTCTGACATATTTAAACAGAAATCTTCTCACATTCTACCAACAATTTAAACATAAGGTAACTGCAAAATGACCAGAGAGTTTTAGTCTGTTGACTGTTATCATTAATATGTTTCTTAAATACATACTGAAATAATGAAAACATTATAAGTATATTTTTCTTTATATTAAAACAGATGATGGTTTATAATCTACTAAAAATAATATGCAAAGCCACTCCTCTTGCATTGGCTTCTTTGCCTCTGATATATAAAGTAATTTTCTGTAAATCTCATTCAAGATTCTATGATTCTATAGTATCTTATCTCTTTCCCCATGTTTCTAACAGGAAATTTATTTTTGGCTGCCTCTACAAATAACAGTTAGTCCTTGTTATTCATTACTTTCAACCAAACATTGATAAAATCCTTGCTAAATAAAGGCATCATAGAGGAAAATAATTTTCAACAACAGTATGGTGTGATTTAGTAAAGTGACGTGCCTAGCACATTTGCTGATTCTCATACTGTGCCCCTTGGCTGGCCTGTTAAGTAGGTTGGCCTGTTTCTGTATATATGTATTTTGTTTTTCTTATATGTATTTGAATATATATATTTGCACTAACTGCTAAAATGTATTTCAACAATTCATTGAAATTTTAGAGCATTCACTAATTTTTTGTTTTATGATTCTGACTTTAATAATCTCGTGCATCCTTTCCGTTTCAAATCAATTTGTATATCAATAGCATCTTGTCTGAGATTTCTCACTGTAATTAAATGTTTACTAGTTATCTACCAGAGAGACAGATGTAGCCTCATCACCACTTGGTAATAACAGGTGTGTTTGTAAAATATATAATCTGAAGGTGGACTAATTTAAAAAAAAATAATAAAAATCTGTAACTATTTTCTAGTAAAATACATCTGAAAGAAGCAGATCACTGTGATATTCTTCCTATTAAAAAAATTATTTTGACAAAGAGGGTTTTTGCTTTATGAATGTCTAAAACTTATTGTAACCTTAATTATGAAGCTATTGTTAACATGTGTATATTAACAGAATATGAAAATTTTGGGAATATTAACACTTTTAATTCTGCAGTTCTTGTACCTAGTGAGTGCACAAGCCTCAAGCTATTTTCTGCTGACAGTTCATTCCTCAGATGTTTGATGGTAACATAGCTTCAAAAAAGCAGCAGTAGAAGCACGAGTTGTACTACTATTAAAAAGAGAACAGCTGACAACAGCAGCTCCCCTTTTGAAGTCATTAGAAGGGAAAATGAAAGACAGAGCAAGGAGCAAAAAATGGAGATGAAAGAAGAGCAGAGGGAGCATATGAGGGAACTTGCAAAGGATATACTTATCTGACAGAAGAGCTTGGGGCCTGCGTACAGAAATAATTAAAGTAATTAAAAAATTCCAGATTATCTGTATAGACACATAGTGTTCATTCATAAAACGCTAGAGATATTTTTATTTATGATTTTTTATAATATTGTATTTTAAAATCATGTAAAACTAAATAAAAATATTGATATGGACAATCATGACAAATATTTTTATTATTTGGAAAGGAATCTAATTACCAGAGAGACATAAAACAAAAAAAGAAAGAGTGAAAAAAAGGAAAAGAAGCTGGGGGACAGAGCCTGATAAAGTCTAAGTAGACTAATGTTAAATACAGTATTAGAGTTCTACAAGATATGCAGTCATCCATTACTTTTTGTGCCTGTGTTCCACAGCCAGCAAGAGATCCAATTTTACTATTTTTTTTTTTTTTTTAGCTTAACAGAAATCTAAGCTTAGTAGAAAACCTATTGGTCACCAAAAGAGTGGAGTTTTTCAAGTTAGTTCAAGTCCTGTTTTAGGGATAACAAAGTGAATGGGAATGTAAGTATGGTGTGCTACTGGGAATCAATGAAGAAAAAGTAAGTGAAACAACTGCTTGAAAACATGTAAAAATTATCCCAAGGTCCTGGAGCTACCTCAGCTCAGTGTTAGGGTGATAACTGAACTCATACCACTCATTCTTATCGTCCTTTCTTCCTTCTCTCTGGGTTCAGGAAAGGACAAGAAGGGAGCAGTGACACTGCCCATGGAGGTCTCAGATGCAGGTAACTGGAAAGTAAAAAACTGCATGGTTCTCCGCTGATACCATTCTATCTCTCCAGAAAGACAAATGTTTTAAACAATGTGAAGTTCTCAAATACTGCTGCAATAAAATCTCTGCAAACACTTCAAAAATACCATATTACTAATTTTCCACAGGGAGTATGATGAAATAGCTGAATCACTATTAGGTTGCATGCAGGATGAGTACATGATCTAGAAAAGAAAATTGAGGGTTTTTTTTCACAGAGATGCTTACTTAGGGCTTACGTGTAGATAGCAAGGTTTACTTTAAGTTTGGCTGAAAGCCAATTACTTTACACTGATGAGACAAACAAAATCACTAAATGCCAAATATATTCAAAGTACTTCCAGTGACCTTCCTTGAATTCTTCTTCAAGGGCGAATAACTCCTCTTGAAATTGAAATAACTAACAAGTACAAAACACTTCAACATAAAGAACTGCCACATAACCACTTATCCATGATTCTTAGCAAAGTCTGCAGCACTGTAGCTTAGGCAGCTGCAGCAACAACCCAGCTATAATACACAAGGACTTGAGATACCATTTTGAAAAGCAGTAAACATAAATGTTCAATCTGGGGGAACAGTGTTTTACATCTAAATTAAATGTAATACAAATAATAATAAAAGTCATAACTAAATAATGCCATGAAGCTTATATTACTTTTAACCCTGGCTTACAAATATGTATAAATTGCAGGTGAATTCACATACATTACTTCCATATTAATGTAAAATCAACAAAAACTATCAAAATTATTTTTGTTATATCAGTAAGATTTCTTTATGTAGAGAAAACCTAGGAAGATGCAGCGAACTGAGAATGCTCCTAATCATTTTGCCTATCTGGAGTAAATTTATCAAGTAAACATATTTTTCTATTTCTTCTTGACTTCAGGAAGAAATCACCTCTCTTTCCATGTTTTCTATTTAGAAAGAAATTGCAAGATAAAATATACAATAATATACTCAACTAGCAGAGAAGGCTGTTTTTTCTTGCTGACTAGTGACAATCATACTTGTCTAAGTAAGTTTATGCCATATATTGAGGAATGAAATATGCAGGCAAGAAGCAACTTTTTTATGTAGTATTAACAGGCATACGTCCAGGTCTGGAATTAACTCTCTGGGGACCACAAAAGAATCCTCTGAAGTGTGAAATCACAGTAAATACTGTGAAATATGGCAAAATTGCAGAACTTTAGATAGCTCTGTAAATCAAGAATTCAGAACCAGGATCAAAATTATAATACGTGAGACTCAACCCATCTCTGGAGAAGCTGTTTCTCTGTAATAAGTTGTTCAAAACTTCTTCTACATTAGTATTTTAGAGCTGTAACACTTACAACTGGAATCATATGCTTACTATGTTCTTTCTTGCCAGGAAGCAGCATTTTCAGTTGTAAGTTATGTTTTGCTCAATGAGTCATAAATTAAAGAACTTTCCAGAGGAACACAAGGAACAATGGTTAGAATTTTATAATGCATCATGCATTAGAATACCAAAAGGCTTCTACTGCATTTTAATGAATCATTTTGCTTTTGAAGAGGAAATGCCAGCTGATGTACACTAAAGTTAATAAGGACCTGAAGGAGCTAAAACTGATACTTAGCTTCAAGTACTCACTGTAAAGGATTGTGCCATTTAGAGAAGTTGTTTTCACTGTCAAGTACAGAGTCGTCAGATTGCTTGTTTCCTGCCCAGATGCAGTCCTGGTCTCAGATACAGATGTCAGAGAAGGTAGCTCTAAATAAGAATTTCCAGTGAAGGATGGAAAAAACAGCGTTGTGTCTGAAATGAATAACAAAAAGATAATTTTATTAATTTATTACAGAATAAAGTAATAAAATGCAATATAATTAGTGAAGCACATTTTAAAATATCCATTCTCCTGCATACCTGTGAATAGTGTAATCAACTATCTTATTCGCCGAGCATAAAATATTCAAATCAAATACGCAGAAAATGAAAATGTTCTAGCATCTGCATATTACCAAAAGTGAAAAGACCACTATAGGAGGGACTGCAACTAGAAGATGCAATAAATTTCGAAAGATGGTCACAAATTTTTATCTTTACCGATGTGGCCATGCAGAACTTCTGTTCTATGATTTCCCTGTGAAGTACTTTTGGTTTATAGTTCTAGATAATAAAAAAGTTTTCAGTTTTCTTCATTTTGAAGATACTCATATGTTCTGGCCTTGAAATTGTGATGAGGATACCATCGGGCAACGTGCACATTTTCCCTCTAAACTACTCCTGTCTTGGAAGTGAATGTTTGCAAAAGTAAATTTTTAATTGAAGGCTTAACATTTGCAACATTTATTGCATTACTTACTTTAGTCATTATGGTTTAGGGTTTTTTTACCCTGTAGCCATGATAATAATATCATTAAAGTAAGGAAAAATAGTCTAAAACTAATTGAGGATGGGCAGAATGTCTTCCTGATGCCTTAAGCATTCTATTTGAGCAACACACCTTAAAGACTACCCAAATTCATCACTAGGGGTATGAATAAGGAATAAGCAACGAGAAAAACAGTCTGAGTTCAGGCAATATTTTTTCAAAGAAATTTTTATTTTAATGCACTAAAGGTATACAATGGATTTGTGACTGGTGATTACACATAAGCATGACTAATACATGGATTTTTTTTTCAAAATTTTTCACTTTATTAATTTTTCATTTGTTTGTGAATCCGATCATGGTTTATTCTTTGCCATTTTTATTGGACTTCAGAAGAAAGGACAAAATGAAGTGCCCAGATAAACAAGCATGTACTGAAGGCCAGTCATTAAAAACACCTCACACCCTGACAGAAAAAGAAAGTCAGGATGGAAAGTAAGAAGCAGTTATGCTTTAAAGTCATAGGTCTGGAAAAATTAGGACTGTTGGAGAAAGTGAAAAAACCATGGGTTGAAAAACTGCTTGGAATGTGAGGTAAAAGTCAAAGACATTACAAATCAGAAGTAGACCTACACAATTATGAAAGCATTGTTAGTCTAATTAAATTCATACTTTCAAGGGATACATTATTAGGAGATCTAGCCACTGTAGTGCAGGGCCACAAATATGATTAAGGGACTGGGGCCTCTTTCAAATAAGGAAAGGCTGAGAGACCCAGGACATCTAAGGCTGCAGAAGAGCAGGCTTGGGTAGATCTTAACAATGTCTGTAAATACCTAATTGGAGGGGATGGAGGCGAAGAGCCAAACATTTTTCAGCGGTGCCCTTGACAGGCAATGGACACAAATCAAAACCAGGAACTTACACCTGAACATGTGAAAACTCTTTTTCACTGTGAGGGTGGTCCAGCGCTGGCATAGGTTGTCTGGAGAGGTTTGTCAAGTCTCAGTCCATGGAGATTTTCAGAACCTGACTGGGCATGGTTGTGAGAAACCTGCTCTAGGCGATCCTGCTCTGCTTGAGCAGGTGATTGGACAAGATGGTCTCAAGAGGTCCCTTCCAAACTCAACAAATTGGTGATTCTGTTATCCTTCTGTGTAAGTTTTGAGCTGGCTCTCTGCCAAATTGCCAACACCCAGTGAAAAGAGCCTACTCCCCAGAGAGGGAAGAAAAAAAAAAAAACCTGAACAGCCAAAGCTATAGCAAAAATATATATTTACAATTATATATACAATTTGAATATATTGTACACACGATAGGTTGCTCCCAAGGGGGAAAAAGGGAAAAGGGAAGGGGAAACAGGGATAAAAAAAACCTAAAACGCTAAAACAAATATCCTCCAAATATAGACACCGTTACTATAGAGCTAGTGAATAAATACAAAAGAAATGAATTAAATACTTCCCTGAACGAGACAGCAGAACTGTGCAAAGCACCAACCAACTCCCCAACACCTCCCGAAGAGACTGGAGATAACGGCAGGTCTGAGCAGCAGTCCCTGGCCTATACAAGCAAAGACCGTCTGCTGAGAGACCTGTTGTCTTCAGCCACCGGAGAGAGAAGAGAGCGAACGCTCTTATCTGCGCCTTTTTATATGTTGTGTTACCAAAAGGGATGATATGGAATACTTCTTTAGATTTCCAACCCCATTGCTAAGGAAGGCCTAAAAAATCCAAAAGCCAACCCACTACACCTTCACAGAGGGGTTCTATGCAGACAACCTTAATTTTTATTCTTCAGGTCCTGTGCCTTCAGAAACCTCAGTGAAATTCAATACTCATAATGTAGCGGTACATTGTGCATCTAAAGCTCTTAAAAAGTTTTTTATAAAGCAGTTTTCAAAAAAACTTTCTCAACTTCAAGATTAATTGTCCACAATTTATTTTCTACATTAAAAATAATATTCTGTGAAGTTTCTTTCATCTAGGTGAAGGGGAGGGGGAGAGGAGAAAGAAAGAGAAGGGATATCTGGTCAATCTTGAAAGGAAAGACAATCTCATCAGTCCTTTGGGAGGGATAGTTTCCTTCAAAGGAGAGATGTCCCATAAAGACTTAAATCTTTCAAGGGAGTCCAGCACCCTGCATCCAGAAGTCTCCACACTAATGGTCAGTGAAAACTACTGAGAAAAAAATGTTATTTCAACTTGGCGTCTACACCTGAAGTGCTGTGCCCAAAGCAGCCTAGGCCCTCATCACCAGAGCCATGAAGTCCTCTCAGAAATCAGCAAAAGAGATACAGCAAATACAGATTGAATCAGAGACAAATGCATACCTGGCCAACAAAGCCATCCAGAATTGCCAAGATGCAGAGCACATCTTCCTCCCTACGGAGTGCAAGCTATTAGCCTGCTGATCCTTAACAGTCATTTTCTACCCTAAAGCTGTACAACATCTGCAATCTGTTGTGACTCTACAACATCAGTAAAGAGTCACTGAGAGCACAGGGATTAGTCCTGTCCGCGGATGAAGGGCCTAAGTGGGAGAAAACAGATTTACTCTGTGTATTAAGAGCCTAAAATCTAGGTTTGTGATGAAATACACAGATAAAATACTATGGGCAAAGCTGTTAGTCTGGAATAATTTGTCCACTTCCCTCATTCTACTAAACTCTTAATTAGCAGAAATTAAAGTTCCATGCAGCACTGAGCATGACTGTGCACTGGTAGATTCCCTGAATCAGAGCCAAAGAGGGCATATGCTGAACTACAGTAAGCTAATAACAGGAATACTATCAATGCCAGCTACAACTCCATATAAGGCTCTACCACAGTATTTTTGCACTGCTTTCTAGCAATATTTACAGATCTTGATATTTTAAGATGGTTGCTGGCAATAAGTAATTTTGTATTTAATTTATTTCACAGGACAGGTTAACAGAAGGAATAGTTACTTTATCCTATCCTGGGTCCGCTATCTAACACTGTCCATGACTACAAGGGACTGTTCTCCACTGGGGTGGTGTTCTCCAAAGTGGAGTGCACCCTAAGGGGTTCTCAAGACAATTCACTGGGCTGCAGAAAAAAATATATTAGAATTGCAGTAGTACATATAAGTAATATATAAATAAATGCTTATACATGCATTGGTGGCATGTCCTCAAAAATCTTTCACTGATGGAGTGTGCAATTAAAATGCACACTTAAATTAAGGCCTTTGAGCAGAATGTAACTTTTTGAGATATTACCTGTTACTACAACAGAGACAAATGTGGCACTATGAGAATAGAGGATAGTGAGAAAGCTGATACAGTACAACTTCTCAAAGTCACACAGTTCTTTTAAACACAGTGCATGTCCCTGCTTAATTAGCAAAATGGCTTAATGAATTTTAGTCTCCAAATTGTATTTTTAGATATGTAAGCTTGATAAAACTTGACCCTACCTGTATACAAGCTTCATCTTTAGATAAAAAAGTACGTCAGTGATCAGGAAGTAATACAATACAATAATAAAATAAATATATATGAAAGACTCTGTAAGTACATAGAACAAGCAAATATAAGTAGCAACAGCTTTGCAGATCTCAATTATAGTGGAAGAAATAAAAATTTTCCATCTTATACAAGAGTAAGGGGAAGAATAGAGTTTTCCACTACTGGTAAAATAGAATCAACCTGTTTCCACTCCTACCTCTAATTTTCCATTTTCATTCTTTGATTTTCATGTCAAGTATGGCTTAGTACTGAATTCTACTGAATTCTATTAAAAATAGTCTCTTCAATCTTGAAGATGGCAAGACTTGTCAACTACACCAGCCATTGCTAAATAAATTCAAATGAGAAATAAGAAATAATTTTAACATCAAAAATCTTAGAAACAGAAGTAATGTGTTCATATTCTGGTAGCAGAGATCAGACCAAACATCTGACTAACTTGTCTATAATCTACAGGGTAGATAACTTCATTGAATGTCCTTGGTCCTCCTTAATAATGAAAAGAAATGGGTAATCCTTGAATATGATTCTCCTGACCTAATCATGACCTAAACCTGCCTGTTTCTCTCTACTTGTTATAAAAGGACTTGAGGGTCACTAGTTTAGCTGTAAACATGTACACCAGCAACATCTGAATGTAGGTGAACAGTTCTTACTCTTGATGTTTGTGCATCAGAACTAAATTGCCTGCTGGAGATTTTCTTTAGGCAAAACTAAATTAATACAGCAGCTCTGAGTTGAAATGTTAGAGATGTGAACTGAACAGGATGTCAGAATATTTAGTCAGGGGCTTAAACTCTGAATTTGCTGTTTGCATGTTTCAGTTACAGTGGTAAAAATCCTCTTACAGATATCCAAAACATGGACAGATTCTCTGCTTGTTCTTCTTTTCCATCACTCACAGAATATAATAGAAGCACAGCCACAAAAACTTTGTCGACTGGTGCAGGAAACCTTGTCCATATTATCAAGAATGGATGTGTTCCCAGCAGCCAGAAAGTCAGTTAAGCAGCAATATCAAGAGACTGATGAATACATGATTTGCTCTATCCATCTCATGCTCATAGGATATCCCAGGGAACCAAATTTAACCACCTACCTAAGAGTAATGTATTCTTTTATCTCATGTTCACAGTGTGAAGAAAATCAAAGTGAAATAAATATGATTTAGAAAATTCCTAGGGATTATGTCTGGGACATACAAAATCTGACTTGGGTATTTCATAAAGCATCACATGCACCTACAATAGTAGAGAAATACAGTAATCATTTCTTACAAAATAATTGATTAGCTGAGTTCAGTTGTTTCAAGACAATAAAATATGAAACAAATCTCACCCTTGCTGCTTTCATTCATTTGTTTCAATACACAAAAGCCTTCTGCTAGCTGTAACTGAATTCCTACATCAGGAGGTAAAAAATCCTCATGAAATAAAATGTATAAGTTTTCTTTTATTAAGTCAGCCTAGTGTCTTGTTGATAATGCTCTCTGCTATCAACTGTGAGTTCTGAATTCAGATTACTGACAATCTCTTTGCAGATTGCTAGAGGCTTTGAATGGCAGAAAGACTATATTTAATTGAGAAGACTTAGAGGAAGCATGGAGGGGTAATGGGTCACATAAGCAATCCTTAAGAGCAGGACACTTATTCATTTTCATTGAAGGAAACTGCCATACAAGTAGAGCAGTATTAGTTGCAAAGAGTTTAAAAAATTCTAGGAAAATAAAGCTGAAGAAGCCTGTCAAACATGCGTCTGCAAGGATACAATGAAACACAGAACATAAGCAGGGATGATCAAAGGGATGGTATGGCTTCCAGAGGGAGAAACAGAACAGACCTATTCAACATGCAGAGGAAAATGTGAATGAGAAATGACAACTCTATGTTTTGCAAAAATAGAAGCTAAGGGCACGCAATGTTATTATCAGGTCACACGGTTGAAAAACAAAAGGATATCTGGACTTCAGCAAAGCCTTTGACACCGTCTCCCACAGCATACTCCTGAAAAAGCTGGTAGCCCATGGCTTGGACAGGGGCACTCTCTGCTGGGTTAAGAACTGCCTGGAGGGCCGGGCCCAGAGAGTGGTGGTGAACGGTGCTGCCTCCAGTTGGCTGCCGGTCACTAATCCCCCAAGTATCAGTGTTGGGCCCAGTTCTATTTAATATCTTTATTAATGATCTGGATGAGGGGATTGAGTGTACCATTAGCAAATTTGCAGATGACACCAAATTGTGGGGGAGTGTTGGTCAGCCGGAAGGCTGGAGGGCTCTGCAGAGGGACCTGGACAAGCTGGAGAGATGGTCTAATTCCAACGGGATGAGGTTCAACAAGGCCAAGTGCTGGGTCCTGCACTTTGGCCACAACAACCCTGTGCAGTGCTACAGGCTGGGCACAGAGTGGCTGGAGAGCAGCCAGGCAGAAAGGGAGCTGCGAGTTTGGATTGACAGGAGGCTGAACATGAGCCAGCAGTGTACCCAGGTGGCCCAGAAGGCCAATGGCATCCTGGCCTGGATCAGGAACAGTGTGGCCAACAGGACCAGGGAAATGATTCTTCCCCTGTACTCAGCGCAGGTGAGGCCACACCTGGAGTACTGTGTCCAGTTCTGGGCCCCTCAGTTCAGGAAGGATATTGAGGGGCTGGAGCAGGTCCAGAGAAGACCAATGAGGCTGGTGAAGGGACTCAAGCACAAGTCCTATGAGGAGAGGCTGAGGGAGCTGGGGTTGTTCAGCCTGGAGAAGAGGAGGCTCAGGGGAGATCTCATCACTCCCTACAACTATGTGAAAGGAGGTTGTAGCCAGGTGAGAGTCGATCTCTTCTCCCAGGCAATCAGCAGTAGGACAAGAGGGCATGGTCTTAAGCTTTACCAGGAGAGGTTGAAGCTGGATATTAGGAAGAAATTTTTTACAGAGAGAGTGATGAGACATTGAAATGGGCTGCCCAGGGAGGTGGTGGGTTCGCCGCCCTTGGAGGTTTTTAAGATAAGACTGGATGTGACACTTAATACCATGGTCTAATAACCACAGCGGTGTTGGATCAAGAGTTGGACTTGATGATCTCGGAGGTCTTTTCCAACCTGGTTGATTCTGTGATTCCATGATATTCTTATTAACTTTTTGCAGATTGTTTCGGGTAATTTATTGCCAAAAGATATTTTGTGGGTCAAAAGTATATTAAAAAATAATGAAAAATTAAGAACAACACAGGGAAACCAATCCGCCAGACTAGAAATTATGAGTGAACCACAGCTCAGGAAATTCAAGTCTCACAGACTGGTGGAAGCTGAAGTAATGCAGTTGGGGAAAAAAATCACAGTTGTCCTGGTTTACATATCCGTTTCAAAGTGTGATTGATTTTGCTCTGAGAAAGGATATTGAACTAGATGTCCTCCTGGCCTGATCTGACTTGTAATTTCTGTGTGATTTGTTCTGCTTTTGGTGTTACTACTAAGATCACACGACAGAAGATAAGAGAGAGGCAGACATTTAACATAAAGGAAATGAATGATTCCATAGATATCTGAAACACAGTGATTGTCATTACCTAGTGAGTAGAGTTACCCTCCTCTTTTGACAGCTGTATTGTAAAAAGTAGATCAAGGCAATGTAAATATGCTATTAGTTTTATTTCAAGTAAAAAAAAAAATATCTGTTGATAGTTCTAGCATTCCTTAGATACTAAGAAGTTCAAGAGTTAGCTGCATGTCTGACAAAAAAAGATCAGAGTAAAGCAGTTTGATGTTTGTATTCTTTTGGAAAAAGAGCCACAAGAAGAAGAAAAATATATTTTTCAGATTCCTGTTTCGAAGGCCTCAATATTCCTCTTCCTATCTCACATTTTAGTGTGTAAACTCACTGCATTAGTTTACAACAGATAAGAATTCAGAAAACTCCTGTGTGTCTGAGAAATGAAAGAAAATTATCTGTCTCACAGAATAAGAAGAAGCTTATTCAGTTAATGGGCATAAAGCATGCTAAACTGTTCAAATGAGAAGTGTTGTGTAGTTATTAACTGCTGTTATTTTTTCTGGTTATTATATAGACATGTAAAGGAAGACCAGATCTGTAAGCAAGTAGAACAGACTGTCATGAAAAAAGAAAAAGGAAATTATTCGTTCATATTCAATTCAAGATTTTGTGAAAATAGGAATAACAGTAGTACCTCAACAGAAGGATAAAAAATAGTCAAGATGTTGGGTGTTGAAAAAATCCCAAACAATCTAGTCCAAAACCACAAACAGAATTAGCATCTTACTGCCTGTTTTTGATAGTTTTGAAAACAACACAGTGATTTATATTTTTCCATTTGATTAGCTTCATCTCCAAAATTTATTACTTTGCTCCTAAGTGCATTGGATTTTGAAGCGGAAAGAATGTTCCTAATTGATACTTGTACCTAATCAGATGTATTTTACCACCTGCATTCAAAATGATGAATAAGTGCTTAACTCTTTTCCTGAATTTGACATAGAGGAAATTGGGAAGCTATTATCTAATATTTTTTTCAAGCTCAACATATTTGACAGGAAATATGATCTTCCTGCAAAAACACCAGAGTTTTATCTATTTTTAAAAACTGCTCCATCTAGGAGGGAAATGAAGGTGCTTTATATCCTAATTTATATATTTCTATCTTTCCCAATTACAGGAAAAAACTTAAGACGGACTTTTAATATCAGTGGGAGTTGTCATAATGGACTACTGTATGGAGTTGTCATAATGCCCTACTATATTTGATGCTGAAACCTTGGTTTGCTTTGAAGGTCGCTGTGACACCTTCACATTTTATGGCAAATTTTAATGCAGCAAGGACTTGTAAAAATCTTTTGAAGTTCCCTCATTAATATATTTGTTCTGCAAAATATCAGAGAAGGTGCACTCAAACATGAGCTTTCACAGTTTAGGTTCACATTTAATGAACTGGTAAAAGAAGTGAATGAAGTAAAGTATTGGCTTTCAGGAGGGAAAAAAGACATCTGTCATAATATGCTGGGAAACTCAGACTTTTCATAACAAGTTGATGTGCTAAAGATCATACATTACTCATTGCAATGAGAACTGTTTGTTTACACAAATGAATGAGCCCAATAGCTTAATTTTCTGTTGGTTTAAAGTGAGTGTCAGCTAAATGTTGACATATTTTATTTGTATGTTTGTAATTTTTACGGTTATCAAAGTTCCAAGACCATCTTTTGCTTTATGGGGTATCAATGCATTTTCAGTAATTTTAATTTTATCTTTGCCATTTAAGTTTAATTTTATTCTCTGCAATGGTGCTTGAACACATAAACTAACATTCCTATTCCAAAGGATCATAGAAATACTTGAAGAGTAATTGGCTATAAAAGTTTAATTTGGACAAATACTCAGACTTTTTCAGTGTGTGTCCTATTTATTGAGCTGAAGAGGAATCTTCCATCTGGATAACACTAGAGAATAATTTGTCATATGGTTGGCACCAGATATTAGATGATCAATATTAAAAGTGAAATGAAATCTGAAGTTTTAAGAACCCTAAATTTATTGTGCTCATATAAATAACACAGTTTATGTATTACTGCATTGTGTATGCAATATATTTTTATTAGTTTCCTGGGAAATTTTGATGAGATTTTGATTAGATTTTCTTATTATTATTTACCTATACAGATGCATAATTGACAGAACTGTCTAAATCTAATCTGATTTCTACTCTGAACTTGTTTTCATAGGTTCAGGGTGAAAACAAAATAGGAATATGAAAGCAATTTCTTCTCCACCTCTTAATTATATTGACAACTTGCTATGGCTTCTTTTGGGAATTGTAGCTAACTCCAGGGTCTGGTAGAAAAAAAAAATCAACAAATAACAGGCAAAGAAGAATACTTAAAGGTTAAAATTATTAAAAAATTAAGGTAGATTAATCTTCAGTTAGTATTCTGATACTAATTCAGAGTAGGAATTAGAGAACCAGACATTTCACTGTATTTACCTTTCCTTTGAGGATGCAGAAAACAGTATTTTTCTGACTCTAAACAGTTTTGCTAATGTAATTTATGTTTTGGAGCCTAAATTTTCTGCTAGAAGAATGCAAAAATATAAAATGGACAAGTATTTCTACAGACATTCTATCTCTTCCTTTCCCTCACTTTCTAATATTTACCACTGCTACATTGGTTAGAAATTACAAAATTAGAAACACCACTTACATATAATGGTCATTTTACACATTTACACTAAACCATGTCTAATGTTGGTCTTATAAAAGTATTTTCCCAATTGATTTTAATATAATATTTAATGTATTAATATTTAACAATAACAAACCCAATAATAATAAATCTGAATTGCAGTAACTTTGGTTGTTATCTTAACAATTAAAAGATAGCAACATTTGGGGGAAGCATGTTCAATTGCAAATATTCATGTTTGCTTACTCCCAAAAGCAATAATTTCAAATATTTTAAATTGGCTCAGCGTTGCAGGTACACAACTAGTTCAGTCATATGAAATTGCAAAAGAATATTACAATTAGTAAACAAACTTATCTAGATTAAACTAATGAGGTGGCCAATTGAAAAAGCATAATCTCATGCATAATTCTTAATTTTTTAGCAGCCTTATTCAGCCAAGCTGTAAAAGCAATACTGTCTGACATCTTAGGTTTTATCTTAGCTATAAACTGTAATACCTTCATTCTCTCATTCCAAAACATAATTGGTAGAAGCACCGGATGAGATATATGTTGAGGATTAAAGTTTTTATTTCATCTGCTTGCTTTTTTCCACTGATTTGATGTTACAGTGTTAGCAAACCCTTACTATGGGTATAGGTGAAACAGAAAGAGTAACTATTTAATTTACCTCTACATTGCCTTGCTTGTGCAAACGCTAGCATGGATTTTTGGACTGTAGCATTTGATAAGGGCTTTGCACAACCTGAGCTACTTGAGGATGCCCCTGCTTTTTACAGGGGGAGTTCAACCGGGTGACTTCTAAAGGTCTCCTCCAACCCAAAACACTCTATGATTCTGTTACTTTATTAAAGCAGAAGTGACTGAGCAGTAGAAAAGACATTTATTTACTGCCTTGCCATACCTGCTGCCTCTTGGGTCTGTGAAAATCCCTTCTGAGAAGGATGAAAGAAGGGCAAGAGTGCTTCTCCAAGGAACAGCTGAGCAAGCTCCATTTTGGAGATGAAAGAAACCTACAGCATGGCTGTAAACACAGTATTCCCAACCCCATTTTTCCTTACCCTCCATTCTGTCTGACCAAAAAGGCATGCCTAAATTGAGTCTCAAAGGTAGTAAAAGGTCTATGGAGGAAGCCACCCTTCTTGAATGAATGTGTTTGCAATACTTTTTTTCTTAACTTTGCAGTGTGGATCTGACTTTCATCTATACAGAGTTATTTTGTTCTAATTTAGTGGTTTATGTTCTACACAGGATAATTTTAGACAAAGATTCCTTTCGTGTTTTGTGGTTCTCTCCAAAGAGCAGAACAGCACTTTAACCGTAGGTTTACTTTGGAATCTGAAAAGTTCCAAAGTAAACTAGACTTTTCCAGACTAAAACTTTTTGTTTCGGAAACACTTCTGGTACTCTTTTACCACCTACTACAAAATATCACATGCCTGTTGATTCAAAAACATGCCATAATCTCCCTTTTGTTTAACTGTACAGACATAGATTTTAGCACTACTATTATCCCCTTTGCATTGCTATAAGCAGATCCACTCAAGCAGGTTGTTGGAATTAAATGAATAGCTCAGTGGTCAATGATAGAACAGAAATAATTTTATCCTACAGAAAAGTATGTGCATACCAAATATTTCCTTTTCTCCCTAGCTTACTGCAGATTTCAAACACAAGACAAGTAAAACTTCTGCTTGATAATAATTCAAGTCCAGGCAGCCAGGCTACAACATCAGAATAGTTTGGAAAATACACTAAGTGAAATGACACAAATGATGGAAAGCAAATGACAAATCATTTTCCAGCATTTGCCAACAGTTAAGAATCACTTGTATTCAGGGATATTTCTACAAAGGATCCCAGGTGGGAAATAATCATCTCCTCCAGACAACCAGACAAATACAGTAACATCTGTCATAGACTAAAGTAACCCTTGTTCCTCAACACAGTGCAAAAGAGAATTTCTTAAACAGGGTGTGTAAGAAGCAACAGATCTCAAGCATACCTAGTTTGATTATGAAAAAAAAAAAGACAGGAACTATTAAAAAATGGCTAGATTTTTTTAATGAAAGGAACACAAAGTAGAAGATGTATGAATGTTATGTAGCAATAGAAGCATAAAACTTGTCAGTGTTACAGTTTCTCAGTGAATTGGGAAAACAAACACCTAAAAATATTAATGTTTCATTACAGAGTTTTTTTTCTGCTCAGTTCAGAAGGTAACTGCACTTGGACTACTGGAAGCTGATCTATTCTAACAACAAAAACAGGCCACTAGTGTGGAAGAAAAAAGGACTCACAATTTTTAAACCATGAAACTCCAGTCTGTTCTGACACTATAAGCACCTGTGCTATCTATCCATGCATGGAGGTACAACTCCTTGGAGACTGAACTGCACAAAGCAAAATAAATATTGTTTAGGGCATCAATAAATAGTGAAATGCAAATATTATATTTAACAGAAAAGTTTCAGTTAGACATTTTCCAAATTAGGTTTCTTCCCGCTCACCTTTACATCTCTAAGGAAACCACTCTTCTTTTCATCTTGAGATTTCATATTGCTACAGTCAAGCAATGAAGATTGTGTCAGTTTTTTCAGTGCTATAGTATTCACAGCACTCTACAGTACTGTGCCTAAAGGATCCAGAGTAAAGCCAAAAATCTCTGTCTTAAAAACCACACCCAGTTCTGCTGAACTGTTTAAAAACCCCTCTTTTTCTTTATTGTTGTTATTATTTTTGTTGTTATTATTTTTATTTCTAAGGCTCACTAGACTTCCTTCTTTCAGACAAAACCATGCATATCAGCTTTGCAATTTNAAGTCTAAGCAAATGTAATGGAAAAAAGCCCATTAAATTGAAAAGGTATTACTTATCACATACAGGATGCATCTCACTAGTGTCATCAATGTATCTCTAAAAGAAGTAAATTTAATTTTATTAATTTTTAGTTTTAATAATTATTGAGCTAAGGAATTCATCTTGTGGCACCATATTTTCAGTGAAATATCTACTTTTAAATAGTGTGTTGCACTCTCTCATAGATGTTCAAACCGTCTATTTCTTTCATTGATGTCAATGATTTTCTCATGTAGTGGGATGACTTTCACTTTATTTTTATGGGGAAAAAATGATAATTCATGCAGTTTTTTCCATTATGAGACCTGTTTAACAGTTGGTAGCAAATAAAAAAAACAAAACAGCACTGGGAGGCTGATACTGAGCCCTTTGTGGCACAGACAGTGAATCTAAACTGATCCATTTAAGGACAGTCTTCCTGTCAAGTTGATGATAAAAAGATGGGAGATAAGCAATCAATTTTTTTGTAAAATGTAGGAAATTTTACATATTTTTGAAGTAATGTCAAAGTAAACAAAGAGGGTGTGTGAGAAATGTATGCATTTGAAATATGGATGCCCCTTTCTGCTGCATTGCCAAAATACTCCTTCTTATATTAGTACAAATGTCTGTGGATGGTGTGAGAAAAGTGTGCATCATAATATACACACTTCCCTGTTGGTAAATATTACACCTGAACTCACAGGACAGAACTATGTGGTAGGTAGGAGACACTTAGGTATTGATTTACACCATCAGAAGGAATTGTGCTCCCAGCTAGGGTAACTGAACTACCAAAAAAAAATAAATAAAAGGAGAAATAACAATTACAAATAAAATGTGACTTCATAAAAATACAGTATGTCCTGAGACAAACTTCTTAGGCTTTCATCCCTCACACCTGTCCTAAAAAGTGAGCAACACTGGGCTGTCCATCTGTTTCCCCAATAACCCAACAGAGAACAGGAACCATTTAGAGTCTGTGCTGTCAACTAGGTCAGAGCTACCACTTCCTTACTTAGGATCCAGGAATCTCCAGCTCTAAGAAAGGAAACCCTACACTTCGGGACACCCATCAGATCATTCAGGGGTTTACAGATTATGGTATACTTCATCTGGAGATTAATGATTTTCTGCAAGACTGAAGAACCAGTTGTCTCAAGTTTGGAAAAGCCATGATGAGTTTCTGATGGTAGTAATCACAAAGTACTAGGTACCAACTCCTGATTTTTTTTTTTCCCCACAGCTGAAGAACCCATTTCTCTGACAAAGCTTAAAAACTATTGATGAATCACATGGCACAAGCACTAATTTTTTTGGCTTATAGTTGTCTATGTTATTTATTCTGGTTTATTTATTATTTTGTCACACTGCACAGTTTTTTATGAGCTGCTTCTGACAACCAGAAGAAGATATCTGAAATAGTCTACCTGTTTTTCATTCTTTTCTCAAAAAAGAAAATTTTCGGGCCAAAAGTTTAGATAAGAAATACAGGCATAAATCCACTCAGTAAATTCCAGTGTTAAAGACAGAATCTAACAGACCATATGAATTTGTGTAAATTATATTCATTTACTTCCCATATTTAGACAGAACCATTTTAGCAGCTCACAGCTGTAAATTATTTCACTGGGAAATCTTTCTGAATAGCAACTTCTCAAGGATATCCATGAGTTTTTTTCAACCCAGTGCGTTTGTGTTCTATTGGACATCTTAAAAGACAAATGTAAAATCTAGTATCACAGCCAAGGGGATATGTTAAAAGTATAAATCATGTTGTACAAACTTACTCTTCACTTCATATGACCCTATGGAATTGCAGCTTAAAAGATATGCATAAGGATACTATATCAAGAATCCATATAATTTCAAGGACTCAAAGAATTAATTTCTGGTTACAAGTGAGTGGAGCAATTGCTTGAAGCTGTTGAAAACTACAAAGTCTACTTGTTCTGAGACTTTGTGTTTTGCTGTGTCACAGTATTTTGTGTTTTTCTTCTTTTCTGGTTTGGATCCATACTTTGTACAAACAAAATATTGTGGCACATCAGGACACAGAGTCTCAGAATAAGTAACTTTATATTGTGCTTGACATTTGTAAGCCTACCAATTCATACATCTTTCTTAGCAAGCCACAAATAATAATTTTATGCCATTTATTACATCCAAATCAGAGGTTTAATGTTTGTACTTTTCTCCCAGCAAACTCTGAAAGGTCATTTCAAAATGAAGCTGTTATGACAGTTATGTTATCCCTTTCTACTAGAACCATAGACAACTTGGAAGACAAATTTCATTATAATGTTAGATGTTTGTTCGTTTGAAGCTGAAATAAATCCACCTACATACTCCATGGCACATTACTTCACTGTTACATGTGAAGCCAGGAAATCAGTATGATTTCATACAGTGAACTGAGATATAGTCTGTCAGACTGGAGAGGTGAATGCATCTGAGGGACAGATATTAACTTTTCATTATATTTTGGGAAACTATTAAATTCAATATTGATTCAATTTGATTCAATATTAAAATAAGAAAAAATGAATTAAGTAATGCCTTCCTTTTAAAAGTAAGCATTTCTGATTATCTTCTCTTCCCTCCATCTGTCATGATTTCAGGACATATACTCTCACCAATTCCAAGGTTGAGAGATTAATACTTCACCTTGTGTTTGATACGAATTTTAGATTTAGCTTTAACAGTCTTTCAGTCAGCAGCTACTAAAATCAAATCCATACTAAGGCAGACAGGAATCCATGAGGCAAGATGTTAATCAGGATTATGTGATACTAGAAATCCCAAAGTATTGGAGCTAGAAAGTCTGCTGCCATCACCAATGGAAAGCTAAAAGCACTTTCAGCTGTTCAGCTGGTGTATTTCTATTTTTGACCTTAGAGCTGTTCACAAAACACTATATCCAAGATGGCTAGGCAGTATTTTTTTTACTCAAAAAACCTGATGTCTACACTGTAACAGCAGTTAATTAGCAGAACAGGTTTGAAACTCAAACAGTTCTAACTCTAACCTATGGTTAATATATATTAAATAATGGATTATCTACCATTTTGCATGAACTTAATTCTATCACCCAAGATATTGGATCATACTATCAAAATATAAAAAGATTAAATTTGCTTTTTTATAGCTAAAATGAACCAAAAATCTAGAATAGAATTAATTGTTCAAGTCCCAGACTTTTGCCACGTTAATTAAAATGTCAGGAGCTCCTTCATGAAGTTCAGTACTTTTGTTGGTGTTGCTGATTATAAAGTTATTCTTTCTGTTTTAAACCTCAGATGTTCCACAGTAAATTTCAGTGGCATGACTATACTTGTTTTAGTTGGGATAGAGGCATAGTTGTGTGATGCTATATTTTGGTCCTGTGATGAAAACTGTTTCTCACTTTTTATGTTTCAATTCTCTTTCCCATCCCACTGGAGGGAGGAGTGAGCAGCTGCGTGGGATTGAGCTGCCTACTGGGGTTACTACAACACTGTTCTCAGAATAATACTTTCAGGTCATCAAGAAAGCATTGCAATGCAGTTTGTTGTCATTTTTTAGAAACCAACCATTAATAACACTGAAAAGCAGGCGAAGCTCCTTGCTCATCCTCGGATACTGGAAATAATAGCTGTGAAGTACATATCTGCCTAAAGTCCTAAGACTGAACAGAGAACTTTCAAAATAAACAGCAAGATATTCATTGACTGGCAACTGCAAGAATTTCTAAAAAAGACCTGAAATATCTGAAGTAACAGAATTCAGAAAAATAATTGCTAGATTAGAATAAAATGAGGTATCACTCCTTTGACAGTCCTGTTTGCATACCAATTGTTCTTTTCTTTCAGCAAAATCTGAAAGGTCATTTCAGAATAACAGGCTTGGCCAAGTGCAATGCAAGGGATTGAAAAGGAGAAATATAGGAGATAGATCATATTTCCGAGAGTCATTGCAAAAGCAAAATAAATCACACCATTTTAACTGAATCACTGGTGCAACCGAAGAAGAATAGGTCGAGGCTGCACCATGAATTTACTATATTCACTTTTTAGTTCACATGCATAGCTCGAGTAACACTTTTAATTCTTTGCCTCCAGAAGATGTGGATGTGAACTCTGCAGAGTGGAGCCTCTCCCAAGATCTGTGCTTATATAACAGAACACAGCTACTTAAAATTCCTTTCTATTAGGACATGCTACTTTAGAATGGGAAATTTTATTTAGAGTCATTGGCAGAGCTAAGTTTCATTTTGAGAACTACTTGCACTACTGTAGTATCAATTTTCTATAAATTTTTTCCAGCCTAACAAGCAATTATAAAACAACCTTACAGCAATGTCACAGCTCTGCCACTAACGGCACATAGTATTACGGTTCTCTGGTACATGAAAAAGAAAACAGCCAAACAGTGAATAAAACAATACTGAGATCAGATTTACTGCTACTTTTAAATACACATTCCCCATCTGCCTTACTAGTATTTGTTGGGCTATAAATAGTCATTACTTCTTCTTCTAATCATAGATGAAAAATGAGTGTGAAAGGAAAAAACAAGGTTTAAATGAATTATCATGCAGCCTAGAGCTGTGGCAGTGCTGATTATTCTTTTGAAAAAACACAGTCTCAAGATATTCTGAAAGGGTGATAAAATCAAAATATGTTCACAAGAACAAGTGCCAGAATAAGGAACACCTGCCCTTTTAGCTCATGGTATCTAATTACTACCAAATGAACTTTCTGCATTTCAGTGCTGTTTGATTTTTCCTCTTTGAACCATATTTTACTTGAAGTCACACTTCAGATATTTTCTTCCTAACAGTCTCAGAGCTGATGGATTTCAGACTGGAAAATGTAATTGCTTTTCTGGGTTTTTACTACATTCATTTTGTAACAAACCTACTAAAAAGTACCACAATGGATGAACTGCAGGTAAATGATCCAACACAGCTTTAATACAATTCATCTGCTAAATCACTTTAATTGGTTTTGGACTGTCAGCTGTTACTTCCAGATTTTTAAATCAAAAAATGAATGAAATTCCTTATCGGAAAACCAAAAACCAAAAACCTACTCACTTTCCTCAAGCCAAATAACCTCCCACAAATTAAAAAACTGAATAAAGAAAAAACCCTCATGTCATTAGTATATCATTTCAGTTTTATAACTTGGATGTAAGGAACAAGATAACTAACATCTGTCATTTTGCAAAATGCTCTTTACCTTTATTATCTAATGTCTAGCAGAGTCAGAAATTAAGCAGTCTTGTTTAGACTGATTTAAATTCACATTTATTTTAATGCATGCCAATAAAATTTAAAATTTGCTATTTGGTTTGTTTTTCTACTGTGCTTATTTGTGTTAGACACATTAGTATAAGTCCAAGATATAGTCTGTAAAGCGAAGTATGATAGTCACTACTACCACAAAGTGTGAGAAACTGTTATTAACAACATAAAATATCAAAAAATATACTTAATCACTTTTTGTATCTTGGGCCAACAGAAAGAAAACTTGTTTTCCTTTTCTTTTATGCACAGCATGTAAATAAAAAATAAGTGTTAAAAACTTTTGTTTCTGAGCAGCAAATATTTTGAAAGAGATTGCATGATGATTTTAAGGATAAAATTGTGTGAAATGAGTAAAAATTTTTCAAAATTATATCCTAACATAAAATGAATATGTAAATCATGTTGACATTGCTTAGAGCACACAGTAGTGGTCCCTGTTACTATGTTGGCTTTGTTAGACTTGTAGACTCTGTAGAAAATGAACAAGATGAATAAAAGAGAAAATAATGACATGAACACAGACTAAGACCTTCCCCAACCACCTAAGTCTTACAAGCTGGCATATTTGCTTCTTAATCTATGGGAAGTTTTCATATATATTAAGAACTGTGTGGCCTCCTTATTCTTTGGTAAGAAATGAGTGTATCTGCTACTATCACATACAACTCTACCATGGAACAGAAAGAGTGGTAACTAAACTGATACTACTGCTGTAAAAATGTACTGCCTGGCCTTCAATTAGATTCACACATTTGCACTAGGCACCTGGAGCCAAAACATGTTGATTCTTCTTTGTTTATGTTTATGTATCAAGGAGACCAAAAAACCAAAGTCCTGATGTATCAACAAAATAAGTTAATAATGTTTTCCCATCAATTAGAGAAGCAAGCCTTCTGTTTTCCTAGGGGGGCTGGGACTGGACCAGAGTAGCAGCTGCTGCAGGTCATGTATTAAAGGTCTGCTAAGAGAAACATCAGAAATGAAATATCCAAATGGAGAAATATGCAGCAGGGATCTGAGATATTGAAACTTCACATATGAGAGATCTGGGGCCAGATACATCAAGCTGGTGAATCTGTTCTCAAGTGCTGAGCCCTCCAACTAGGAATTGCATGTACGTATGAAGAGACTCTTATAAATATCGAATTTATTTTTCTGGTTATAAATAACCAAGTCATAACACAGATGAAATTTGCATATGAGCTGAGCTGCTATACAAATAAAATCCTGGTGTCATAAGGACAAGTAACGTAGCCACAGCCTAGCCCAGGATTATTTTTATGGTAGAGGCTAAGAGTGGATGCCACAGAAGAGATAGGAATATGGCAAGTATATAGCCATGCTTCTGAAAAATATTCTTCCAGCCTTCAATGATTTGCAACTGGTGGACTTTATAAGCGATAGACTTTTAAGGAATCTTTATCTCATGAATTTGCTCTGAAACCAATGCAATTTTTAGCATCCACAATTTCCTACCAAAAAAAAAAAATCCCACTATTTAATTGCATTATGTGAAGAATAAAAGCAGAAGAATCCTAAATCATTTCAATTAGGTTGAGGGTTTCTTTTCCCTCAGAAGACAGTGTCTTTTAAAAGGTAAAACAGCTGAAACCTGTGGGAAAATATGAATTCCATGGAACAGTTCTTTGGACATTCTTCTAGCAGTTTTGCATTACACTTCAAGACGCTAGTTCCAGAACTGTTTGTTTTTTTTCCTGAAGATCTTTATCTTTATCTTCAGAATCTGAAAACTAAAAAAACCTATTATAATTTCCAGCACATTTTCTGAGAATAATAAGAGAAAGCAGCTGGTTCTACTATTGCTGATTGTAAGTTAAAAAAAGTCTTGATGACTAAAAAGTATATAGATATAACAAAAGATAACAAACTACCAATTCTAATGTGAAAAGAAATAAAAGAGAGTATTTTCTGTTAAGAAACTGGTTTCTTCTAGCATAAATTTACAGAGAGAGCTCAAGAAGCCCTGAACCTTTAATTATTTCTCCACAGTGTGCTTTCTCATGTCATGGCAGAAATTCCTGGTCAACAACTCATGTTCATCCAGACACATCTACTCCTCATCTCTCTATCTGTAAAAGTAATTTAATTCATGCCTCAGTTCATTGGATTTTCGTTCTTCTACCATCTAACGAAAGAGTTGAATTTTAAGTAACTCATCTGAAAAAGAACATTAAAGGGTATACAGAGAGAGAGCAAGAACTTGCTAATCTGAAAATGAAAACAGAAAAATCTTTTTCTAAATGAGTTACAGTTTTTGAAATAGTGGAAATGCTGACACTATACTCACGGGATAATCTAAGTCTGCTTTATTTGGCAGCCTGGGCTAGGATGTCAACAAAAGAGAGAGAAGAGCAGCTAGGGAAAGAGACTTTAAAAGTA
>NW_016690184.1:557689-559567 GCF_001604755.1 Lepidothrix coronata
GCTGCCACGGTGGCAGCCTGAGAACAGGGCACAGAGGCCCTGCAAGGAGCTTGAATCTCCTGGAGATACCAGACCGTCACGAAGACCCCCTGAGTCTCGTGATATGACCGTGGTGAAACGACCTTGTCTGGGGTGACGAAGCCCACGGAAGACCCCTTTGCCTGCATCAAGGGGGTCGAGGGAGCTTGGATACCTCCCTCATGAGTGCTGGCAGAAATCCAGCTATCAGCTGCTGCATGTAGAGAGGACCTGCTGCCTTAGAAGATGCTGCTTAGAGACTTGAAGGGATCTGTCCTTATTTCCCTCCTGGACTTTTATTTGGAGGGGAGAAGAGATCTGATCATTGTAAATACTTATGTCATAGTAGAGATATTGCGATCGTGTGTATAATGTGTTATGATATTTATTTGTATAGTCATTGTAATATCTTCCCTTTCCCCATTCTGAGTCTGGTGTGTTTTGTCTGGAAAAACCCATCTCACATTAGGTTGAGCTGTGGGAGGGGGCTTAGACTAGGGGATTGGATTTTGGGGCTATCTCAAACCATGACACAAGCAGATAACTTTCATTCCCATCAACAGAATAAGACATGCATTTGTTCCTGAAGAAGTGAATATATTTTTGTATCAGTAGTCACTTCAAATTATGCACAGATAATCTGAAGTGGAACCTAACACCTAAGTATGCAAGCAGTAGAATCTGTGTCGACAAATTCTACTTTTCTGAAGCATTTATTGCTGTAGTAGATAAAATACACTTTATTCCACCAAATAAATAAAACTTACATTATCATGCAGGACTGATAATATGGCACACTGAAAACAAGTGGAAATAGAATAATATGGAAAAGACAGAAACTAACTCAGTCATTTTACCATTTTTTTAAAGGCCATATTTAATGGATACTTCATACATAGTTATTTCTATCACTTTATAAGTTGTTCATTGGGAAATCATAAACAAAATACATAAATAATGAAAACAATATGTCAATTTATATATGAAATATATTGAAGTGAAGACAAGCACCTGAGTGCCTTATGACAGCCAATGGATTTTGAGATACAGTGTGCATGATGGTATTTTTCGCTTGTTCAAGTGAGATTCGAAGAACCAATCCAAAGAGTTCTTCACTTATTACTGCAATTGCGGAAGTTTCTTTTCTGCAAAGTATTCATGACTAAGTAATGCTAACAGAAGGCACATCGCAAAATCAGTTACAACATATTTCACGGTATATCATTTATTGGGAGACAAGAGGCAGTTTCCTCCTTGAGTGGCTCTATGTACATATTTTATGGCTGATGATCTATTGCAATAGGGTTTTTTAATAGAAACTCTGACAAAAAAAAAAATCTACATTATGGCCAAAGCAAAAGTGCACCAAGTTTTGCATCATAAAAATGAGACATTTGGTTACAGGACATTAAAGAAGATGACTGTGTCCGATTCCCCAAATGATCCAAGCTAAACAGTTGCCTATGCCCAATGTTCATTTGATAGGCCTGAGTCCTAAAACAACAAGTTGTAGTTTTGTCAGAATCAGCAAGTCTTTCATCACATGATGATATAACCTGATCCAGCCACATCTTCCACTGGAGATCCTTTCGTTAGGAATAGACCTGTACTTTATTCTTCAACCATACATTTCCAACCGTCCAAGACATTTTCTGAAATGTACCTGTCTAGATAGAGGGAAAATTCTCTGTAAGCATGCAGTATTATAGTCTGTGTTCTCCTTACCTAAAAGTGATTTGGAAATGCTGGCTAGAGGAGTTGTTCCTTTATGAAATGACACACAGTTAACTTTGAGATATATATATATAAGATGCAATTTAACATAAACTGTATGGAAAATGGCAGAAAATTCAATTATTA